>NW_027361732.1:34552500-35085000 GCF_039654945.1 Dendrobates tinctorius | reverse complement strand
AATGCAACATTTGGTGCAGAGCCAAATTAGTGACTCACGTAGATGAGTCCGATTGGCAGGCTTTCAGAGACCTTATCCCCAATGCGCAACCATCGGGTATCCAGTGTCCTCCATCCCTATGGGATAGAGTGGCCAATCACTGAAACCCTTAATCCACGCCTCCATTACACCGGCTACCTGGCAGGTCTATGATAGGGCTTGGGAGGAGTGGTGCTCTCTGATTCAGGGTAGGCCCGTCGATAAGTGCGACCAAGCAAGATGCCATGTGACTACGGAATTTTTAATTTGGCTCAAACAAGCAATTAAAGGCTGGGAATGTCTTCAACCAAGTCAGCAATGTCATCGCCCCATTTCACTTAGATTATTGCATGACATTATTTCAATATCCCCATCAGTATGCAAGTCACAATACGAGTCGATCCTCATATCCGCAGCATTCGTTATTGCTTTTTTTGGAGCGCCGCATATTAGCAAGTTATTTCTGTGGTCAAAAACAGTGACGGAAGGCGGTTTAATCAGCGAGGACTTGGTCATATGCAGCGATGCTCTACGCATGCGTGTGCGAAAATCCAAGTGCGATTCCCCCAGTAGGGGCACGTGAATCCTTGTTAAATCATCAGTATGCCCACTAAAAAATAGTCAAACGATACTCATTAATAAGACACACAAGCAGATATTTTCTCACACATACAGATGGGTCTCTTCTTACCAAGAATCAATTTCAGGCAATTTTCAAGCAGTGCTTTGCAAAAACCTTTGCAAATCCAAAGGAATACGGGACACATTCTTTCTGAATCGAGGCCACTGAAGCAGCTAGGGCAAGAGTATCAGTGGTCGAAGTGCATAAAATGGGTTGTTGGAAATTTGCATGCTTCACCACATACAGTGGGGAAAAAAAGTATTTAGTCAGTCAGCAATAGTGCAAGTTCCACCACTTAAAAAGATGAGAGGCGTCTGTAATTTACATCATAGGTAGACCTCAACTATGGGAGACAAACTGAGAAAAAAAAATCCAGAAAATCACATTGTCTGTTTTTTTTTCATTTTATTTGCATATTATGGTGGAAAATAAGTATTTGGTCAGGAACAAGCAATCAAGATTTCTGGCTCTCACAGACCTGTAACTTCTTCTTTAAGAGTCTCCTCTTTCCTCCACTCATTACCTGTAGTAATGGCACCTGTTTAAACTTGTTATCAGTATAAAAAGACACCTGTGCACACCCTCAAACAGTCTGACTCCAAACTCCACTATGGTGAAGACCAAAGAGCTGTCAAAGGACACCAGAAACAAAATTGTAGCCCTGCACCAGGCTGGGAAGACTGAATCTGCAATAGCCAACCAGCTTGGAGTGAAGAAATCAACTGTGGGAGCAATAATTAGAAAATGGAAGACATACAAGACCACTGATAATCTCCCTCGATCTGGTGCTCCACGAAAAAATCCCACCCCGTGGGGTCAGAATGATCACAAGAACGGTGAGCAAAAATCCCAGAACCAAGCGGGGGGACCTAGTGAATGAACTGCAGAGAGCTGGGACCAATGTAACAAGGCCTACCATAAGTAACACACTACGCCACCATGGACTCAGATCCTGCAGTGCCAGACGTGTCCCACTGCTTAAGCCTGTACATGTCCGGGCCCGTCTGAAGTTTGCTAGAGAGCATTTGGATGATCCAGAGGAGTTTTGGGAGAATGTCCTATGGTCTGATGAAACCAAACTGGAACTGTTTGGTAGAAACACAACTTGTCGTGTTTGGAGGAAAAAGAATACTGAGTTGCATCCATCAAACACCATACCTACTGTAAAGCATGGTGGTGGAAACATCATGCTTTGGGGCTGTTTCTCTGCAAAGGGGCCAGGACGACTGATCCGGGTACATGAAAGAATGAATGGGGCCATGTATCGTGAGATTTTGAGTGCAAACCTCCTTCCATCAGCAAGGGCATTGAAGATGAAACGTGGCTGGGTCTTTCAACATGACAATGATCCAAAGCACACCACCAGGGCAACGAAGGAGTGGCTTCGTAAGAAGCATTTCAAGGTCCTGGAGTGGCCTAGCCAGTCTCCAGATCTCAACCCTATAGAAAACCTTTGGAGGGAGTTGAAAGTCCGTGTTGCCAAGCGAAAAGCCAAAAACATCACTGCTCTAGAGGAGATCTGCATGGAGGAATGGGCCAACATACCAACAACAGTGTGTGGCAACCTTGTGAAGACTTACAGAAAACGCTTGACCTCTGTCATTGCCAACAAAGGATATATCACAAAGTATTGAGATGAAATTTTGTTTCTGACCAAATACTTATTTTCCACCATAATATGCAAATAAAATGAAAAAAAAAACAGACAATGTGATTTTCTGGATTTTTTTTTCTCAGTTTGTCTCCCATAGTTGAGGTCTACCTATGATGTAAATTACAGACGCCTCTCATCTTTTTAAGTGGTGGAACTTGCACTATTGCTGACTGACTAAATACTTTTTTTCCCCACTGTATATAAGACTTCATTTGCTGAAGTAACACATTTTGTCTCTTACAGGCATTTGTAAGCCCGCAGTTTGGGTATTAGTACATTCATATGTCTACTGGGCAGAAAAAAGGGCCAAGCATCGGCCACGAGGCAAACATCTAGGCTTCCCGGGACTAGATGTCAACTGGAGAGGTATCAGAGGGCTCCAACGGCAACAGATTTTCCTGGAGTTAGTCAACATCACTAAGAGGACAAAAGGACCGGGAATGTTAGAGTTACACGCTGCTGGCAGTGATATGGGCAAATGTAAAATAGCTGAGTTCTATTCGTGTTCACAACAGACATAGAGCGTTTTACCTGTCTTTTACCGGTTATGATATTGGTGTGGTCAGAGATAGTACCACGAGCCGTCTGACACAGCACAAGGGATGCAAAAGTCAAAGAGCACACAAGGAGAAAGATCAACGAGCAGATGGCAAAATGTGTGATGGGATGGTGTGGTATTGTGGTTCACCACCAACAGCTGGAAGGAGATAACTTGGCACTATTAAGACCGGATGGAGTTCACCTCACAGACATTGGTCTCAGCATACTTTTGTCTGGCTTTACAGGATGGAGTCGAACAGGCCCTAATGTCAATGAGTAGGGGTTAGAGTCCTGTGTAGGTCATACACATTATCCTCCGTGGCAGAAGATGTGGGGAAGGGCAAAGGCTCATATCCGCTCATTTGCCTGCTTGCCTGTTGGTCACAGACCGTGACTTCAGCGATGAGCCTGTTATGATATGTAATTGCCTTTCTCTGCTTTTGTAATTAATAAACTGTGACCAACCTGTTTCAACCCATCTAGGCCTGTCTATGTTTTCATTATGGGACTAGTGGGGGGAGGGCACTGTTTGAGGCACAAGGGTAGTCAGGTAGGCATGATATTTATTAAGGAATATACCTCTGACTGCGGAGCCCATATGGCTAAAGGCTGCCCAGTTTCCACCTTCCACCACTCCCCAGGTGATGCATTAATTGGGATACCCAACTGACCAATGGGATGAAAGTGGAAGGGGCGTCTAGCCACACCTACATGGGTTAAATTTAGGCGCATGAGGTCAGTGCCTTTCTCTTTCCCCCAGCCGATCCTTTATATTTTCAATGCCTTTTTATGTTAGCATAATGAATATATATATATATACGAGTATATATATAAAACTTGCTGACGATATTTAAGGCATAGCAGAAGATGTGGGGAAGGGCAAAGGTTCGTAACCGCACATTGTCGGGTGCCTCTAAGGTTTGTGGCCATCCCATGTGTAAATCCGCAACCCCAGACACTAATACATGCATTAACATGGAATCAGAATAAGGGCTGTGGTGCCCTGAAGCAAAATGGCAGTGTTGAACAGTGGGTCCAGTGAGCATGCTCAGGCACCCTGCAGTGATTGGCTATGCAGTGATGAGTCACATGATGGAGCTGGGCGGCGATAAACAACGCTGACCACAGCAGGAAGCCAAGAGTGACAGAGAGCTGCAGGTATACGAGTAAAGTATGCCAACCTTTTTAACTTTAAATCACTAGTACCCTCATAGGTTGTGTCATGATTGTTTTTATTGGCAAAGCTGAGTCTTTGCAAAGCACTGTATATGCACTGATGCACTTTGTAATCCAGATCTCTGGTCATATGCACATATGTTTATGGAGAACTTATAAACGGTACTATGGCAATGGCCATTTTGAATGTGTAAAACAGACTAATTATTGGAATTGTATGCACATGAGTTACTACTATTTAAGTTTGTACTGACTATGCGCACGTTGCTTGATAAAGACGGGTCACCGTCGAAACGTTGCAACTGAGGATCAGTAAAGTATCCACTTTTTTCACATTTAATTTGGAGTGCTGCCTATTTTTCTTGATTTATATATATACAGTACATATATATATATACTGTATATATATATAAAAACTTTGCTGACGATATTTATGTCAAAGAGGAAGATGTGTGGAAAGGCAAAGGTTCATAACCGCTCATTGACCTGCTCGCCTGTCGGTCGTAGACAGTGCCTTCGGTTATGAGCCCGTTATGAAATGTAATTACCTTTCTCTGCTTTTGCAATTAATAAACTGTGACTGAGCTGTTTCAACCAATCTAGGCCTGTCTGTGTTTTCATTGCGGGACTGGCGGGAGGGTGGGAGAGACACTGTTTGAGACACATGGGTCTCCACAGTTTATTGCGGAGAATTTCTACAAGTGAGTCAACTTGTAAAAATGGCTATTCCAGAAGGGATTTTTTAAATGCAGATGTATTGTTAGGGACGGCGGAACGCACCAAATATAAATAATAGGAGGTGCGTTCGCCGCCAGGGGTCCACCGTGCGGTAGGTGACTAGACCGCTGCTGGACAATGGAAGATGCACCAGAAGGTGCTGTAGTGCGCACGGGTTAACGTCACCCGAATGCTAGGAGCGGCTCTGTTCAGACACAGAGTCGCTTGGCAAAAATATATGCAAAGGCGCTAGCCCTGTTAAAGTCACAGGAGCCGGCGTGTGGCGTCGCAGCAGCGAACACCAATAGCTGCTGGTATTGCAGCGCAGCGGCAGCTAAAGCCGCAAGCGTCGGCGCCGAGAACCGGGCACCGATGTACGCTAGTGTAGGCGTGGATCGCACAATGGCATGTAGCTTGCCACAACCTGGAGCTGACTAACCCAACACAAAGTCACCAATCGTATTATCCAAGGGAAGGGGTTTCATAATAAGTCAGTCACCAGTCCATGCATCCATCACCATACACACACAGCATAATATGCTACACTAGCGCATGGCCGAGCCGCCATGCGGGCTTTTTATAGCCATGCGCTTCCGGGACCTTCCAGTACCCTGGAAAGGACCAATCAGATCCGACGCAGGACCTGAGCATGTGACCCCTGCTCTCCAGTGAGAGGTCACCTTGCTGGCATGCCCAGTAGCACGGCATGAGGACTTAGCCTCTGGAGCTGTTCCCTGCAGAACAGGATGCGCTACCATTGCTGCACCAGAGGTGGCAGCAACATCCAGGCTGTCAGAGCAAGTCTGAGTAGCACGCCTGGCTTGCCGTGATTGCTGAGCAGCACCCGGAGCGTTTGGAGGAGAATGGGAGACCGCTGGATATCTGGCTCTGGATTCCTGCTGTGCAGTGTCCGGAATCCGACGCCTAACAGGTATTACATAGCAACATAGTTAGCAAGGCCAGAAAAAGACATTTGTCCATCCAGTTCAGCCTATATGCCATCAGAATTTATCCCCAGATCGACGACCTTCTAAAGAACCTAACAACTGTAAGACGCAATATTGTTATGTGCCAGGAAGACATCCAGGCTTCTCTTGAACCCCTTGACTGAGTTCGACATCACCACCTCCTCAGGCAAGGAATTCCAGATTCTCACTGCCCTAACAGTAAAGAATCCTCTTCTATGTTGGTGTAAAAACATTCTCTCCTCCAGATGCAGAGAATGCGCCCTTGTGACAGTCACATTCCTTGGTATAAACCGATCCACAGAAAGATATCTGTATTGTCCCCTTATATACTTAGACATGGTTATTAGATCACCCCTCAATTGTCTTTTTTCTAGACTAAATAATCCTAATTTTGCTAATCTATCTGGGTATCGTAGTTCCCCCTTCCACTTTATTAATTTTGTTGTCCTCCTTTGTACTTTGTATACAGTGTATTGTTGGTGTGCTAAAAGAAATGACACTGATAGCAAAAATAAGAAATGTGAGTTTGAAACATATATGAACAGTAATGGTTTATATATAGTCTGTCATAAAGTGAAAATGATGTGATCTTAAAGGTGTTGAAAGCACAACAAAAAAAACTAAAAAGATGAATTGCAAAAAACATATAAGACATTGTGAAGAATATTGGAGATATAATTCTGTATCAATCATTTGTATCCTATTTATCATCTGATTATAAAAATCCTTTCAGTATGTGCTGTGGTAAAATGACACCTGGCCAGCTGCAAACAAAGGAATTTGCACCCCCCCACTAGCTAGCTTGTGTTCAACCATTTACAGGAAGACTCCTTGTGGATCAAAGCCATGTGGCATGAGTCCTTTGTTCGGCCAACTAGGATTACATAAAGGAGTTATGGAAATGCTATATGTCCTTGCTGTACATGTCTATGTCTGACATCCGCAGAACAGGGCAGGCGCCTGCATGCGTCTCAAGTCATTCTAACCCAAGCAGGAACGGACATACATAGAACAGCCTCTAGCATATAGGTAATAAATTTATGTTTAGTCTCTATGAGTAGCAGTTCCTGGTAGGATCTGATGGCACCAGAACCACTGCCCTTGGACAACCTGAAAAGGAGTTGTGATCTTTCATCGGTTTTGGGAGATTTATCTCCAATCCTCCAGGGGAGGGTATTTAGGTACAGCCCAGAGGGCAGGAGGTGAGTGATCCAGAGGGTTAAATGTGTGAAGCATTTCCAATTGCTTTTTTTTCTGGGAGGTCATGATGACACATTCTGTAAAGAGAAGTCACACACAAAGGGCACCACAAGCCTCGCATGTGGCAGCTCCTACCCCACAAGCCAGGCCTTTCATCTAACTGGTAAAGACTATATATTCTGCTTATACCTTTTGTCCTACCACTATTGTATTTGCATATCTGACCATTATATACGTATAACCTTTGTGTGTATATATATAGTGTATTGTCTAGTGCACCCTTAAGGCGATTAAATAGATAATGTAACCTTGGGCTGCTCTCTTAGCTCGATCCACGAATCCACATAATGGTTTCTCAGCTTTATCTCACAAGCTACTGGGGGCTGGTTCCTGGCTCAACTCAACCCTGTTAACAGACCACACATATATCGACCGAGGAACTGTTGAGATTCCTACCAGGCTGTTAAGCTCTGCTTCACTGGTGCTAGTGAAAGGGACCTCTCAGCCTGTCAGGTTTGAGGAAGAGTGTAGAGCCACTTGAAGATGAGACAGCCAAAACTGCAGTGTCATAAGAATAAATGAAAGGCAAAAGGCAAATTAAGAATTTAAAGGCAGTTAGGCATTTAAAGGCAAATCATTAACCCTTCTATTTCATCAGTGACTGTGTGGGTCACCTTCTCTCACTCTCCAGTCCTTCCTGAGCCCGTGAGGACAGGGGGGTGTCTGTGAAACCTGTGCCAAGCTGACCTTATCTGTCCCTAGGGAGTGTGGAACGTCACATTGGTACAAGTTGGGAGACCTAACCACGTGATCCCGCTGACATAATATTGACGTCAAGTGGGGTGGTGAGGTTTGGATTTTTTACGTTCATCACAGACATTGATAATAAAAACACAGGAGTATTAGGAGCAGCTAGACTTTTCATAGACACACTTAATAGAAATCACCTTTGGACAGTAGCTATGGCATATAACACATTACTAAAACATAAAGTTGATAATTGGGGGAAAAAGTACATATTGAAGAAAAAAATGGATTATGTTGCTCAAAATAAGAACTCCATAAGGACTAATTTGTAGGAATTACCCATTTTATATGCATTAAATTTATGCTATTACATATATTAAATATTTCATAGAACATATACAGTATATGAGCTATAAAATAGTTTATACCTATACTAAAAGAATATAAGTTCCAGCCTGGTAAACATAGTGTTAAGGATACAGGTGTTCTGTGTAGTATAATCTCAGAGGTAGTGAAATCCTAATCCAGTACACCCGCATACTGTACATGGGGTGGGTCTTGTCAGTTTATTTTAATTTAAATATTGCACTTAAACCATTGTATGATATTCTATGAACAAGAGCAGTGTATGCTCGAAATGCATAAGAACCTGACATGGACCAGTGTTCTATGTTTTCATCGATTTCAATAAAGAAAGAATGTTAGTATATTAAGGTGCTGGAACAGCTTTTTCTACAGTATTATGTTCACAAGTTTGGATTCAGCAAGTATTCCTCTCAGCACTCCACTGATATAAAATAAAGTTGCCAATAGAAACTATGATGAGAGTTTGACAAAATCATAACTGTGAGCAATCTACCTACTTTTATTATTCCGGAGAAACCAGACTTTCATAAAAAGATAGGACAACCCTTTTTTACATTTTTACTGTGCTCCTTTTTTTAAGATTGATAAAAACTGCATAGATATATTTCTCTATTTTTGCACCTGTTACCCAAAGGATGACAATATTTTATTAATATTTTGAAAAAGGCATTCCTTTTCATTTCCTTGCAATGTCCACAGTATGCATGCATATGTGTATGCTTATACTATTACTCTAACTGGAGTCACTGTATCATTTAACCTTTTTAGTTTTTTTTTTTCCCTGAAAGCCATAGGTCATGAATTGCAATACTAAGTAATTCCTTAAAACACAAATTCCTTTTAAAACTTATAATCATATATAAGACATAAACATGTGAAGTGTGCATTGGCTGTTTCATTATTACACTTTTGCAATGAAAACTGGGGTGCAATTTTTTTTTTAGTTTTTTGCTAATATTGCTTAAAATGACAAAAATGCGATTTTATTTTACTTTGTAAACTTTTCAGTACATGTAATGTTGCAAAATTTTGTGTTGAGATTAAGATTTTATAAAGCAGACTCAATTGATTTTGTAAAAAAGATGTAAAAAATGTCAAAACATGGTTATAGCTTCAAGTAGAAAGGATGATGTAATAAGATGTAGTCATTAAGCTTAACTAACACAATAACACCTATGAGAATTCTTAACTACACTTCAGTCTCTTCATTAAGATCGTACTTTGAGATAGTTCACAGTATCATTAGAAGCAAGCAGATGGCTCGCAGTATGTTCAATTTAAATAAAGACTTTCCATAACATCCATATATAGCTGCAGGCAATAAAACTGGTAATATAACTTCAACTTCATTTAAATATATTATTCAAATTACTCAACAACTGAGTGTATTATTTTCATGCCATGTGATTGTTGCTTTTGTAACGAAAGTGACACTTACAGTCCTTATTGACTGGATTTTAGGATTATTTCTATTTCAGAAAATGATGGCACATTGCTAGGATATGAAAAACATCAAAGCCAATATACTGAGCGGCCGTGTAGAGCGAAATAATAGGAAAAAAAAAATCTTTAAAAAATACTTACTTTTTAGAGATGCACTAAAATTAAACAGCTAAAAATCAAGGAAGCAAGATATACAGTATATGACTTAGGCAGGTTTCACATTAGCGTTTTTTTGCGCAGCGCATCGTGCGCGTCCATGCGCATGCGTCATGCGTACCTATGTTTAACATGGCGTGCGCAGGTTCTTGTGTTTGCACGCGTTCGTATGCGTTTTCGTGTGCATGCGTTTTTTCAAGGTGTGCGCCTAGGCGCGCCAGACGCAACCTCCTGTTGCATTTTTTGGTCCACCGAAAGGCGTCAAAAAAACGCATGCGCACACTTGCACACGGAATGCAACAAAATAACGCATTACAGCCTGATGCTTTTTTTTTCATGCGTTTCTATTGCGCACAATGCGCTGCGCAAAAAAAACGCTAATGTGAAATTAACCTTACACATATGGACCACTGAACACTGTGCATGGTGATAAAGGCACTATATATTGGCATGGAGAAAGAGAATAAGGGGGCAGCTATATGTACTACAATATATGTGATTCATTATTAACCTCTACAGGCCGAACATGCCAGGCCGCTGAGGTTCGCACCTTAATGGTATTGTGACCAACTCTTGATGCACTGAACCCAATGAAACCCTAGTGCAGTATTATTAATGTGGCAACTAGATCACAACATTAATGAATATTCAGCTTTATTTGTGTGATAAGAATGACACCCAGATAACAAGCGTCTGTATATGATTAGACAGGAAACATTCCATCATAGCTAACAGGCATAAGAAAGCAATAATGGGGTAACTTACCTGACAGAATTTCATTTTGTTCTTATGTGTTTTCACTTTTAAGCTAGAGCTTCATCAAGCAATTATAATAGCAGAAGAGAAAACAGAGCAGCGCACAGATGATTTGTTCACTGCATGCATAATATGGATTCTGGCATGCCTACTGCCACTAATAGTTTGTTGAGGTGGGAAAGTCATCACCCAGTGAACCTGAAAATTTAATTTCAAAAGGTTAGTTCCTTCAGATTATGAGGAATTATTTCTACATTTTTCATTTTATAAATCAAGTTAGTGATCTACTTCAGATCTATGCATATTCTGCACAAGGCTTTTGTAGATTCTTTGAACACTATAAGACTTTGCTTATGCAGAAAAGTGAATCTACATCTAAATCTGTCACAAGATTAATTAGCATTTTTATTAGTCAGACTGACAAAGCCATGAGCTGATGAAACATTGGAAAATTCTATTGTCAGAAGCTGTGTTTTATTAACCACAACTCCATCACTTACCTTTAAACCATTCATGATATTTCCCGCATCATGGTAGAATAGATGTTCCCGACCAATGACATATAGGTACGTCATAGTGATTGTGAGTAGCAAAGGAGCTGTACCAGCGAGATCGCCACCGGTAGCTCAGCCTTCAAATAGCTGAGCACCGGGTTTCACAAGAGGTCCCAATGGTTGTCATGGCAACATTAGGTTATCATGATGACTTCCAGGTCTGCCAGCGACGGTGGCCTGTTTATACCATGCCAGGAGCATGGTCTAAGAGGCTTCTGTCAGTGTTATGCTTACAATTATCATCCATTGCAGTACTGGTGCATTGCAGTATAAATTAGCAAAATTACAAGTTAAAAAATGTAAACATTTATAAAAATATTTTATTTAAAATCATAAAATAATATGAAAATAATATAATTCCCCAAAATATTAATATTTATGTATTTTTTTTTTAAAGTTCACATATTTGAATCACTATGTCAAGAACGATGTGACCAGTAAAACTGTCATACTAGTTTAACCCCTCAATCCATTCTCGATATTTGCAGTATATATACGTCATGGTTTATAAGTACTTCCAGACCGATGATGTATGTATACCTCATGGCGATCGCTCTCGCACAGGATGGTGTGAGCGTGCAATCGCCACCGGCGCTTTTGCATAATTTATTTGAACAGAAGCATGAAAAAAACTAAAAACTTGTATTTTTATTTAGCTATATTTAAAAATGAATAGACAAGACAGACAAATACAAGCCTAAGGGTACCGTTACACTTAGCGACTCACCAGTGATCCCGACCAGCGATATGACGCGGTCAGGATCGCTGGTGCATCGCTAGGTTGTCGCTGGTGAGCTGCCACACAGGCAGATCTCACTAGCGACATCGCTGGGGACGGGGATCGCTACTTACCTGTCAGACACGGCGATCCTGCGTCCTCCTGCCCGCGTCCACGCGTCGCTCATCGTCACAGCAGGAAGCGCCGCAGGAAGTGGCCAAGGAGGAATGATCCAGGAGCTTCTCGTGCAATCAGTGATAACCAGCGGGGGAACCGGTCGGAGGTAAGTATCACATGCAGCGATATCGCTAGTAATATCGCTGTAACGTCACAAAATCGGTGACTTTACAGCGATATTGCTAGCGATATCGCAGTGTGTAACGGGGGCTTTACCCTATTAAATTACTACCTCTAGTCTTGGACTCGCCTAACAACAGAGGTTGGCACCCTATTTATAAAAGAGAAATTGCGCCCCAGATCCTCGGCGACTGTGTCTGTGCACGCTAAAAATCCCTAAGGTGACCCTACAGTTAGATAGAGGATAACGTTCATACAGTATGCAAGATATACAGTGGGGCAAAAAAGTATTTAGTCAGTCAGCAATAGTGCAAGTTCCACCACTTAAAAAGATGAGAGGCGTCTGTAATTTACATCATAGGTAGACCTCAACTATGGGAGACAAACTGAGAAAAAAAAATCCAGAAAATCACATTGTCTGTTTTTTTTTCATTTTATTTGCATATTATGGTGGAAAATAAGTATTTGGTCAGAAACAAGCAATCAAGATTTCTGGATCTCACAGACCTGTAACTTCTTCTTTAAGAGTCTCCTCTTTCCTCCACTCATTACCTGTAGTAATGGCACCTGTTTAAACTTGTTATCAGTGTAAAAAGACACCTGTGCACACCCTCAAACAGTCTGACTCCAAACTCCACTATGGTGAAGACCAAAGAGCTGTCAAAGGACACCAGAAACAAAATTGTAGCCCTGCACCAGGCTGGGAAGACTGAATCTGCAATAGCCAACCAGCTTGGAGTGAAGAAATCAACTGTGGGAGCAATAATTAGAAAATGGAAGACATACAAGACCACTGATAATCTCCCTCGATCTGGTGCTCCACGCAAAATCCCACCCCGTGGGGTCAGAATGATCACAAGAACGGTGAGCAAAAATCCCAGAACCACGCGGGGGGACCTAGTGAATGAACTGCAGAGAGCTGGGACAAATGTAACAAGGCCTACCATAAGTAACACACTACGCCACCATGGACTCAGATCCTGCAGTGCCAGACGTGTCCCACTGCTTAAGCCTGTACATGTCCGGGCCCGTCTGAAGTTTGCTAGAGAGCATTTGGATTATCCAGAGGAGTTTTGGGAGAATGTCCTATGGTCTGATGAAACCAAACTTGAACTGTTTGGTAGAAACACAACTTGTCGTGTTTGGAGGAAAAAGAATACTGAGTTGCATCCATCAAACACCATACCTACTGTAAAGCATGGTGGTGGAAACATGATGCTTTGGGGCTGTTTCTCTGCAAAGGGGCCAGGACGACTGATCCGGGTACATGAAAGAATGAATGGGGCCATGTATCGTGAGATTTTGAGTGCAAACCTCCTTCCATCAGCAAGGGCATTGAAGATGAAACGTGGCTGGGTCTTTCAACATGACAATGATCCAAAGCACACCGCCAGGGCAACGAAGGAGTGGCTTCGTAAGAAGCATTTCAAGGTCCTGGAGTGGCCTAGCCAGTCTCCAGATCTCAACCCTATAGAAAACCTTTGGAGGGAGTTGAAAGTCCGTGTTGCCAAGCGAAAACCCAAAAACATCACTGCTCTAGAGGAGATCTGCATGGAGGAATGGGCCAACATACCAACAACAGTGTGTGGCAACCTTGTGAAGACTTACAGAAAACGTTTGACCTCTGTCATTGCCAACAAAGGATATATCACAAAGTATTGAGATGAAATTTTGTTTCTGACCAAATACTTATTTTCCACCATAATATGCAAATAAAATGAAAAAAAAACAGACAATGTGATTTTCTGGATTTTTTTTTCTCAGTTTGTCTCCCATAGTTGAGGTCTACCTATGATGTAAATTACAGACGCCTCTCATCTTTTTAAGTGGTGGAACTTGCACAATTGCTGACTGACTAAATACTTTTTTGCCCCACTGTACGTATGCAGATTGTAAAATATAAAGAAGAAAAGGGGAGATATAGCTAGTGGCTGGATTCTAGCCAAATGGTTCTTCCCAATGACATAAAAAAGGTCTTTACTATGTTCTGACATATGCTATGTTTTTCACATATTGTTAGAAAGATGAAATGCCTAACAAATGAACAGTTGATATTTTGTTCAATATAAACCTTGATGTATAGCAAATAATTAGAATATAGCGTTTACCAAGGGACTTATGAAAATACTAGATGGAGGCCCGATGCTATTGCATCGGGAGGGGGGTATGGTCACGATGGGGGCTGGCGTTGCAGCATTGAGAATCTCTCCCCCCATGTGCTCACACACCTATCCACTATCTCTTTCCCCAAGTGCTGACTTCTGTCTGTGCTCTCTTTTTTTAACCTGTCTGCTCCGTGTGCTATCCCCGTTGTCTGCTGTCTCTCTCCTTCCTGTGCTGTGTTCTCCCCTCATGCGTTGTTCCATTTGAGCTGTCTCCCCCCTGTGCTCTGTCTCTCTCACCCCAGTGTCTGAGCATGTACAGAACATACAGTACCACAGCTCCTGGGCATGGGAGGAAGCAAAAGACAATACTGACATTACAGCAGGAGATCACAGAGGATACATTTTGTGAGGTAAAATATTGTTTAAAAACTGTCTGTGAAATATTATACCTCACAATATGAATCCTCTGTGATCCCCTGCCATAATGTCAGTATTGTCTTTTGCTTCCTCCCTTGCCCAGTCGATGTGGTATACTCCGTACACAGTCAGACACAATTTTTAAAATGAACTTTCGCTCATGGGAAAACCTCTTTAATGTGACCAGCTTCCTCTGCTTGTAGACACGTCACACATCTGCCGCCAGGATCAGCCGAATGATTCACTGCGTCTGCGTGGTATTTGTGCAGGCACAGTGCGGCAGTGTTCCGCTGGTGGTTACGTGCAAGAGGCTGCATGTGAGTGAGTGTGAGTGAGTGTGAGTGAGTGTGAGTGAGTGTGAGTGTGTGTGAGTGTGAGTGAGTCTGAGTGAGTCTGAGTGTGTGTGAATGTGACAGTGTGTGAGAGGGTGTGTGACTGTGTGTGGTGCTGCGGTGTTCCGCTGGTGGTATCACGCCAGAGGCTGCTTGAGTGTGTGTGAGTGTATGTGTGGTTCGTATGGTGTGTAGCGCGTGTGTGTGTGTGGTGTGATGGTGTTCGGCAGGTGGTACCATGCAATAGGTTGGTACCAGCAGCAGTTTCCATATTGAGACATCCATCACTTGGGTGTTCCAATATGGCGGTCGGTGAACTTCCTCCCCTTGGAATTCTGTGATATGGCGACATCTGGACAGAACAGGAAATGAAACCATTACAAGGCAATTATATATGAAAATATGAACCTTGATGAATAGCCAATAATATTGTATATAGAATTTATCAAGGTACTAAACTTGGTACTGATAGATAATGGCACCAGCATATGTTATTGCAGCATCTAAAACACAATCAATATGTATGTAATCAACCAATAAAGTGTGTCAGTGGTCCATTTCAGAAAAAAGTGCTTGTGCTCTGTGCAAAAAAGTGTAGCAATTACACTATTTATACATACGGAGGCAAACATCCATTTGAAAAATCGCCCATTTATGTATGAAACATAGGCCACCTTGCAGGCAAAGTATACAATTGCATATCAAAAAATAGAATCTAGCATTGCATTGACGGTAATAGTCATAAAGGGTTTTAGTTATCCCCTATTGAACACCTCGATGTGTTTCCCCAGACATGGTTTATCAGGAAGTCACATGAACACTACGTGTGGTCATGATGAAGATTCACGATGCTGTACCACTTGGTGTTTCAGTCTCGTTTAAATATCCCACCTTTTTAGATGACTTCCGGTTCTTGAGAGCGATCAGTTGTGGATGGAGATAGTGTCAATTTGTATATTTGTCCCAGGAAGCACTATGCCACTTCCAGTTATGAGTACACAGGTTTCCTGAAGTCGCGATATTAATCGGCCCCACATGCAGCATGCATGGCATCCAGTCATGCGCAACGAATCAACACTATGCCGGTGAGTGGAATACATCACTTCTGGTCCTTCATATCAATTCTGCCAGCAAGTGAACATCGTCACTTCCAGTCCTACATGTTATATGTAGCTGAGGCCTAGGAGCGGGGGTGCCATTTCTCGTTTATAGATAGGGTGCCAACCTCCGCTTTTAGGCAGGTCCCATTCTAGTGGTAGATTTTGTAGATTAATAGGGTTAGACTCAAATTTGTCTGTCTTACCTATTCGTTTTGAAAAATACAAGGGGCAGTCATTAAAGATTTCCCCTGACCCACTTCCTGTGGACTGAGTGCAATGAAACTTGGCACAGTAATTAGTCCTTCTCTACATAGGTGCCACCCAGGGACACACACATCTTCCATCTCTTTAAGCAACTGTATATTAGGCGTCGAGTTCCCGCCACTGCACAGGGGGAATCTCAAGCCATGTCCTCTGCGGTCTCCCATTCTTCTGCAGCCAGATAGTGTCTTGGCTGATAGTGCAGGTGGGAGGCAGAGTTAGGGCCTAGCTTCAGTGCCAAGTAGTGGCTTTGCTTGTACGCCACTGTACACTTGGGTTGCACTCCACAGTAACCAACGTCTATTATTGGCATTCGCAGTTGCGACGCCATGTGCCTAGTGGGTCTAGAGAGGTTCTTATCCTGTGTTCTTGGGGCAGAGTCTTGTGACCATACACTAGTGCAGACTCAGCTGTGCCTTGCGATAGTTAACAGGGTACGGCATTTGTTTTGCGCAGTACCGTGGCTCTGTGAAGCAACAGAGCCCGTCGCTACTGCATACGGGGTGGCGTTTAACCCACGTGTGTCCAGTGTGATACTGCCATTTAGTGTCCACCATTACTGAGCAGCAGTTAACATCTCTGCACGGTGGACCCCGGGCTGTAAATTCACCTTATTACCATCTCCTTATCATTTGGTGCATTTTGCCAGCCCTAAAACTGTAAACACATCATTTGTAGAAGTTGGCAGGTTGCGCCAAAAGCCACTTTGTGACTTCAGAAATCAGATTCTCATCATCTGGAAAATGGATCACATGGCCGCATGGCAGTGCTCTAGTATAGACAATGAGGAGTGAGTGTTGTATGCCCGTATGAATGTATCTGGTGACTGACTCATTAAGAAACCTCTACCCTTGGTACGCATGTGTTGATCAGCCTTGCCAGGTAGTGTCTTGGCTGATAGTGCAGGTAGGAGGCAGAGTTGGGGCCTAGCTTCAGCGCCAAGTAGTGGCTTTGCTTGTACGCCACTGTACACTTTGGTTGCACTCCACAGTAACCAACGTCTATTATTGGTGTTCGCAGTTGCAATGCCATGTGCCTAGTGGGTCTAGAGAGGCTCTTATCCTGCGTCCTTGGGGCAGAGTCTTGTGACCGTACACTAACGCAGACTCAGCTGTGCCCTGTGATAGTTAGCAGGGTACGGCATTTGTGTTGTGCGGTACTGTATACGGGGTGGCGTTTAACCCACGTGTGTCCAGTGTGATACCGCCATTTAGTGTCCAACATTACCGAGCAGCAGTTAATATCTCTGCACGGTGGACCCCGGGCTGCAAATGCACCTTATTACCATCTCTTTATCATTTGGTGCATTCCACCATCCCTAACACTTTAAACACATCTTTTGTAGAAGTTGACAGGTTGCGCCAAAAGCCACTTTGTGACTTCAGAAATCAGATTCTCATCATCTGGAAAATGCTTGCCCTTCAAAAATAATTTCTTTGTTGGAAAGAGGTGGAAGTCCGATGGTGCTAGGTCGGGTGAATAAGGGGCATGTGGTAGAATTTCAAAGCCACAGAAGAATGCTTCCATTTGGGCAAAATGTGAGTTGTGAACTGGTGCACTGTCTTGTAGAAGGCGGACACCTCTGGTAAGCATGCCACATCTCTTGGTTTTGATGGCCTCCCACAATTTTGGAAGCAGCGAAGCATAGCATGCCCCAGTGATCATGGTGCCATTATCTATGAAATCCATCAATATTACTCCGTGCTGGTCCTAAAATACTGTGAGCATGACCTTGCATGCCGAGGGTTTGGCACATGCCTTCTTTGGAGGCAGTGAGTCATGATGCTTCCATTGCATCGACTGGCCATTAGTCTCCGGATCAAAGTGATGAATCCAGCTTTCATCCTGTGTGATCAGTCTGTTAAAAATCCTCCTGGATTCCATGGCACATCGTCATTAGAGCCTGAGAGCATTCAACTTGGTCTTGCCTCTGGAAAGTTGTGAGCAGTCAGGGAACCCAGCGAGCGGATACCTTATGCATGTGAAGATGGTTTTGAATGATTTTTTCCATGGACCCCACACTAATCTTGACATTTTGGGCTAAGTGGTGAATGGTTACGTGGCAATTTTCCAAAATGGTAACCTCCACTTGCTGGATGGTGTGTTCATCAATAGAAGAGTGGGATCGTCCTGGAATTGAAGCTGTTTGCACTAAAGTCCAACCACATTTGAATTGACGATGCTAGATCTTGACTACATCATATAATGGGGAATCATCACCATAAACCTCTTTCATCTCATCGAACATCTCCTTGAGTGTGCGGCCTTTCAAGTAAAGGAACTTGATGACTGCTATGTATTCCACTAGGTCTTTTATTAAACCTCACACCACTTCAGCATCTGTAAAATAAAGACCGTTATCAGTTCTGTGCTGCAAATTGGCATGTAACCTATAAAGACTTCTACAGTCATGGCCAAAAGTTTTGAGAATGACACAAATATTAATTTTTACAAAGTCTACTGTTTCATTTTTTCTAATGGCAATTTGCATATACTCCAGAATGTTATAAAGAGTGATCAGCTTAACAGCAATTACTTGCAAAGTCAATATTTGCCTAGAAAATGAACTTTATCCCCCAAAACACATTTCAACATCATTGCAGCCCTGCCTTAAAAGGACCAGCTAACATCGTTTCAGTGATTGCTCCATTAACACTGGTGTGGGTGTTGATGAGGACAGGGCTGGAGATCAATCTGTCATGATTAAGTAAGAATGACACCACTGGACACTTTAAAAGGAGGCTGGTGCCTGGCATCATTGTTTCTCTTCTGTTAACCATGGTTATCTCTAAAGAAACACGTGCAGTCATCATTGCACTGCACAAAAATGGCCTAACAGGGAAGAGTATCGCAGCTAGAAAGATTGCACCTCAGTCAACAATCTATCGCATCATCAAGAACTTCAAGGAGAGAGGTTCCCTTGTTGCCAAAAAGGCTCCAGGGCGCCCAAGAAAGACCAGCAAGCGCCAGGACCATCTCTTAAAAGTGTTTCAGCTGCGGGATCGGGCTACCAGCAGTGCAGAGCTTGCTCAGGAATGGCAGCAGGCAGGTGTGAGTGCATCTGCACACACTGTGAGGCGGAGACTCTTGGAGCAAGGCCTGGTCTCAAGCAAAGAAACCACTTCTCTCCAGAAAAAACATCATGGACAGACTGATATTCTGCAAGAGGTACAGGGAGTGGACTGCTGAGGACTGGGGTAAAGTCATTTTCTCTGATGAATCCCCTTTTCGATTGTTTGGGACATCTGGAAAACGGCTTATTCGGAGATGATCAGGTGAGCGCTACCACCAGTCTTGTCTCATGCCAATTGTCAAGCATCCTGAAACCATTCATGTGTGGGGTTGCTTCTCAGCCAAGGGAATGGGCTCTCTCTCAGTCTTGCCTAAAAACACAGCCATGAATAAAGAATGGTACCAGAATGTCCTCCAAGACCAACTTCTCCCAACCGTCCAAGAGCAGTTTGGCGATCAACAATGCCTTTTTCAACATGATGGAGCACCTTGCCATAAAGCAAAGGTGATAACTAAATAGCTCAGGGAACAAAACATAGAGATTTTGGGACCATGGCCTGGAAACTCCCCAGATCTTAATCCCATTGAGAACTTGTGGTCAATCATCAAGGGACGGGTGGACAAACAAAAACCTTCAAATTCAGACAAAATAAAAGCATTGATTTTGCAAGAATGGACTGCTATCAGTCTGGATTTGATCCAGAAGTTGATTGAGAGCATGCCAGGGAGAATTGCTGAGGTCCTGAAGAAAAAGGGTCAACACTGCAAATATTGACTTGCTGCATTAACTCATTCTAACTGTCAATATAACATTTTGTTACTCATTATAGTGGTTTGAAAAAACCACTATATTGTAATCCGAACGCTGCTAACTTATTCTTCTTATTATTATTAAGTTGATTTCCGCAATTAATGCGGCCCGAACAGCTACACGCACAGACTCCGTTGAGGTGTCGTTTCGAAGCCAGCGTCCATGAGAGGTGTGCTAAGTATTTTTCGTGTCGATCGGATTTGTAGTTTTTGCGCAATTTGCGTTTGAAAATTTTTTTTCCCGTCATTGGAATGCACTGTCTCCAATGCTTTGCAATAGGAAATGGCAAAACATGCCCTGAGGCGATTGAAATGACAGTTGAGCTCATTGATATGCGCAGGCAGACCCAGTTACTATGCCAACGCCTACGAACTTCACTTGAACCCCAGCACAGAGCCTCTGCCACATAATATCAGCTCTTAAAGCGAAACCCACAGCACAAATGCAAATCTAGCTTCATCACATGACACATGCCCCTGAGAGAGAATGTGTGCGCCAAAGTGGATTTAAAAGAAGCCCAGTGAGCCAAACTAGCTCTTAAAGGGCCAACGCGCCAAAGTGATTGTTAAAGGGCCAGCGCACTCAAATGAGTCTTAAAGGGCCGACACACCAAATCGGAGACTGAGCCACCCCGGCCTCCAAATCGGAGGCTGAGCTACCCCGGCCTCCAAATCGGAGGTTGAGCCACCCCAGCCTCCAAATCGGACGCTGAGTCACCCCGGCCTCCAAATCGGAGGCTGATCCACCCCGGCCTCCAAATCGGAGGCTGATCCACCCCGCCCTCCAAATCGGAGGCTGATCCACCCCGGCCTCCAAATCGGAGGCTGATCCACCCCGGCCTCCAAATCGGAGGCTGATCGACCCAGGCCTCCAAATCAGAGGCTGAGCCACCCCGGCCTCCAAATAGGAGGCTGAGCCACCCCGGCCTCCAAATCGGAGGCTGAGCCACCCCAGCCTCCAAATCGGAGGCTGAGCCACCCCGGCCTCCAAATCGGAGGCTGAGCCACCCCGGCCTCCAAATCGGAGGCTGATCGACCCCGGCCTCCAAATCGGAGGCTGAGCCACCCCGGCCTCCAAATCGGAGGCTGAGCCACCCCGGCCTCCAAATCGGAGGCTGAGCGACCCCGGCCTCCAAATCGGAGGCTGAGCCACCCCGGCCTCCAAATCGGAGGCTGAGCCACCCCTGCCTCCAAATCGGAGGCTGAGCCACCCCGGCCTCCAAATCGGAGGCTGAGCCACCCCGGCCTCCAAATCGGAGGCTCATCGACCCCGGCCTCCAAATCGGAAGCTCATCGACCCCGGCCTCCAAATCGGAGGCTCTTTGACCTCGGCCTCCAAATCGGAAGCTCAACGACCCCAGCCTCCAAATCTTACCCAGAGTGGCCCCACCCACCAAATCAGACCCAGAGAGGCCCCACCCTCAAAATCGGACCCTGAGGGGCCCAATCAACAAAATCGGACCCTGAGGGGCCCCAGCCACAAAATCGGACCCTGAGGGGCCCCACCCACAAAATCGGACCCTGAGAGGCCCCACCCGCAAAATCAGACCCTGAGGGGCCCCGGCCATAAAATCAGACCCTGAGGGGCCCCGGCCATAAAATCAGACCCTGAGGGGCCCCGGACACAAAATCATACCCTGAGGGGCCCCACCCACAAAATCAGACCATGAGGGGCCCCACCCACAAAATCGGACCCTGAGGGTCCCCACCCATAAAATCGGACCCTGAGGGGACCCACCCACAAAATCGGACCCTGAGGGGCAAACACCCACAAAATCCGACCCTGAGGGGCCACACCCACAAAATTGGACCCTGAGGAATCCCGGCAACTAATTCAAATCCTGAGGAGCCCAGGCCACCGAATCGGATCCTGAGGGGCCCCACCCACCAAATCAGACCCTGAGGCCAAAGTGGCCCCTGAGAGGCACCCACATTTAAAACGGATCCTGAGTTGAAAGTCTTGCAGGGGCAGCAGGCAAGTCTCTCTTAAAGGGGCAGACCGGGCACCATTTCAAACCACTATCTGTACTTCCTTCAGGAAATACACATCTAGTTATTATTATTAAGTTGATTTCCGCAATTAATACAGCCCGAACCGCTACACGCACAGACTCCGTTGAGGTGTCGTTTCGAAGCCAGCGTCCATGAGAGGTGTGCTAAGTATTTTTCGTGTCGATCAGATTTGTAGTTTTTGCGCAATTTGCGTTCGAAATTTTTTTTTCCCGTCATTGGAATGCACTGTCTCCAATGCATTTGAATGGGAAATGGCAAAACGTTCCCTGAGGCGATTGAAATGGCAGTTGAGCTCATTGATATGCGCAGGCAGAACCAGTTACTATGCCAACGCCTACGAACGTCACATGACATCTCCAGAACAGAGCTTCTGCCACATAATATCAGCTCTTAAAGCGAAACCCACAGCACAAATGCAAATCTAGCTTCATCACATGACACATGCCCCTGAGAGAGAATGTGCGCCAAAGTGTATTTAGAAGCCCAGTGAGCCAAACTGGCTCTTAAAGGGCCGAAGTGCAAAAGTGACTGTTAAAGGGCCGGCGCACCGAAATGAGCCTTAAAGGGCCAACACGCCAAATCGAAAGCTGAGTGACCACAGGCTCCAAATGGGAGGCTGATCGACCCCCCCGGCCTCCAAATCGGAGGCTGATCCACCCCGCCCTCCAAATCGGAGGCTGATCCACCCCGGCCTCCAAATCGGAGGCTGATCCACCCTGGCCTCCAAATCGGAGGCTGATCGACCCAGGCCTCCAAATCAGAGGCTGAGCCACCCCGGCCTCCAAATCGGAGGCTGATCGACCCCGGCCTCCAAATCGGAGGCTGATCGACCCCGGCCTCCAAATGGGAGGCTGATCGACCCCGGCCTCCAAATGGGAGGCTGAGCCACCCCGGCCTCCAAATCGGAGGCTGAGCCACCCCGGCCTCCAAATCGGAGGCTGAGCCACCCCGGCCTCCAAATCGGAGGCTGATCGACCCCAGCCTACAAATCGGAGGCTGATCGACCCCGGCCTCCAAATCGGAAGCTCATCGACCCTGGCCTCCAAATCGGAGGCTCTTTGACCTCGGCCTCCAAATCGGAAGCTCAACGACCCCAGCCTCCAAATTGGAGGCTGAGCGACCCCAGCCTCCAAATCTTACCCAGAGTGGCCCCGCCCACCAAATCTTACAGAGTGGCCCCGCCCACCAAATCGGACCCAGAGAGGCCCTGCCCACCAAACCGGACCCTGAGGGGCCCCGCCCACCAAATCGGACCCTGTGGGGCCCTGCCCACTAAATCGGACCCAGAGTGGTCCCACCAACCAAATCGGACCCAGAGTGGCCCCGCCGACCAAATCGGACCCAGAGGGTCTCCGCCCACAAAATCAGACCCTAAGGGGCCCAACCCACCAAATCTGACCCTGAGGGGCCCCAACCACAAAATCGGACCCTGATTGGTCCCAACCACAAAATCAGACCCTGAGGGGCACCGGCCACAAAATCGGACCCTGAGGGGCCCCACTCACAAAATCGGAACCTGAGGGGCCCCACCCACAAAATCGGACCCTGAGGGGCCACACCCACAAAATCGGAGCCTGAGAGATCCCCGCCAGCAATTCAAGCCCTGAGGAGCCCAGGCCAAGGAATCGGATCCTGAGGGGCCCCACCCACCAAATCAGACCCTGAGGCCAAAGTGGCCTCTGAGAGGCACTCACAGTTAAAACGGATCCTGAGTTGAAAGTCTTGCAGGGGCAGCAGGCAAGTCTCTCTTAAAGGGGCAGCCCGGGCACCATTTCAAACAACTATCTGTACTTCCTTCAGGAAATACACATCTAGTAATATGATTGCAATTATATTTCTGTATGTGATAAAAACATCTGACAAACACACATAAAAACCAGAGGGAAGCAGATCATGTGAAAATATAATATTTGTGTCATTCTCAAAACTTTTGGCCATGACTGTATCATTAAACATTTGCAGTTTCAGCATCCTGTGAAAAATAGAAGTGGGTCATGGGAAAGCTTTAATGAACACCCCTTGTAGCTAAAAAAAAATAGAATAAATAGTTTTTTTGTTTTTTCATGTTTCTGCTCAAATGAGACCTTAATCAAGGATTCTGGATTTTCCTTTGAGCCTGTTTGCCATTGTCCAAGATTGAGTCTTGTGCCTCGCCCTGTCCTGGAACTTCCTGCCTATCCTGCTATTTAAGTCCAGCTCAGAAGATCCTCATTGCCTAAGTATTTTGTTGATGCTGGCTTATAATCTTCCTCCTGGTCTGCATTTGGAGTTCCTGCTGTTTCTGCTACTGCTCGTTACTCGGTGCTCTGCCCTTCCACTTACAGCTGCCTTCAGCCTTCTGTGCGGCTTCCTGATCTTGGCCAGCGCTTCTTATTGTCTGGACTTCTAGTTGGGAGCTCAAAAAGGTAACCATTTGGAACCGTTATCCTTTGCCGTTAATTCCCGAACTACTGGAAAGAATACGACATGCTAAATTCTTCTCTAAGTTGGATCTTCGAGGAGCTTATATTCTAATTTGGATCCGCTCTGGGGATGATTGGAAAACTGCGTTTAGATGTCATTACGGGCAATTCAAATACCTAGTGATACCTTTTGGTCTCTTCCAACACCTGGCTAATGAAATTTTTAGAGATCTGTTAGATTACAACAAAATGATCTATCTGGACGATATTTTGATTTTTTTTCTGATTCATTGCAGGAACATCAAGAACATGTTAAAACTGTTTTGAGATGCCTGAAAGAGAATCTTCTCTACAGCAAGCCTGAGAAATGTGAGTTCCATTGCAGAGAGATTCAATTTCTGGGTTATGTCATATCGTCAAAGGGGCTTACCTTGGTGGCAAGTAAGATCCAAGCTATTCTTGATTGGCCCACACCTAAAAATGTCAAGGAGGTACAACGTTTCATCAGATTTGTGAACTTTTATGGATGGTTTATCCGTAATTTCTCTGAAATTGTTCAGCCTATTACACAACTAACCAAAAAGGAAAAGACTTTCTTGTTTTCTACACAGGCTCAAGAGGCCTTTGATTGTCTTAAGAACCATTTCAATTCTGCACCAGTATTGATTCTCCCTAACCCAGAACATCCTTTCATCATGGAAGTGAACACTTCAGATTGTGCTCTGAGGGCCATCCTCTCACAGAGAACATGAGAGAAGAGTCTGTTACTTCCACGTGATTTTTTTCTCTCGTAGACTTTCTGCTGCAGAGAAGAATTATGATGTGGGAGTTAAAGAATTTCTTGCCATTATTGCTGCATTTAAGGAATGGAGGCACCATCTGCAGGGGTCAGCACAAAAAGTTATTTTGTCCACGGATCATCGCAATCTGGAACTTCTTAGATTCGCGAGATGTCTTTCTCCACGTCAGGCTCGTTGGAGTTTATTTTTTAATCAATTTGTCATGTCGTACCACCCAGGTTCACGGAATGGGAAAGCAGATGCTTTGTCACCAATCTTTGCCACGGATTCCATACCTGGGACCCCGCCCAAGACCATTTTGTTGGATGCCAACTTTGTCGGAGTCATCCAGAATAATGATTTATGGAAGACTAGAGATGAGTGACTTTGCCTTTTTTCGGGTCAAGTCGGGTTTCATGAAACCCGACTTTCTCAAAAGTTGGGTCGAACGAAATCGGCCGATTATCGTGAAAAGTCGAAGGCCAACTGAAACACGAAACCCAATGCAAGTCAATGGGGAACCAAGGTCAGCAGTAAGTGGAGGACAGGAAACACACCTACAGTGCCCATGTTAATGCCAAAAACATCAATTCTTATTACTTAAGCTTGTCAACCTTAATTTACTTTATAATAATAGTTAGGCATTGAAAACTGGGGGTTATTTGGCTAAAGTAGTGAGGGGGGTAGGGCTGGCTCCAGATTTTTGTGGGCCCTGGGCCAAAGAGTGTCACTGGGCTCCTTTAACACATGCCACAATTCATGATCCTCTTATAAGGCAGAGAAATAGCGGTATAGTACAATGAAAATTACGTCACTTCTTACATCTCATGACTGATATCCATTTTAAATTCTCCAATAGCTCCAAAAACGGACAGTATATTACTCTATACAGTATTATGGCAACCGCATAGTGCGCTATACAGAGTAATGAGGCCCATATATTTCTCCATACATAATCATTGGTCCCATATAATGCTTGAAACAGTATATGATGAGCTCCACATAATGCTACAGTATATGTTGTTCCCCATGGATGATGCTCCACTGTGTTATGGGCCCAAATAATGCTCCATATATAATGGGCCCCATTTCTAAAGCTCCAGTGTATAATGGGCCTTGTAAATGCTGCTCGAGTGTCTGATGTCCACCTTTGGAATGCTCCAGTGTATGGTGGGCCTCATATATTATTCTCCAGAGTATAGTGCTCCCCAAAAATTGCTGTCCCAACATTGAAAACAATTAAATAAGTCTCCTCGCTAGGGAATCCCTGTACTAGTCTGGACTCCTCGTCGTCCCCATCTTCCATCTCACTGCACTTGGACTGTTTAGACAGAGGGCGTACAGACGTGATGTCATCACGCTCTCTGACCAGAATGTCACTCTCAGGAAACACGGAAGATGTCACTGCGGTGGAGCAGGGAGAGGTAAGTATTTCAACTTTGCAAGTGCTGTGATCCTGAGCAAGCAGGGGGGGCACACTCGTTGGCGATGACGCTGGCACAGGGCTCCTCATAGTACGCCTGTGTATCTGATGGCTGGTGTGCACCCCCACTATCAGAGACACTTGATTGTACTATGAGGGACCCTGTGCCAGTGCCGTTGCCCAAGAGTGGGCCCACCCACCTCTCCAGGGCAACGGCACTCGCACGGGTGCGTGCGCCAGGTGGTGAGCCCGGCCTTGTGGGGGGAGGCAGCCAAGATAGGGAGGTGGAAAAAATGGCATATGCTGATGTTGGACATTCAGCAGCTGCAAATGGAGTAATTGGAGAAGTCCGTGGAAGAGGAGGACAAAAGCGAGCCATTTTTCTGGCAAACTACGTGTCAGCAGGGGAGGATGGGACAAAATCCTTTGAAACCCATGCATGGTTCATTTTAACGAAGGTTAGATCATCATCATTTTGGGTTGAGAGACAGGTCCTTTTTTCTGTCAGGATTGATCCAGCAGCACTGAAGACTCTTTCAGATAACACACTAGCAGTAGGGCAAGCGAGCTCCTGTAAGGCATATTGTGCCAATTCAGGCCAGGTGTCAAGTTTACTGGCCCAATAGTCAAAGAGGAATGACCGGTGAGGGAGAACATCAATATGGGAGGAGAAGTAGTTTGTTACCATACTTGACAACTGCTGTCTCCTGTCACTTTCAATTGATGCAGTATTCCCAGTCGTGTGAGCGGTGCTTGAAAAATCAGTCCACAACATGGTCATGAAACCCCTGTGTCCAACGCCACTTCGGCTGTGTGCACCACGAACACCTCTTCCATGTTGCCCCCTATGGCTTGTGGGAGAAACATCACCGCCGCTGTGTGCTGGGAATGACTCAAACAAACGGTTTACCAGAGTTGCTTGTTTGTTAGCCAATATTATCTCTAGGTTTCTCCTGTGGCATGATGTTTTGGAATTTGCCTTTATAGCGTGGATCCAGGATACTGGCCAACCAGTAGTCATCATCGTTCATCATTTTGGCAACGTGGGAGTCCCTTTTTAGGATCTGCAAGGCATAATCAGACATGTGGGCCAATGTTCCAGGTGTCAATAATGCACTGCGAGTGTTGGGTGGAGGAGCACTTTCTGCCAAATCCACATCCCTCCAGTCATGCACAAACCCTGTACCTGACCTTGCCACACCAACATTTTGTCTTGCCCCCTGAGAAGCATCCTCCTCCCCTAAATAATCATCCCCTACATCCTCCTCCTCCTCCGCTTCCTCTTCTTCCTCCACCTCGTCCACGAGACTTCCCTGAGCAAACAATGGCTGACTGTCATCAAGGCTTCCCTCCTCCTCTTCCTCCTCGGCTGCAGAAGCCTGCTCCTTAATGTGCATCAAAGTTTGCATGTGCAGATGCATAAGTGGGATGCTCATGCTTATGATAGCGTCGTCTGCGCTTACCAGCCGTGTGCATTCCTCAAAACACTGAAGGACTTTACAGAGGTCTTACAGCTTTGACAACTGCACACCAGACAACTCCATGTCTGCCCGCAAACTGCCTGCTCGTGTATCTTCCCACAAATGAATTACAGCCTGCCTCTGTTCGCACAGCCTCTGAACCATGTGCAGGGTGGAGTTCCACCTTGTTGCAACGTCGATAATTAGGCGGTGCTTGGGAAGGTGGAGCAATCGCTGCAGCTTTTGCATACAAGTGGAGTGTATGGGCGATGTGCGAGCACAGTCTTTGCACCTTATGGAGCAGGGCTGTTAACTCCGGATAATTATTGAGGAAGCACTGCACCACCAGATTCAAGGTGTGAGCCAGGCAA
This sequence comes from Dendrobates tinctorius, assembly GCF_039654945.1. NCBI lineage: Eukaryota > Metazoa > Chordata > Amphibia > Anura > Dendrobatidae > Dendrobates > Dendrobates tinctorius. Next base: position 35,056,583 of record NW_027361732.1, on the reverse strand, counting down.
GGTATGTGTCTGAGTTTTGAAAGGGCTATGGCTGCCACAAAATTCTGTCCGTTATCACTAACTACCTTGCCTCAAGATGCAGACTGCCCAGCAATGACTCAGTTTGTCGCTGCAAGTAGTCGGCCAATACCTCTGCGGTGTGTCTGTTGTCGCCTAAACACATCATCTTCAGCACAGCCTGCTGACGCTTACCACTAACTGTTCGATAGTGGGACACCTCGTGTGCAACACTGGCAGCTGCAGATGGAGTGCTCGTGCGACTGCGCTCTGTGGACGAGCTTTCGCTTCTGGAGGAGGAGGAGGGTCGAACACCTACAGCCAACTGTTTCCTATACCGTGGGCTAGGCAGCACTGTCCCACCACCGCTGTCCCCTGTGGACCCTGCATCCACCACATTAACCCAGTGCGCAGTGATGGACACGTAACTGCCCAGGCCATGCATACTGGACCATGCATCTGTTGTGAGGTGCACCTTTCCACTCACTGATTGCTTGAGTGCATGGACAATGCGGTCTTTCACATGCACGTGGAGGGCTGGGATGGCTTTTCGCAAAAAGAAGTGCCGACTGGGTAGGTCATAGCGTGGTACTGTGTAGTCCATGAGCTCGCGGAAAGCTTTGCTTTCAACCAACCGATAGGGCATCATCTCTAACGAGATTAGGTGGCAATGTGGGCATTCAAAGCCAGTGTACGCAGATGAGAGGATGAGTACTTTCTTGTCCTACTCAGAGTCTCTGGTAGGGTGAGCTGGACTTGAGAGCTGCATATGGTGGAACTAGCGGTGGACATGGCGGACTGAGAGAGGGTTGGTGATGGTGATAGTGTTGGTGGTCTTGCTGATGGCCTAGATTCAGTCTTTCATAGCAATGACATTTGTGATTCCATGACTAATTTTCCCTTTCGACGACACCTCGAAATTTGCTGCTGGTGGTGTGCTAACCGGAGGGCTTACAGTGGGGGAAGCGATGCAGCATTACTGACTTCCTTCATTCGGAGCACGTGCACATGTGGTATGTGAGGTTTGGTAGTCCGTCTACACTTGCAAGTGCATGGTGGTTAAATGTCTAAGCATGCAACTGGTATTCAAATTTCTCAGATTTTTCCCTCGGCTAAAGGTCTTTGCGCACTTCTTACAGATAACTTTTGCCTGATCATTAGGATTTTGTTAAAAAAAGTGCCACACTGCACTTTTCCTACTATGGAAGACATTTTGAGGCCTTGCACGCTGTGCTAATTTGACTGTCTGGCCAAGCTGTCCTGCAGCTCTTTTGGTTTTTGTAACCCATTTTTGGACTGCTACGGTCCTGCCAGATAACAGCTGTTGCGATGTCGTTGCCTGCTGCGGATCCTCCTCCTCCTCTTCTGAGATATTGGCAGCAGCACCCTCTTCCCCCAATGGATGCCAATCTGGGTCAACAACTGGGTCATCCATCACCGCCTCTTCAATTTTATGTGCACCTTCCTCTGTGTCACCGTGTAAGGTGGTATAGTATGCCGGAAGGGGCACCTGAGTTTCATCAGGGTCTGATTCTGCCTCAGTACACTGCGAGGACAATGCAGTGCTCTGAGTGAATGTACCAGCAGAAAAATCTAGCAGTGGCTGTGCATCAGAGCACCCCATGTCATATTCATCTTGGACTGGGGAATTCACGATTTGACTTGATAACCCAGGCATGGTATGTGAAAGGAGCTCCATGGAGTAATCTGTAGTGTGGCCTGCCGCATCCTTCAATTTTGGTAGGGGTGAAGGACACAAGGAAAGTTGTTGTTCCTGACCAGGAGCCTCCACTGATGACTCAGTGCTATTATTTTTTGAAACTTCAGAAGAGGAGGCGAGAGAGCTGGAGGCTGTGTCAGCAATGTAAGCCAAAACTTGTTCCTGACTCTCCGGCTTTGAAAGCGGTTTACCTTCTTGCAGAAAAGGGAGCCTTCGAGGCCTTGTGAAGCCAGACAATGATGCAGGCTCAACACCTCCTGCCTTAGGTGCTATTGTGCTTTTGCCACTACCAACAGATGCACCACCAACACCACCACCATCAGGACCAGCTGGCAACCCCCGCCCACTTCCACGGCCTCTTCCACCATACTTCCTCATTTTTGTGAAAATGTACCCAAAATACCAACAGCTATATGGTATTGTATAACAAGGTAGAAGATATATATAGTATTGGTGAGAATTTGTGTCTCTCTAGAGATTTGAGGACGCTGAACTATTGTCTCAGGCCCAGTAGAGATTACACCTCAATGTAAAAGGCTGAAATTGGATGGTGTATGATAAGGTGGAGGGTGTATATAGTATTGGTGAGAATTTGAATCTCACTAGAGATTTGATGACGCTGAAGTATTGTCTCAGGCCCAGTAGAGATTACACCTCAATGTAACAGGCTGAAATTGGATGGTGTATGACAAGGTGGAGGGTGTATATAGTATTGGTGAGAATTTGAATCTCACTAGAGATTTGAGGACGCTGAACTATTGTCTCAGGCCCAGTAGAGATTACACCTCAATGTAAAAGGCTGAAATTGGATGGTGTATGATAAGGTGGAGGGTGTATATAGTATTGGTGAGAATTTGAATCTCACTAGAGATTTGATGACGCTGAAGTATTGTCTCAGGCCCAGTAGAGATTACACCTCAATGTAACAGGCTGAAATTGGATGGTGTATGACAAGGTGGAGGGTGTTTGTAGTATTGGTGAGAATTTGAATCTCACTAGAGATTTGAGGACGCTGAACTATTGTCTCAGGCCCAGTAGAGATTACACCTCAATGTAACAGGCTGAAATTGGATGGTGTATGACAAGGTGGAGGGTGTATATAATATTGGTGAGAATTTGGATCTCACTAGAGATTTTAGGAGGCTGACAATGATGCTCTCAGTCCAAGTATGGACGCAGGCAGCCTAATAAGCAGGACTGCTGCACACAAAAGGGTGGAAAAATGAACGCTTGGTAACTGTGCAGAAAAGAGGAAGAAAAGTATTTTTGCTTTTAAAAAAGCAGTTTACACAGCAGTGTGCAAACAACAATGCAGCTATCAGGGAGCCTTATAAGGCAGCCTAATAACCAACAGAGCTGATGCACAAAAATATAGCCTCTCCTGTCACTGCACACAAACTGTTGTGTTGTACAGTTGAAATCGCTAACAGCAGAAGCAGTTTTTTTGTTCTTCTTCCTTGCCTAACCCTCTCCCTTATTCTGAATCAGCAGCAGTAACCTCTCCCTAATGCTAAGATTGGCGGAAGTAAGATGGCAGTCGGTGTGCACGCCCTTTTATAGCCCCTGTGATGCCACACAAAGCCAGCCAATCACTTGCATGCCCTTCTCAAAGATGGTGGTGACCGATGCCTATGTCATCGCGTTGCCCACAGTGTGCATCCTTCATCATTAGCAGAAAAAGGGCGCTGGAAGCATCATTTGAAACGCGACTTTGGCGCTTGGGTCACTGACCTCATGGCCGACCTCACGCTATGGTTGGGTTTCGTTTCATGAAACCCGACTTCAGCGAAAGTCGCCGACTTTTGAATTTGACTGACCCGTTTCGCTCAACTCTATGGAAGACTATTAAGGAGACCTAAGATGTAGACCCATTTCTCGCAAACCCGACTGATGATGTGGACATAGTTCTCAAGAACGGTATGAGGTTCTAAGATCAACGTTTATACATTCTGGAGGTTGTAAGGCAGCAGGTCCTCAAGCTTGTTCATGACTCCAAGTTGACTGGTCATCGGGGGTACAGAAGACTCAGGAGTTCGTGAGCCATTTCTTTTGGTGGCCTATCTGTCTGAAGGACGTGAAGAGCTACGTTCTATCTAGTGAGGTATGTGCACGCTTTAAGACTCCTCGTGTATCGCCTATTGGATTACTGAAACCACTACCCGTCCCCTCTCACCCTTGGGGTTCTATTTCTATGGACTTTATAGTGGATTTACCCACCTCTGAGGAAAGAATTCTATCCTGGTTGTGGTAGATCACCTTACTAAAGCTGCCCACTTCATTAATTGTACTGGTCTTCCCTCAGCCAAGGATACAGTAGATCTGGTCATTCAGAATGTGTTCCGACTGCATAGAGTTCCGGATGAAATTATCTCTGATCTTGGAGTGCAGTTTATGTCCAGATTCTGGAAGAGATTTTGTTTTGTGCTTGGTGTTAACAATTTGTCTTCTGCATATCATCCTCAATCTAATGGGAAGACGGAGCAGACTAATCAGACTCTGGAACAGTATTGTCGATGCTACATCAGTCATTCACAGGACGACTGGTTGGAGTTGCTTCCTCTAGCAGAGTTTTGTTACAACAACTCACAGAGTTCATCGACTAGGTAACACCCTTCTTTGTAAACCTGGATTATCATCCAACTATTCTTACCAGATCGCTGATCGATGCACTGGTGCATGTAGTTCATGAGAAGTTGGCAGTGATGAAACAGAATCTGAGAACTCTGCAGGAATCACTATCTACTGCACAGGAGAGATATAAAAGATCTGCCAATAGGTTTCGGAAGCATGCTCCTATGTTCAAGGTAGGGGACTCTGTGTGATTGTCCATGAAAAATTTGAAATTGAATGTTTCATCACAGAAGCTGCGACAAAAATTCATCAGCCCATTCAAGATCTCTGGGATCGTGAGTTCTGATGCTTGTCATCTGAAGTTACCAAGGACCATGAAGGTACATCCTGTATTCCATTTCTCCCTATTAAAACCATTGTCTCTGAATACTTTTCAGGGTCATGTTGCGCCTCCTCCTCAGCCTGTGCTGGTGGATGCACAAGCACAATTTGTTGTTGAGATGATTCTGGACTCCAGGATTTGCAGGAATCAGCTACAGTATCTCATCAAGTGGCAAGGATATCCGTCTGAGAAGAACTCTTGGGAGTCAGTGAGTAATATCTGTGCTTCTCAAAAGATTGCTCTGTTTCACCAGAAATATCCTGGAAAACCTTGTCCTTGATTGTTCTAAGGCTGTTTCTAAGGTGGGAGTAATGTAAGGTTTCCGGATTTTCCTTTGAGCCTGTTTGCCCTTGTCCAAGATGGAGTCTTGTGCTTCACCCTGTCCTGAAACTTCTTGTCTGTCTTGTTATTTAAGTCCGGATCAGAAGATCCTCCTTGCCTGAGTATTTTGTTGCTGCTGGCTCATAAGCTTCCTCCTGGTCTGCTTATGGAGTTATTGCTGCTTCTGCTGCTTCTCCTTACTCAGTGCTCTGCCCCTCCACTTCCAGCTACCTTCAGCCTTCTGTGCGGCTTCCTGATCCTGGCCGGTGCTATTGTCTGAACTTCTAGTGTGGAGCTCCTCATATCTGGAACTGCTAAGGTCAGTAAGACATTTTGACATCGCTATCATTTCTTGGACTGTGCTCTGTGTGGTCTGCTGTGATGGACTCGAGCAGGTATTTTCAGCCCTAAAGGTACTTTTAGCAACCTTCTCCCGTTAATGTGTAGGAGGAGGAGTCCCCGCTGTGTATCTGGCCCGGAACCGATGGGATTGTCACCAAGGTCCCTAGGGGGATTGTTTTGGGGGGACATGATTGGGGGATGGAACACAGAGAGTTCTAGAAAGGTTGTGGGTGGAGCCAATATAAAAAGGGCTGAGGATGCCAGCAGAGGTCAGTCGATGGAGCAGGTGAGAAGGAGCAAGGAAGCTAGAGGGTGCCAGAGAGCCAGAGTGAGAGCCAGAGCAAGGAGAGCAGAGCAGTGATGGGAGAGACTAAAGGGAGACACACCACCAACAGAAGGGAGACGGAACCGAGCCGTCCAACAGAGAGACACTGACTACCTGCCCGCACTCCCAGTGGCCACCACCGCTCGACTCCACCCCGAGGGTGTGGCCTGTCCACTGCCACCCGCGGCCGCCACTGCCCAACTCCACCCTGGGGGTGCGGCCTGTCCACTGCCACCCACGGCTGCCCGACTCCAGCCCGTGGGTGCGGCCTGTCTGCTGCTGCCCGTGGCCACCACCGCCCAACTCCACCCCGATGGTGCGGCCTGTCTGCTGCTGCCTGCGGCCACCGCCGCCCGACTGCAGCCCGCGAGTGCGGCCTGCCGCTCCACTCCAGCCCCCGGTTGCGGCCTGACTGCTGCTGACCGCGGCCCCCGCAGCTCGACTCTGACCCACAGCTGCGGCCTGTTTACCACCACCTACGGCTGCCTCTGCCTGTCCCCAGCTGGTGGCTGCAGCCTACACCGTCTGGTCCCCGAGCAATGCCGTCCCACCTCTGCCTGGAGGTGCGACGCAGAGGAACTCTTCAGGGACCTGCTGTGCCCCCACTTCGCTGGGGCATAGGAACGCCCAAAGTCTCCACCAAATACTCATCGGCTGGGTCCAGAGGCTGAAACGCCGAAGCAACACCGACCACCACTCTGCCGGACGTCAGAGAGGATAAGTGACACGTTGTAGTTAATACTTAGGACCCGTAGTCTGCCATACCGCGGCCCTGTAGAGACCGGTCTTTGCCGGGTTAGTCGTGTTCGCTTTCCCAGTGTATTCTTTTTTTTGATCCCTGCGAGGATAACTATTGCTAGCTTGTTTGGTTGCTCGAGATAGCCCTAAAGGCATATACAGTGGGGCAAAAAAGTATTTAGTCAGGCAGCAATAGTGCAAGTTCCACCACTTAAAAAGATGAGAGGCATCTGTAATTTACATCATAGGTAGACCTCAACTATGGGAGACAAACTGAGAAAAAAAAATCCAGAAAATCACATTGTCTGTTTTTTTTTTCATTTTATTTGCATATTATGGTGGAAAATAAGTATTTGGTCAGAAACAAGCAATCAAGATTTCTGGCTCTCACAGACCTGTAACTTCTTCTTTAAGAGTCTCCTCTTTCCTCCACTCATTACCTGTAGTAATGGCACCTGTTTAAACTTGTTATCAGTATAAAAAGACACCTGTGCACACCCTCAAACAGTCTGACTCCAAACTCCACTATGGTGAAGACCAAAGAGCTGTCAAAGGACACCAGAAACAAAATTGTAGCCCTGCACCAGGCTGGGAAGACTGAATCTGCAATAGCCAACCAGCTTGGAGTGAAGAAATCAACTGTGGGAGCAATAATTAGAAAATGGAAGACATACAAGACCACTGATAATCTCCCTCGATCTGGTGCTCCACGCAAAATCCCACCCCGTGGGGTCAGAATGATCACAAGAACGGTGAGCAAAAATCCCAGAACCACGCGGGGGGACCTAGTGAATGAACTGCAGAGAGCTGGGACCAATGTAACAAGGCCTACCATAAGTAACACACTACGCCACCATGGACTCAGATCCTGCAGTGCCAGACGTGTCCCACTGCTTAAGCCTGTACATGTCCGGGCCCATCTGAAGTTTGCTAGAGAGCATTTGGATGATCCAGAGGAGTTTTGGGAGAATGTCCTATGGTCTGATGAAACCAAACTGGAACTGTTTGGTAGAAACACAACTTGTCGTGTTTGGAGGAAAAAGAATACTGAGTTGCATCCATCAAACACCATACCTACTGTAAAGCATGGTGGTGGAAACATGATGCTTTGGGGCTGTTTCTCTGCAAAGGGGCCAGGACGACTGATCCGGGTACATGAAAGAATGAATGGGGCCATGTATCGTGAGATTTTGAGTGCAAACCTCCTTCCATCAGCAAGGGCATTGAAGATGAAACGTGGCTGGGTCTTTCAACATGACAATGATCCAAAGCACACCGCCAGGGCAACGAAGGAGTGGCTTCGTAAGAAGCATTTCAAGGTCCTGGAGTGGCCTAGCCAGTCTCCAGATCTCAACCCTATAGAAAACCTTTGGAGTGAGTTGAAAGTCCGTGTTGCCAAGCGAAAAGCCAAAAACATCACTGCTCTAGAGGAGATCTGCATGGAGGAATGGGCCAACATACCAACAACAGTGTGTGGCAACCTTGAGAAGACTTACAGAAAACGTTTGACCTCTGTCATTGCCAACAAAGGATATATCACAAAGTATTGAGATGAAATTTTGTTTCTGACCAAATACTTATTTTCCACCATAATATGCAAATAAAATGAAAAATAAACAGACAATGTGATTTTCTGGATTTTTTTTTCTCAGTTTGTCTCCCATAGTTGAGGTCTACCTATGATGTAAATTACAGACGCCTCTCATCTTTTTAAGTGGTGGAACTTGCACTATTGCTGACTGACTAAATACTTTTTTTCCCCACTGTATATATATATAAAGGTTACATCTTAAGTTCATCCCATCTCCTGTCTCGTCACTGCATCCCACGTACCTGTGAATACTACAAGTGCTCCATCTGTGTATTGCTGGAACACTAAGGGAATAGAAGAATCCAGGATATCTATAGACAGAAAGATAGTGAGGAAACACTTAGCTAACCTAAATGAATTCAAGTCTCCAGGTCCAGATGAATTACACCCCAGAGTACTGAAGGAGATAGCAGAAGAAATTTTTGAACCCCTCTCCATAATCTTTGAAAATTCTTGGAGAACAAGAGAAGTCCCAGAAGACTGGAGAAGAGCAAATGTTGTTCCTATCTTCAAAAAGGGGAAGAAGGTGGACCCAGGCAACTATAGGCCGGTGAGTCTGACTTCTATACCAGGAAAGATCTTTGAACAAATTATTAAACAACATGTATGTCAGTACCTGGATAAGAATGAAGTGATTAAACAGAATCAGCATTGGATGGTAACTAATAAGTCATGTCAGACTAACTTAATTTCCTTCTATGACGGAATCACTGATTGGGTGGATCAAGGAAATGCTGTAGATATAGTATATCTTGACTTCAGCAAAGCATTTGACAAAGTCTCTCATACAATCCTTATTGAAAAAATGACTAAGTATGGAATGGACAAGGCAACTGTTAGGTGGATTCATAACTGGCTTAGTGATCGGACCCAAAGAGTGATCGTAAATGGCTGCACATCAAGTTGGAAGAATGTCTCAAGTGGGGTACCACAGGGCTCTGTCCTGGGCCCTGTATTGTTCAACATCTTTATCAACGATTTAGATGAAGGAATTGAGGGTAAACTGATTAAATTTGCTGATGACACAAGGCTAGGAGGGATAGCTAATACTAGAGAAGAGAGAGGATTCAAAAAGATATAAATAAACTGGAGAAGTGGGCAGCAACTAACAGAATGGTTTTTAACGGAGAAATGCAAAGTACTACATCTGGGCAATAAAAATGAAAAAAGCATATACAGAATGGGAGGAATAGGGCTAAGTGACAGAACATGTGAAAAAGACTTGGGTATACTAATAGATCACAGACTGAATATGAGTCAACAGTGTGATGCAGCAGCAAAAAAGGCAAATGCAATTCTAGGATGTATTAACAGAAGCATACAGTCTAGATCACGTGAAGTCATTATTTCCCTCTACTCCTCTTTGGTCAGACCTCATCTGGAATATTGTGTCCAGTTTTGGGCACCACATTTTAAAAAAGACATCAACAAACTGGAGCAAGTTCAGAAAAGAGCGACCAGAATGGTGACCGGTCTGCAAACCCTGTATTATGAGGAAAGGTTGCAGGATTTGGGAATGTTTAGTTTGCAAAAGAGAAGACTGAGAGGAGACTTAATAGCTGTCTACAAATATCTAAAGGGCTGTCACATTGTAGAGGGATCAACTTTATTCTCATTTGCACAAGGAAAGACTAGAAGCAATGGGATGAAACTGAATGGGAGGAGACACAGATTAGATATTAGAAAAAACTTTTTGACAGTTAGAGTGATCAATGAGTGGAACAGGCTGCCACGAGAAGTGGTGAGTTCTCCTTCAATGGAAGTCTTCAAACAGAGGCTGGACAGACATCTGACTGGGATGATTTAACGAATCCTGCTTTGAGCAGGGGGTTGGACCAGTTGGCCCAGGTGGTCCCTTCCAACTCTGCGATTCTATGATTCTATGACTATGTTAAGTGCTGTGCGCACTCTTGTTCATAATATTGCTGGACTACTACATTAAGTATTGTGCGCACTCTTTCTCATATAATTGCTGAACTTCTAAGTAAAAGTGCTGTACTTACTCTCGTTTCTTATTACTGCTGAACTGGTTCGAATTAGCTATTCAGTTTGCTGTTCATTTCTATATTGTGCTGTGCACTTCGTAACAATTGAAGGAAGTTCTCTGTTAGTTTTGGTTCAATTTCTTATTTTGTTAAATACACTTGTTTGCCTCAGCTTTTGTCTCAGTTCCGTTTTATCCCATGCAATTAGACTCCTTAGTACCCATATAATTGTTACACCTTAGTATAAGTTGTTTAGATATTGCCTGGTTAACACAGCATGGCAAGTTTATTGGCGGGTCCAATAAATCTTGAATCATGGCTGGAGGATGCAAACCAGATTTTTTCTACTACAGGCAAGTCTTCCATGGACGATAACCCCCTTCTTTGAAAGTTTTATTTAAGGAGACATATGATTGATATAAAGAAAACATCAAATCATGGTGGCAAATAAAAGCACTAAAGAATTATATTACAAACAGGATACTACCAAAAGGTTTGAGGATAAATATACATCTGTCTACATCTAATCCACAGCTATTGGTGGCATTACTTAGTAATCAATAGAATCATCAATAAGGTTCGTTAATATACTTCTAGCAGAAAAAATGTAATTGTTTGAGGAGTCCTCTAAACAGTTAAAGAACCTGATAGATAAGAAACTTAATCATGAAGCTGATCTGAATTTCAATGTTGTGAAAATCTTTTAAAAAGCCTTGGTTGAAAGGTATCAGACATTTTTGAAGGATTGAAAGCATATGCAATTCCTAAGAGATTTGGGTGATTTCCGGGACAACCAGAACTATTGTTATACTGGACCTAAAACAGTAGATCCTTCCTCCTCTGATATTGATACGTCAGACACAGAGAGACAGGATTCAACCAGTAGAGGCAAGAATCGAGTTTGTGGAAGGAATTTTAGACAGAGATGGAGGTGATAAAGGAATCAATCAGGACAGAGAGTTACAGGCAAGGGGAGCATATCAACATTTGGTATGAGCAAATCCCCATGTACTCCGGGGCCTGCATCATCCTCATCATGGTTTCCATTGTCCTCTTTTTTATAACAGGGTACTCACATGAACCTAAGAAGGCACAAATAAATGGGGGACAGATTATTAACCTCTCTCCACATGTGCACAAGTGTTATGAATGAGTCACCTTAGGAGGCAAAAACAGAAATGCTAGCTAAGTCCAGAAAACCAGAGAAGTTGGCAGTTATCGGATTGCAGACCCCTGAACCTATCAACAACAACTAGCAGTAGCCGTGGGGGGTTCCTAAGATGCCCTAGACCCCTCGATCACAGCCGGAGAACTGCCTAGCCTAAAGACAGAAAGGGAAATCTAAACTGCCCCAGAGCAGACCCCAAAGCAATAGGCAGCCCCCAACATATAATGATGGTGAAGCAAGAAGAAAAAACACTAACACAGATAGAAAGATAGACTGAGCAAATGATGGGGCCCAAGCTAACTAGATAGGACAGGATAGGAAGGCTGCTGTCTGCAATCCACGAAAAACCCTATCAAAATAAGAGCCAACATACTGACAGGGAAAAAGGCCCTGAAGATACTAGGCTTCAAAAAGATTATGTCAGTACTCAGGTATTTTCTGAAGACAGAGCAAACCGACAAAAAGGAATTCAGCTCACCCCAGCAGGGAATGGCAGAATCCAGAAAAGCAAGGCAAGCTAAAACCAAAACACAAATGCAAAAAGGCAAAGCAGAAAACTTAGCTTTTGAGGAGCAGGAATCAGACTGGTCTCCTAGCATTCCACAGAGAAATCACCAGCGAGGCAGAAGGGCGTCGGCTGCCTTATATCAAGTCAGAGATCCCCATCGCCCAGTCATCCTCTCCCAGCTCAGGTGCTTGGTAATCAGCCTCACTACCTTCCTTCACCAGAAGAAGGAGTTCAACAGACCTCAATGGTGAAGGGGAAAATGAACTCATAACACACAAGGTTTGAGCACAATGTTTTGCAAAAAGGGTTAAAATATGTCCCTATTGCATCATATAATTGCTTTAATTGGTTGAAACATTTGAATTTGTTTGGGCACAAACTGAATTGGAGGAAATTACCTAAACACCATGACTAGGAGCAATGTCAAAGATTTACAGGAATTAGAAGTGAAGAGGGCTATCATGCCTTCATGGGTCTTTCTGGGGGAATGAGAGGGACAGAGGTAAGGGACCATATTCCGATCTCAGGAACAAAAGTTAAGAGTTGTGATAGATTGCTCTATAGATAGACAGATAGATCTATAGATATATAGAGCTATCCATATAGCTATCCATATCTATTTATATCTATACATGGATATCGATGGATATATCTATAGATAGATATAGATAGATATATGGATAGATATATAATAGCAAGACCGATGTTTATTAATGAACAGTATGCTTTATTTTGAAAAAAAAAATGGAAAAAAATGGCATGGGCTCTCGCGCAATTTTCTGCACCAGAGAGGGAAAGCCGAAGACTGGGGCAGACATTCATAGCCTAGGAATGGACCATGGTTATTTCCCCCACAGCTACAAACATCTGCCCCCAGCTGCCCCAGAAATGGTGCCTCTCTAAGAGACGCCAATTCCGGCACTTAGCCTCTCTCTTCCCACTACCTGTAGAGGTGGCTTATGGTGTAATAAGGGGTTAATGTCACCATTGTATTGTAAGGTGACGTCAAGCCTGGTTAGTAATGGAAAGGCGTCAATAGGACACATATCCATTACAAATTCTATAGTTGTTAAGGGTTAAAAAAAGACACAGCCAGAAAAAAGTTTTTTAATGAAATAAAACACTACACAGGTTTGCCATCTTTATTAAATGTCTAATCCATGCAGCATCCTCGATCTCATGAAAAAAAAATACTCCCTGTTCTGACACAGTTCATTTAATAACGAGTAACCCATGACGATCTCCCCTGCAGAACAGTGACATTGGGTGATGTCACTGCTCTACAGGGCCTCCAGTGACACACTGACAGGAGACAATGGCTCCTGCAGTGAATCACTGAAGAGGTTACCTGAGTTCAGGCTCTCACTTTACAACAATGCTGCATGGGAACTAGGGTTAGGGTTACGGGACCTCTTTCCCGGCGGCTGAGCAATACATCGCGGAGGATTACCGCCGCCTGTCAGTTCATCGCAGGAGCCCCTGTAGAGCACTGACATCACACGAGAGAGATCGTCTTGGGACACTTGTTATTAACTGGACTATGGCAGAAAGGTAATTATAGGTTGGTTTATTATTTTATTTTTGATTACGGGAGATCGAGGGCTTTGGGGACTAGGTGATTGGTGAGTATGTACTCTTTGTTATATGTTGTATGTACTCTCTGTAATGTATGTGTATATGTATGTACTGTATGTTCTGTATGTTTTTATTTACACTTGACATGCATTGTCGTATGGGACTACTTTCCCATCATCGGCAATGCAGTATTCCCATAAGACAATGGCTGCTTACACAGCAGACACATACAAACAGACACGCAAACACACATACACGCAGACCCCGCCCCACACACAGACATGCACACATTCCACCCACACTTCCCTCCTTCCGATCTGCAGCATTTCTAGCTCCTACATTTGCAGAAAATCCTCATATCTTTTTTACATCTGTGGTTTTGCTACGGATGTGCCTGTCTCAATGGAAGTAAATTTGTGCAGAAACACTGTAGCTCCGCAAAAAGAACTGACATGCTGCAGAAAAAAAATGCTGCATTTCTGTGTGGATTTTTCCGCAGCATGTGCACAACAAATCTCCATTTCCCATAGATTTACATTGGCTGTGCACTACACTGCGGATTTGATGCGAATTCGTGTAGCCAAAAATGCTGCAGATCCGCATCTAAATCTGCAGCATGTGCACACAGCCTAGCTGTTTAACTCCATATCAGCATGAGTTTATGAGGAATCGCTCCTGTCAAACCAATCTAATCAGTTTATATGAAGAGGTAAGCTATAGACTGGACCAAGGTGAGTCATTGGACGTGGTATACAGTATCTTGATTTTTCCAAAGCGTTTGATACCATGCCACTCAAGAGGTTGGTACATAAAATGAGAATGCTGGGTCTGGGGAAAAATGTGTGTAAATAGGTAAGTAACTGGCTTAGTGATAAGAAGCAGAGGGTGGTAATAAATGGTATATTCTCTAACTGGGTCGCTGTGACCAGTGGGGTACCGGAGGAGTCGATGTTGGGACCTATTCTCTTCAACGTATTTATTAACGATCTGGTAGAAGGATTATGCAGTAAAATATTGATATTTGCAGATGATACAAAACTATGTAAAGCAGTAAATACAAGAGAAGATAGTATTCTGCTACAGATGGATCTGGATAAGTTGTAAACTTGGGTTGAAAGGAGGCAGATGCGGTTTAACAATGATAAATGTAAGTTTATACACAAGGGAAGAAGGGATCAATATCACCATTACACACTGAATGGGAAACCACTGGGTAAATCTAAAAAGGAGAAGGATTTGAGGATCCTAGTTAATGATAAGCATATCTGGAGTAGCCAGTGCCAGGCAGCAGATGCCAAGGTAAACAGGATCATGGGAAGCATTAAAAGAGGTCTGGATACACATAATGAGAGCATTATACTGCCTCTGTACAAATCCCTGGTTAGACTGTACATGGAGTACTGTGTACAGTTTTGGGCATCGGTACTCAGGAAAGATAAAATGGAACTAGAGCGAGTACAAAGGTGGGCAACAAAATTAATAAAGGGGATGAGGGAACTAAAATACCCAGAGAGATTAGCAAAATTAGGATTATTTAGTCTACAAAAAAGACAACTGAGGGACAATCTAATAACCATGTAAAAATATATAAGGGGACAATATAACTATCTCTCCATGGATCTGTTTATACCAAGGAATGTGGCAGTCACAAGGAGGCATTCTCTGCATCTGGAGGAGAGAAGGTTTTTCCACCAACATAGATGAGGATTCTTTACAGTTAGGGCAGTGAGAATCTGGAACTCCTTGCCTGAAGAGGTGGTGATACTGAACTCAGTCGAGGGGTTCAATAGGAGCCTGGATGTCTTCCTGGAGCGGAACAATATTGTATCTTACAGTTATTAGGTTAATTAGAAGGATGTAGATCTGGGGATTTTTTCTGATGGAATATAGGCTGAACTGGATGGACAAATTTCTTTTTTTGGCTTTGCTAATTCTGTTACTATGGTACATTTTTTGTGGTCTGAACCAGAGGCTGATTTTTTTTAGATGCTTCCTGCATTAATGATAATGACTTGGGTCTCAAGTTCACTTTTGAGCGTAACACCAACTAAATCACCTTCTTAAATCTAAATATAGGTAAAGACAGACATGGCTATCTCAGGACAAATATGTACCCAGAGCCCACATCTACTAATGGACTCCTGAGATGGGATAGTCATCATTACCAAGCACTTAAGAGTGGTATACCAAATGCCAGTTCCTTCAGATTAGAAGAAAATTTCAGATACAGGCAATTGATCTAAATATGAGATTCTCTGAGAGCGGTTACCATCCCCACATTCTTAAAGAAGCATATGGGTTTGCATGCGGTCAGGATAGGGGGCATCTTATCCAATCTAATAGAGGAGCTATGCAGGATTACACACCAGGATCATTGGGACATATGACAATCAGGCTAACAGGATTTATGTTGTCTTTAAAAGGCATTGAGATATGCTGTTGTGATATGAATGTGTCACCGAGGAGGAGAGCAGAAGCCACAAAAAACTAGAGAGGTTGGTACCTAAGTGGATTGCAGACCTCTGATCCTATCCACACAACTAGCAGTAGCCGTGGAGCGTACCTATGATGACCCTAGACGCCTCAGCACAGCCAGAGAGCTAACTAAGCCTAAAGCAAGAAAGGGGAAATCTAAACTGCCCCTGAGCAGACCCCAAAGGAATAGATAGCCCCCAAACATATATTGTTGGTGAGACAAGATGAAAACACAAACACATGCAGGAAAATAGACTGAGCAAATGATGGGGCCCACACTGACTAGACAGGACAGGAAAGGAAAGACACTGTCTGCAATGACACAAAAAAACCCTGCAAAACATCCAACACGTCTGATGCAAAAAACACTGAAGTCACACAACTTTGCCCCCCACTATATCAGCACTCTGGTATATTCTGAAAGCAGAGCAAAAAGAGACCAATCTAACAGGGGATAAAACAAACTGGCACAAGCAGTAGCATATGGGTGGTGATTCAGCACAGCCCCAGCCAGAGCTGGCTGACCCGCACCAAGAAGAGATAGACAAAACCAGATTAAATGCAAACAGAATAGCAAATAAACCATTTAGCTGAACATGCAGGGACAGAGCTGAAGAAATCAGACCTCAG
This sequence comes from Dendrobates tinctorius, assembly GCF_039654945.1. NCBI lineage: Eukaryota > Metazoa > Chordata > Amphibia > Anura > Dendrobatidae > Dendrobates > Dendrobates tinctorius. The sequence continues at coordinate 35,040,255 of NW_027361732.1, read as the reverse complement.
GAGGAACAGGAAGCAAATCACCAGCAGGGATAGAGGGAGTTGGCTGTCTTAAATCCCAATCTGAAACCCCAGATCTCCAATCGTCATCATCATTATCAGGTGGCAAGCCTCGGTCAATCAGATCAGCTCCATTACCTCCAGTAACCACCAGAGGGAGCCCAGAAAGAGAACTCGCAACCCCTCTGTCGATCTGACCAGCTCCACTACCTTCAGTAATAGCCAGAGGGAGGCCAGAAAGCTAAATCACAACACTGTTGTCTGATGCCGACCTGGTGGATATCGTGCCAAGGGCGCACATTGTGACATATAGGAAAGGTTGTTCAATAAAGGACAGGCTTGTGCATAGCATATATGAACAGATACCCACCAGGGGAACTGGGCTAGATGAAAAAAATTGTTTTTTTAAGGTGTGGGGATTGCTGCATTTGCCAGTATACTATGTCCTGTTAATCATTTTCCAGTTCAAAGTCTGGCAAGACATTTTTCATCAAGGACTTCTATAATTGCAAAACATCTGGGGTGGTGTAGAAGGCCATGTATACCTGCCCTCTGGATTATGTTGGAAAGACTACAAGAGAGTTCTGAAACTTTGTTGAGGAAGCAAGGGTTGCTTAGACTGGGCCTTTCTTGAGACAACAAAAGATGACCCAACACATGTTATCTGTCATATTTGCAAAAAAACAGATTAGTAGAGACAAAAATTGCAATAATTTGACAACTACATGCATGATCAGCATGCCCTGGAGTGGGAATCTCACTGCGCCAAAATGCGGACTAGTGGACCTCGTCAATGGCTTGCCATCCCATCAATCTTATCTGCTGCTTCTTCCTCCTCCATCACCATGCCAAGTCTTCTCACACAGGTCTCTGGCCACAGAAACTATTCTTGATTACCCCCTACAGACAGGGTGAGTGAGAGCCTGTCAGCTCTTACAGATGTGGACAAGACTGCTGTTTTTGTGTCACCTAGCACAGTACATCTTTCTCAATCCTCCATAACATCTTCGTCTGCACCTCACTCACAGTGCAGCAGTTTGTCCTGTTCTCCGTACTCCACCCTCTCTCAGCACAGCAGCCAGCCTTCGGTCCCGCAGTTGTGATCATGTAAAAGAATGGTTGCTCCTACACATGTCAAAGCTAAGAGCTTGAACTCCATCATCTCCAATCTGTTGGTAACGAAAATATTTGCCTTTCTGCTTGGTGGCTACAGACAATTTCAGAAAGTTGATGGCTGTTGCAGTCCCCAGTAGCAGTTGCCCAGTCCCCATTACTTCTATAAGAAAGTCTTTGAATCCCAAAATCTTGGACAAACCTTTGTGTCTGACACTTTCTCCACTGATTCTGACTCCTCCACCTCCTCTAGGACCTCCACCTGTGCCCTCAATCTCTCACTCAATCTGACATGCACTCCAACAGTGCAGATGGAATCCCTCCCACCTCTGTACTGCGCAGCAATGACTCACCACAATCAGGCAGTGTTCAAATTAATATGCCATGGCTCAAGAGTTGTGGACAGCTTTTCAGGTAAAGTTTGAGCAATGACTGTCTCCACTGTACCTGGAGCCAGGGAAGGCCATGTGTAGCGGTGCAAACCAGGTGGTGACCCCATTCCAAGGCAACCATACACAGGTGCCTTGCATGGCTCACATCCTCAACCTGGTAGTACAGTGATTTCTTTGCCACAAAATGGGCCTGGATCCCCTGCTCCAGAAATCACAGTTGTCGTGTGCTCACTTCTGACGATCGCACCCCGCAGGTCATTGACTTGCATCGCCACAGAGGTGTTTCGGCCTATCGGTTAACCGTATGATTTGCAATGTGACACAGTGGAATTCCACTCTGCACATGTTGCAGCGAATTTGGCAGCAGGGGCAAGCCCTGGTGCAGTAGGTCCTTTTGCATAGCTTGGGCCAACTCAGTCCAAACTTAGTGCAAATCACTCTTGCGAAGTGAGCGAAGATGAAGGACCTCTGCACACTTCTGCACAGTTTTGAAATGACTGCTAAGATGGTTAGTACTGACCATGCCATCATCATTATCACTAATCCCGTCATCTACATGCTGGAGCACACTTGAAATAGACTGGGGGAGGAGGTGATGGTCTCAGAGGAGAGGTGGAAGCAGAGAAGGATGCGGAAGTGATAGCAATTTCTCAAATTTCCAGACTGTTGTTGCACAGATTGGTGCCATGTGAGGGTGGATTACAACGATCGAGGGGGGCTGGACATACTGTTAGTTAAAGTGCAGGAGAGGAAGAACAAATTGAGGAGATGGATGCACAACAGTCAGGAGATGAAGAAGCTAATGATCCCATCTCTGTTGTCCATGGTTGACAGGAGAGGATGGAGGAAGCAAGATTGAGTGTTACCTGCCACCAACACATGAGGACTTGGACCTCATGGAAGCACCCGACACTTGCTGCACTATCTTCATCATGATGCCTGTATTCTTAGGGTTAGAAATAGTGCTGACTACTGGATTGGCACTCTGTTAGAACCATGGTGCAATAGTAAATTTATCCAGATGATACTTCCCCTGGAAAGGGATGCACGTATGCTGGAGTATCGAAACACGATTTTAGACAATCATAAATGTGGTTTCCCCCAAGACAGCAGTAAGGCACAAAGTGTGCATCCGAGTTCTAGCCATCTAACCATGGAAATGTCAAGGCATCATCGCAAAAACATTAGCAGCAGCAGTGTAAGCGGCATAAGCAATTTCTGTGAGTCATTTCATACATTTTTTAGACCAGCCTGTGCACCAGCAGAACAGAGTACAATTCTGACACTTTGTGAATAACTGGACAGGATGGTGCAGGAGTATATGGAACTCAATATCAAGTTGTTTCTCCATCTGGTGGGTTGCCTGCGGTGGAAGCTGTGTCAGAGGCCTATTATACTATTTCTTCTCTGTGGAAATTGACGCAGCTTTTATGGTGTCTGACAATTACTTTTTGAAATGTGGAGACTCCAATTTGGGTCTAGATCTGGAGGGTTTCCTGTGTAATTATGACTCCCAGGCAGGCAGGCATGCACTTTTTTTCATTCAACTACGTGTGTTATTTTCCTTACATTTTTCTACCAATAGTACTGTATGAAACTGGTGTTTGGGTGGAATTAAAAAAAATGGAAGTGTTGCATGACGTATCAGGTCTCCTAGCTAAGAAGTCTTACATTGCTCCCTTAACCATAAAGTCCTCATTTAAACTTCAGTTCCAAGCTGTAAATGCTGGGCCAGACCCTGATACATAATGCATGGCCCTTGGCTGACTGCTGCTGTGCCATTTGCAAATTTCTACTGTGGGTCAATTGATGCCGCTTTTCATGGTGTATGCACCTAAATTTAGCTGTTTGTGAAGCTTTTTGTCACTCCCTAAAGTGTTGTGTGTACATTTGGTTTGGCCTTCCATGGAATTCGAGTACGTTTGTCAAACCGTTAAGCTAACATGTTCTGTGAATCGAACCAATTCAAACCTAGAATGGTTCGCTCATCTCTACTGATGAAGAGAGCGGTCTGCTCTAGAAATGCATTTTATTAATTAAAATCAGTCATTTTTTATATATCTGGTGAGAGAGCACCTTCAGAGAGTCATTTTCTCCCTTCCTATTCTATTGGAATTGCCTCCACAAGTCACATAGTTAGTAAATTGAAAGTGTGTCAAGAAGAAAGCCATTTTTTAAAAACAAACCTTTAGATTTCCCTTTTGTATTTTGCAAAAAGCCATGTACATGACACAACTAGCATGTGGAAGAAGGTGCTTTGTTATGTGTGACCAAAGTAGAACTTTTTGGCTATATGCAAAACAATATATGTTGTGGAAAACTAACACTGCTCATCATTCTGAAAATACCATCTCCAACATCAAACATGGTGATGGCAGCATCATGATGTTGGGATGCTTTCATTCAGAAGGGACTGGCAAACAGGTCAGAGTTGATGGGAAGGTGAATGGAGCTAGAAATATCCTGGAGGAAAATCTGTTAGAAGTTGCAAAAGACTTTATCCTGGGTCATAGGTTAACCTTTCAGCAAGACAACAACCCTAAATATACTACTAGAGCTAAAATGGAATGATTTACATCAAAGCATATTCATGTGCTTCAATGGCTCATTTGAAGTCCAGACTTAAATCCTATTGAGAATGTGTGGCAAGACTTGAAAATTGATGTTCACAGACACTCTCCATCAAGTCTCAGTGATCTAGAGCTAGTTTGCTACCTCTAACTGTGCAAAGCTGATAGAGACATACCCCCCAAAAGGCTTGCAGTAATAATTGCAGCAAAAAGTGGTCCTAAAAGTTATTGACTCAGGGGGACCGAATACAAATGCACTTAGCAATTTTCAGGGTTACATTTTTTTAAATATTTAGAAAACCGTTTATAATTTCTTTTACTTTTGACAACTACTTGACTCTTTGTGTTGGTATATCACACAAAATCCCAATAAAATACATTTACGTTTGTGGGTGTAATGTGAAAAAATGTGGAAAGATTCACAGTGCATGAATACCCTTTCAAAGCACTATGTATCATTGAGGTTGGTAGCTTCTGTGTTGTGAGCTTGGAAAGCATGCTACAGCATATCTAGTGCTCAGAGAGTTATTAGGCCATTCCAGGGTCAGGTTTTACAAGCAGTCAAGAGAGCTGGATGGGAATGACTTGTCACATATCCCCATTCCAGGGGCCTGGTTTGTCAGATAAAATGGAGACTGTTGTGTCTCATTCTCATTCAAGTGACACTACTTTGTGTTCCTCCTCCTCAAACCTGTCCTCTGCCTTTGACGCAGTACACAATTCCTTATTACTACAGACCCTCTCATCTCTTGGCATCACAGACTTGGCCTTATCTTGTATCTCATCATAACTAGCAGACCTGACATTCAGCATCTCCCACTCGCACACCACCTCCTCACCTCGCCCCCTATCTTCTCTACTCCCCTCTTATCTCCTCTACCCAAAATCGCATACAAGATTTATCCTGTGCATCACCCCTACTCTGGAACTCTCTACCACAACATATCAGACTCTCGCCTACCATGGAAACTTTCAAAAAGAACCTGAAGACCTGCCTCTTCTGACAAGCCTACAACCTGCAGTAACCACCGATCGACCAAGCCACTGCGTGACACCAGCTCTACCCTCGCCGACTGTATCCTCACCCATCCCTTGAAGATTGTGAGCCCTCACGGACAGGGTCCTCTATCCTCCTATACCCATCGTGAATTGTATTTTTTAAGATTACTGTACTTGCTTTTATTATGTACACTCCCTCACATGTAAAGAGCCATGGAATTAATGATGTTATAATAATAAATAAAAATAATAATAATTCTCTGTGTCTGGAGATGTATGGATCTCCTGTTTGTTGGGCTGTTGTAAGACCTAAAGAACTGAACACTATCCTGAGCTGGCTGACCCACAATATTGTATGGACTTTTTACTTTGTGTTTTCATTTAGTGCTAGAGAAAGCTGTTCTTTTGTTTGGTTCCATGAGCGGTTTATGCAGTCTTAGGCTGGTTTCACATTTGCGTTTTTTTTCGCGGTAATTTAGCGCTAAATAGCGCATGCATTTTTTTTCCTATACTTTGCATGGGATGCGCTTATGTGCGCATACACATGCGTTTGTACGCGTTTTACCGCGCATGCGTTTTTTTGCGGTATGCGCTCGGGCGCACAAAATGCAACTTGTTGCATTTTTTGTGCGTCCGATTTGCCTCAAAAAAACGCATACGCGCGCAATGCGTTTTTTTACAGCAAGGCACCCATTATAAGTCTATGGTGAGCATATGTGCGCATTGGCATGCTTATGTATGCGTTTTTTTGCACATGCGGTTTTTTTTTTACCATTAGTTTAGACAATGGAATTTAGGGGTTTGGGTAAAGTTAGGGTTAGTTAAGGGGGTTTAGGGTTAGGGTTAGGGTCAGGGTTAGGGTTAGGGTTAGGGTCAGGGTTAGGGTTAAGTATGGTTTGGTTAAGGGTTAGGGTCAGGGTTAGGGTTAGGGTTAGGGTTAGGGTCAGGGTTAGGGTTAAGTATGGTTTGGTTAAGGGTTAGGGTCAGGGTTAAGGTTAGGGTTAGGGTTAGGGTCAGGGTTAGGGTCAGGGTTAGGGTTAAGTATGGTTTGGTTAAGGGTTAGGGTCAGGGTTAGGGTTAGGGTTAGGGTCAGGGTTAGGGTTAGGGTTAAGGTTAGTTAGGGTTTGGGTTAGGGTTAAGTATGGTTTGGTTAAGGGTTAGGGTCAGAGTTAGGGTTAAGTATGGTTTGGTTAAGGGTTAGGGTTAGGGTTAGGGTTAGGGTCAGGGTTAGGGTTAGGGTTAGGGTCAGGGTTAGGGTTAGGGTTAGGGTTAGGGTCAGGGTTAGGGTTAAGTATGGTTTGGTTAAGGGTTAGGGTCAGGGTTAGGGTTAGGGTTAGGGTTAGGGTCAGGGTTAGGGTTAAGTATGGTTTGGTTAAGGGTTAGGGTCAGGGTTAGGGTTAGGGTTAGGGTTAGGGTCAGGGTTAGGGTCAGGGTTAGGGTTAAGTATGGTTTGGTTAAGGGTTAGGGTCAGGGTTAGGGTTAAGTATGGTTTGGTTAAGGGTTAGGGTTAGGGTTAGGGTCAGGGTTAGGGTTAAGGTTAGCTAGGGTTTGGGTTAGGGTTAAGTATGGTTTGGTTAAGGGTTAGGGTCAGGGTTAGGGTTAAGTATGGTTTGGTTAAGGGTTAGGGTTAGGGTTAGGGTCAGGGTTAGGGTTAGGGTTAGGGTTAGGGTCAGGGTTAGGGTTAGTAAAGTCATGGTTTGGGTTAGTGTGAGGGGCCACCTAATGTTGGAAAAAAACACAAATGCGGTAAAAACGCACTAAAAACGCATACAAACGCATAAAAACGCTGCGTTTTTTTCATGCATGCTCATAAAAATGCTTGAAAAAAACGCAGCAGTTGTATGCTTTTGTATGCGTTTTTCAATGCGTTTTTTTGCGGGAAAAACGCGCTGCAAAAAAAAGCAAGTGTGAAACAGGCCTTAATAAACCTGCTTTTCATTTTTATGAAACTGCTTCCTGTCCCTACCTCAACCACAGCATGGTGAGAACAAAACCCTACAATTTGATATACATTATATTTTGATGAAAAAAGATTCAGTATAACCTGTGTTTTCATCATTTGATCCTCTACTATTTCTGGGATATTTGATCCAATGGGTAGTCATTTTAGTGACTGACAGGATTTCTTTTGTACGTATGCATTCAGAGACAGTTGTCAGTCATTGAAAGGACCGCTCTCTGGACAAAAATCTCAGAAAGAGCAGATGTTAAAGTTGTGAACTACAGGTTCTACAAAATCCTTTCTCACAAAACTATGTTTTAATTAAAACAGTTCCCTTTGCTCTTTAGCATGTTGCCTGCAAATTAAATTACATTTTTATTGTGAGTTGTGACAGATTCCTTTTATTTCACCAGATACGACAAATTTCTCATAAAAATTGTAATTTGAAAATAATAAATTCCACTGCAATTGCAAGTCCACAGATCGCAATGAGAAGACATGTGCAACACTCTGAGATCTCATATGACTGTATCTCAACACTTTCAACCTCTTTAATACAAATAAAGCTTCAGTAATATAAAAAAGATCTCCACATAGAAAAGTATGATTATCACAGTAGGAACCTACATCCCTTTTATTAACACTGCACTGACTTTTCTTTTTTTTAATTAAAAACTGGTCTACACATGCACATTTTAAATTATTAGTGATTAGGTAGCCTATTTTGTGCAGAATACTTACTTTAACTTACTGTGCCTGAAACAAATGACGTGCTAAATATTCCATATTAGGCTAGTTTCACACTAGTGTTTTTCAGTGCTGCGTTTGGTGCGCACATCAAATGCGTTGCAAAAACGCATACACACGCATGTAAATGCTGCTTTTTTTTCTCATCATCGTGCACGTTAAGGCAAAAAAACGCAGCGTTTGTATGCATATATGCAAGCATTTTCCATGCGTTTGCTTTTTTGATGCGCATGATGTCACAATCACAGGAGGAAAAATCATTGACTAATTAGTGCAACAGACTCCACCAATTAGACAGCAGTGGGTGTGTGTTATGGGAATTTGTTATATAGACCCTGTTTTCAGCTTAATTCTTCACATTTGCTTGCTTTTCATATTGACGACATGGATCTGCGCTGGAAGAGTTTTCACTTCAACTTGGATCTGGACATCAGGATGGCTCAGGCTTATGCAGTTGCTTGCCATGAACAAAGGGAGAGAGAGAGACAGTGAAGACAGCAGTGCCGGCGTTTGTGGATACATCCGATTGTTGAACTCCGTGAGAGCCGTGGAGCGTACCACACCCTCTACAGCGAGCTACAGGCAAACCCAGAGAAATTTATGGACTATACACGGATGTCCCAACAAAGCTTCATGTATTTGCTTGGTCGTGTCCAAGATGTCATCCGGAGACAGGACACACATTTCCGTCGTGCGATTCCTCCCGAGGAACGGCTCCTGGTCACATTACGGTACGCAGTATTTAAAAACCAATGCCTGCATAATTTTATCTGTTCTCAGATGTCCTATTCCAAAGCTTGCTGAATTCTTTATTTGCCATGTACTTAACAAAAGGCTGCAGCATTATTTTTATGCCAGTAAAGAAAAGACTGAAGATTTATTTTTTAATGCCCTTTTTTTTGTGTTAAAGTTTTTTGTTTATGGTGTTGTAAAAAACAATATGCACAGATAATAATTTTTTGTTGTTTCTTTGTGTCACAGATTCCTGGCTACTGGAGAGACCCTCTCTTCACTGCACTTCCAGTACCGGCTTGGAATCTCCACCTTGTCGGGAATAGTTGTGGACACCTGCCGGGCTTTTTGGGACGTTCTCTGTCCAGAATTTCTGCCCCTGCCCACCGTGGACAAGTGGATTGTACATGCAGAAAGATTCTGGACAGTCTGCAATTTCCCCAACTGTTTAGGTGCGGTGGATGGGAAACACATCCAGATTATAAAACCCAAAAGAACAGGCTCGGTGTACTATAACTAAAAAAAGTACTTGTCTACAGTTTTCATGGCCATTTCTGATGCAGACTGTAAGTTTGTTGCAGTGGACATTGGTGCATTTGGCCGTGGGAATGACTCCCAGGCTTTTAAGAACTCAGACTTGGGCCGGAGGTTGTATGGCAACCAGTTTAATTTTCCCATGCCACGGCCTCTTCCCAACACCGAAGGTCCATCACAGCCCTTTGTAATGGTTGGTGATGAGGCATTCCAGATGTGCCAAAACCTCCTCAAGCCCTACTCCAGCCATGACCTGGACCACACCAAAAGAGTTTTTAATTACAAGCTGACCAGGGCAAGAAGAACTGTAGAGTGTGCCTTTGGAATATTTGTCTCCAGATGGCGCATTCTCAGCACAGCCATTAATCTTAAACTGGAAACAGTGGATGAGGTGGTGAAGGCGTGTGTGGTTCTACACAATTTTGTGATGGTTAGAGAGCACCCGAATTTTGAACTCGATGATGCCGCTCCTAACCCCTTGCCTGAATTTAATCAGCACCCTCTCAGGTCATCCATTGAAGTAGGGCAAATAAGGGACCGATTTGCTGCCTACTTCAACGCAGATGTAGGATGGGTGGCCTGGCAAGAGCAAATGGTGTAACCAAGTTTACTTTTGTGTGTATGCTAATAAAAACCTGTGTTGATACCTGTACTGAGTGCACTCTGTCTTTTTACACTTCAATACAATAATCAATTGGCCTGGTGTAAGAGTGAATTCACGATGCTGGGTTTTGTGCATCATGAATTTACTAGTACTCCTGACCAGGTGAGTATACATACAGACAAGTTGCATGATCTTTATTTTCTTTACACTTTGATTTCAATGTGATGCGACGGTGGAGATAATACAAATAATTTTTGTGTCACCTGGCATGATGTTAACAATAGTGATTTTGGACTGCAGTTGCATCCCTCACTATTTATGACACCTAACGCTGTGACTATAAATATTATTTGTAGTATCCTCACTGTGGCTTCAGTTTTAATGCAGAGAGTAGACATAATAAAGTTTATACAACTAATACAATACCCAGGCCTGGTGTCATGCTGAAGTGAGGATGCCAAAAGTAAAGCATCCAGACTTCATAAGGTTATCACACATGGGCAGGAGAATACACATAAGAGGTAACCTGCAGCATCGCAACAGTCTGATAGAAATATATGCAGACAGAAGTGACGCTGCTGGTTAAAACTCAAGTGTATTAACCTGGCCAGGTGTGATAGTTATGATACAAGGGCAGGGTATTGTACATATGGTGTGTATTTTCCCCATCATCTCCTCATTTTATCAACACACACTGAATAGAAGATGTGGTTAATTACAAGGTATATCTACAATAACCTTGGATTGCATCCCAAAAAGTTAAATGATGTTAAAACACACCATAGTCAATTAACTGTTTAGGATACAAGTCAAAGTAACAATAGATAGGCCTTGACTCAACTCCATCCTCTATTCAGTATGTGCTATATTACCTTACTGAAGAGACTGTTGTGGAAAATATAAGTCATATAGATTAGAGTTTTTGACTACACATAGCTCAAAGATTGACACGCGAAGCATGTGTCAGTAGTGGAGTTATGTGTTGACAAAAATGGCAAATGTATGGTGCAGTGTGTGTACGCCGCAGTGTGTGTAGGTGGCGAAAGACACATTAAACAAACCTTTTTTTGAACCATAAAAATAGCACTTTTATTGTTTTTTTTTTTAAATTATTTTCCTTTTGAAGGACACTTGGGGGAAGAGTGGGATACTTTGGGGGTGTGGAGAGACGAGGAACGGCTGGAGATTGAGGAAGGGGTTCTAGGGGAAGGGGCTACTAAATTACTGGGGGAAGGTAGATCAGGTATGGAAGCAGAGGCAGTTTGAGAAACATTGGAAGGAGAGGGGGGACTGACTAACAAAGTCTTTTGTTTCTTCTTCTTTGGGGCAGGAGTCACCTGCCTGGACGGAACACCCTATGACCACCTTACATTGGCTGATCAACTAGAGATGGTGGACCATGTCTTGGCAGAATAAAATACGGAATGTGGGTCTTCCCTAGGCTGCTCGGTGGTGGCACTGGCGGTGCTCCGTGAAGGAGAAATTGTGGTGACGGTGCTCAACGAAGGAGAAGTGTGAGCGGGGCTTCTGGTGGGAGAAGTGGTGACGGTACTCCTATCAGGCGAAGTGGTGGCGGTGCTCTTCTGATGAGGAGTGTTGGCGGTGCTATGAGGAGGCGAAGCAGTGGTGGTGCTCCTGTGAAGAGCAATGGTGGCGGTGCTCCTATGAGGAGATGTGGTGGTGGTGCTCCTCTGATGAGTGTTGGAGGTGCTCTTCTAATGAGGAGTGTTGGCGGTGCTATGAGGAGGCGAAGCGGTGGTGGTGCTCCTGTGAAGAGTAATGGTGGCGGTGCTCCTATGAGGAGATGTGGTGGTGGTGCTCCTCTGATGAGTGGTGGAGGTGCTCCTTGAATGATGAGGATTTGTGCCAGTGCTCTCATAATGATGAGAAGTGGCGGTGCTCCGATCCGGAGATGATGGTGACTCTGTGCTCCGAACAGGAGAAGAGGTGGCAGTGGACCAAGCAGATTTTGTGCTTGTGGTGCGCCAAGATGAGGTAACGGTGGCAGTACTGGTTCTCCAGACAGGAGCAGCACTTGACATGGTGGTAGCGGGGGTAGAGTGACCAGCGGCTCTCGGCATTGGTGTTGTATAGTGGTGTCTGGCTTGGCTAGGAATGCATGTGGCCGTGCAGTGATATGCAGCAGAAGTCGGTACTGTGGTGAAGCGAGACAGTGGTGGGAATGACAACACTGACTGCGGCATGTACTGATTCTGCTGCATAGCCTTCAAGAAAGCAGTGTTGCAGGCGTGTAACACAGTCAGCTGTTGCTCAGGACTAAGGTGATCCACCATGCCCCGTTCAATTTTACTAAAGAAATGGTGCGCTGGCAAATTGAGGTCGGCCAGCCGTTCAAGGCGCTGGTCGGAAGAGTGGATGAGGTGTTCCATGTGGTTAAAACCACGTTCCATTAGTGAGAAACCACTTTCCACTCTTTCGGACAGTGTCTTGAGACTGGCATGAAAGTCCTCACTCAAGTGCATGAACTCGGGCAAGACAGGCCTGTCCGAGGCCCTCTGCCGCTGGCGCGTAGTGCCTGCATAACCAGTGGCAGAGACCGGGGACAGGGGAACACCTGATTGACCAGCTTCCTGGTCACCAGCTGTCTGTGTTGCTGACCTGCCACTTGCTTTCTGGCTGTCTGATGGCTGGGACGGGTCCGAGGTCGATTGATGAAGAACCGCTCCAGGGACAGATTGCAGGGTGCTGCTCCAGGTGCTGTGGAAACAAAGTAAAACATTAGTATCATGCATTATTGCGAAGAATCACCTATGAAATATAAAACCACCAATTAGTTCAATTAAAAGCAAAAAACCACATCATATAATTACGCTTTGGTGGCAAGGACCGGTCGTAAGAATTCCAAAGCGCTATGGTAGCGGTACTTAGTTCTTGTCCTTGCCGCTGAGCCACTGCGAACCTGTCCCTCAGCCTGAACATCAGTGATGAAACGGTCCTTCATCGAGCGCCAAAGTGTGCAGACTTTGTTCACTGTTGAAAAAATTATGAAAAAAAAAAATTAGACAATGCCATGACATCTATAGAAACACACAAACCTGAGTGACCATGTAAAACATTCAATGCAGCCTCCAAAATAATTCTATGCACAAAGCATACACTATTGAACCAGAGGACACTGGTGTGTTTACTGCAAGTATATGACTTGCAATAAACACACAAGTATCATCAGGAACAAGAGTGTAGCATGAAATATACCGCATGACAATATACAAGGAAGACACTATTGAACTTGAGGACACTGGTGTGTTTACTGCAAGTATATATCTTGCACTAAACACACAAGTATCATCATGATCAAGAGTGTAGCATGAAATATACAGCATGACAATACACAAGTCATACACTATTGAACCTGAGGACACTTGTGTGTTTACTGCAAGTATATATCTTGCAGTAAACACACAAGTATCATCGCGAACAATAGTGTAGCATGAAAGATACCGCATGACAATACACAAGGAAGACACTATTGAACCTGAGGACACTGGTGTGTTTACAGCAAGAATATATCTTGCACTAAACACACAAGTATCATCATGAACAAGAGTGAAGCATGAAAGATACCGCATGACAATACACAAGGAAGACACTATTGAACCTGAGGACACTGGTGTGTTTACTGCAAGTATATATCTTGCACTAAACACACAAGTATCATCATGAACAAGAGTGTAGCATGAAATATACAGCAAGACAATACACAAGTCATACACTATTGAACCTGAGGACACTGGTGTGTTTACTGCAAGAATATATCTTGCACTAAACACACAAGTATCATCATGAACAAGAGTGAAGCATGAAAGATACCGCATGACAATACACAAGGAAGACACTATTGAACCTGAGGACACTGGTGTGTTTACTGCAAGAATATATCTTGCAGTACACACAAGTATCATCATGAACAAGAGTGTAGCATGAAATATACCGCATGACAATACACAAGGAAGACACTATTGAACGTAAGGACACTGGTGTGTTTACTGCAAGTATATATCTTGCACTAAAGATCCAAGTATCATCATGAACAAGAGTGTAGCATGAAATATACAGCATGACAATACACAAGTCATACACTATTGAACCTGAGGACACTTGTGTGTTTACTGCAAGTCTATATCTTGCACTAAACACACAAGTATCATCAGGAACAAGAGTGTAGCATAAAATATACCGCATGACAATACATAAGAAAGACACTATTGAACCTGAGGACACTGGTTCAATATATCTTGCACTACACACACAAGTATCATCAGGAACAAGAGTCAATGCAGCATCACACAACAGAGAAATACTTACTAAACGTCTTCGTTAAAGTTGCAGAGGCGCTGACCCAGCCCTCCATCAATGCTGCGGCCACTTCATTCCAGAGCTGCCGGGTCACCACTAGAGTTGAGCGAAACAGGTCGGTCAGATTCAAAAATCGACGACTTTCGCCAAAGTCTGGTTTCGCCGATCGAAACCCGACCCTAGCGTGAGGTCGGCCATGAGGTCGCCGATCAGCGCGCCAAAGTCGCGTTTCAAATTATGCTTTCAGCGCCTTTTCTCACCCAATGATGGAGGACGCGCACTGTGGGCAACACGATGACATACGCAGCGGCCAGCACCATCTTAGAGAAGGGCATTGAAGTGATTGGCTGGCTTTGTGTGGCGTCACGGTGGGTATAAAAGGCTGTGAACGCCGACCGCCATCTTAATTCTGCCGCTCTTACAATAGGGAGAGGTGCTGCTGCTGATTCTGAACAGGGAGAGCGTTAGGCAGGGAAGAAGAAAAAAAAACTGCTTCTGCTGATAGCGCTTTTCACTGTACAGTTAGTGTGCAGTGAAAGGGGAGGATTTTTGTTGTGTGCATCAGCGCTGGTGGTGATTAGGCTGCCTTTTAAGGCTACCTGCTAGCTGCATTGCTGTGTGCACACTGCTGTTCAAACTGGTTTTTTCAAAGCACTCCAAATTTTATTATTTTGTCCTGGTGAGTTATAGAGCGTTCATTTTTTCACACACCGTCTAGCGGTGTACACTCCTCACACACTACCGTGTACCGGCTGGTATCACGGACAAATAGAAGCTACCTGTGTGTGACTCGGGAAAAAAAAGCCGAGGAGTTTTTCCATTTTTCCAGACCTACACCTTAGAGTTGTGTCCATTTTTCAAACAGTTTCGTATATCTGCTGTTTGATTATGCTCAAAACTAGACAAAGACAGCGTGTGTCAGTCCGTATGCAATTACACGGAGCTTGACAATTTTACATTCACACACCGTACAGCGGTGTACACTCCTCACACACTACCGTGTACCGCCTTCTAGCATGGACAAATAGAAGCTACCTGTGTGTGACTCTGGAAAAAAAAGCCGAGTAGTTTTTCCGTTTTTCCAGACCTACACCTTAGAGTCGTGTCCGTTTTTCAAACAGTTTCGTATATCTGCTGTTTGATTACGGTCAAAAATAGACAGAGACAGCATGTGTCAGTCCGTATACAAATACTCGGAGCTTGACAATTTACAGCATTACAGTCACTTTTGTACCTAGTCAGCGTGTGTGTGTGACACTCCGTAAATACATATACGGAGATTGTTAGTTGCACAAAAATCATATACAGCTGTATACTTCTGATACAGTTCCGTATATCTGCTTGTTGGATTACGGTCCAATACATACTGTGAGAGCGTCTGTGACTGACATAATATATACATTGATTTAATTTGTTTAATACACCTTACACAGCTGGACGCTCCTCATACAGTACCATCTCTTTGCTGGTATTTTTGGTACATCTTCCCAAACATGAGGAAGCATGGTGGAAGAGGCCGTGGACGTGGGCAGGGGGCGCAGCTGGTACTGATGGTGGTGGTGCATCGGCTGGTTCTGGCAAGAGCACAATAGCAACTAAGGCAGGAGGTGTTGAGCCTGCGTCATCCTCTGGCCCAAGAAGGCCTGTAAGGTTGCCTTTTCTTGGAGTAGGAAAACCGCTTTTAAAGCCGGAGCATCAGGAACAGGTTTTGGTGTACACTGCCGAAACAGCCACCAGCTCTATTGCCTCCTCTTCTGAACGGTCGAAACCTGCAAGCACGGAGCCATCAGTGCAGGGTTCTGGTCATAGAAAACCCCTTTCCATGTGTCCTTCACCCCCAACAAAAGTTAACGATGTGGCAGCCCACACTTCAGATTACTCTATGGAGCTCTTTTCACATACCATGCCTGGGTTATCCAGTCAAATCCTGAATTCCCCAGTCCAAGATGAATCTGACATGGAGTGCACTGATGCACAGCCACTGCTAGATGATTCTGCTGGTACATTGACCCACAGCACTACATTGCCCTCGCAGTCTATTGAGCCAGAATCTGACCCTGATGAAACCCAGGTGCCCCTTCCCGCATACCATACCACCTTACATGGTGACACAGAGGAAGGTAAAGAGGAAGGTGCAGAAGATATTGAAGAGGAGGTGATAGATGACACAGTTCTGGACCCGGATTGGCATCCATTGGGGGAGGAGGGTGGCGCTGGCAATAGTTCAGATAAGGAGAAGGATCCGCAGCGGGCATTGACATCGCAGCAGCGGTTATCTAGCAGGCCCGTAGCTGTCCTAAAACATGGAACAAAAACTAAAAGAGTTGCAGTACAACTTGACCAGACGGTCAACTTAGCTAAGCGTGCAAGGCCAGAAAATGTTTACCATAGTAGGAAGAGTGCAGTGTGGCACTTCTTTGTCCAAAATCCTACTGATAAGGCAAAGGCTACCTGTGAGAAGTGCGGAAGGACCTTTAATCGAGGTAAACAACACAGAAATTTGAGTACCAGTTGCATGCTTAGACATTTAATCAACATGCACTTACAAACTTAGGGATACTGATACCTACCTTCGTCTGCCTTCCAATCCTCTTGCGACCTTCTCTCTCGACCTCCAACGCATCCTTATGGAGGCTCTAGATAACAATGTTATTTCTAAGCAGGTCTTTGATGGCCTGGTGGCTAAATACCCAAGAGTTCCGACTTTTTATCTGTTACCAAAGGTCCACAAGAATGCCCTCGACCCTCCTGGGCGTCCCATAGTGTCCGGCATTGATGGGTTATGTGACCCTATCTGCCAATTTATTGATTTTTATCTAAAACTGCTGGTAGAAACCTTGCCATCTTACATACGTGACACTACGGACGCCCTGGCTAGGGTCGATGGCATTTTTGTGGACCAAGGGACTCTTTTAGTCACTGCCGACGTGGAGAGTCTATATACTTGCATTGGACATATTGATGGTATGAACGCGGTCCGCCTCTTCCTGGGCGCCTCCGACCTGGACGGCCCCTTATGTGGGCTCATCCTTGAGCTGTTGCACTTCATTCTTACCCACAATTTTTTTTACTTTCAAAGATCAATTTTTCTTGCAGCAACGCGGCACAGCCATGGGCGCGGCCTGCGCGCCCGCGTACGCTAATCTCTTCCTCGGTTCGTGGGAGAGATCTTTATTTGGTGACGCGGGCGTGCCGGCCGCTTCCCATGTGCTGTGCTGGCATAGATATACTGTATAGATGATATTTTCTTTTTGTGGGATGGATCAGTGCAGCAGCTCGGGGACTTCATGGAGACGCTGAACGACAATCATTTGAATATCCGTTTGACCTATTCATTTGATGCTGCCAAAATTAATTTTCTGGATGTCACTATGTGTGTTGATCACACTGGTCGCATCCAGACTGATGTTTATCACAAACCAACATCAGTAAATTCTTTGGTTCATGCGTCTTCTGCCCACAACCCTTCCACCATAGGGGCTGTCCAGGTCGGACAGTTCTTACGTATGAGGCGGATCTGTTCGTCAGATGCTAAGTTTGAGATGCAAGCGGCCGATTTGAAAACGCGCTTTTCGAGCCGAGGCTACTCCAACAGATTCATCAAAAAAGGCTATTTAAGAGCAAGAGCCACTCCACGCGGTAGTCTTTTGGTATCTCGTGACAGGGCCTCTCGACAGACCATGGATGGACCAAATAGGTTCATCTCTACATTTAACTATCAATGGGAAAACATGAGGCAGATCCTTACCAAACATTGCTCGATTCTTGGGATTGAACCTGCTCTGGGTGCTTCCTTGGGACGATATCCCTCAATGACAGCAAGAAGGTCAAGAAATCTTAGTGACCTTCTGGTGAGGAGTCACTATCTCCCAGTGTCGACTAATGTATTTGGGTCTAGGGGCCCTGTACCTGGCTCCATACCTTGTGGTCACTGTCTTGCATGCACAAATGTCCTGCGCTGCGACACCTTCACCTCCTCCGATGGACGGAGACAGTTTGACATTCGCTATCGGATCTCATGTAGCAGCACAAATGTGATTTATTACGCCACATGTGGCTGCTCAAAAATCTATGTTGGTCTCACGTCCAGAGAACTTAGGAGGAGGGTGCGTGAGCATGTGCGGGACATTTGTGCATCCAAGACAGTGACTGACTTTTCTCTTCTTAAGACTCTGCCTCACCATTTCCGGCAGTATCACAATGGTGATCCTACCTCCCTTAAAATTAGAGGCATTGATCAGGTCCATTTGGGGGTGAGAGGTGGTAACTACAAACGGAGATTAGCTCAAGTCGAAGCTAAATGGATTGTCACATTGGACACCCTGACCCCTAAGGGCCTTAATGAATCGTTATCTTTTGCCTCTTTTTTGTAGGTGACCCTTATTTTTTTGCTAATATTCATGTATACATTTATAAATACAATTTAATAATAACCCTTTCGTTTTCATTTGCCTTGCCCTTCCATCCCTCTGTTATTCCCCATTCCAGTGATTGGGGGTTGTTTGTTTTTTTCTGGTTTTATCATAATACATTTTATTCATTGTTTTATCTTTCTTTCTCTAGTTTTCTTCTGGACCTTTTTGTGCCCCGTTGTACACTTCTTGCATGGGAGATGGATCTGTCGTGTGTTCGCTATTTTCCATATACATTATTGTATTGACATCATTTTTCGCACATGGATACAAGAGCTGCAATTTGGAGGACATCGCATTTCCCTATATATATGTATTCCGCATTGTTCGCATGATTATCTGTATTTGGCCATTTTACAGCTTTATATATATATATGTATATGTGGAGTGGGGAATTATGCCCCGCATATTGACAGGGGATCCGGTTTCTCTAATATTCCCTACCTATCATGTATTTTATAATTTATTGCATGATTTCTTGTTGTTTATTTTGTTATCCCTATTCAGTGTTATTTTTCTGATCATTCATGTGTGTCTATGGTTTTTGTATATGACTAGCTCATGCCCAGCCCTGCGTACTTTTTAACTGATATTGCCTCTTATTCCTGGGTTCTGGTTGTGCGCATGCCCGCTGTGCCTGCTTCCGTCCGGCTGCGGGGCGAGCGTCATTACGCGTCTCTCTCGGCCTCCGGGAATCCCCCCTCCCCCTGGCCTTGGGCGATGTGTGACGCTTTGTCTCTGCACCGCCGGCGTTTGCTGTGCCCACCGCGCATGCGCCGCTCTGTACCATTCCCATTGGCTTACCGGCGGTCATGTGATCTGACCACATGGTGCATAAGAAGGTCCTTCACCCTTTCCCGTGACACTTCCCTTGAGAAAGCGTGTGTTTAAACACGCGAAACGCGCGTCGGGCTCGCCCCCAACCTGGCCCCGGACTCCCTCAGCCTCTGCCTCCACCAGTGGTAAGATACCGCTCTCTACACTTGGCGCATTCAGCGCCTTTTGGATACCTCCACACTTACATTCTGCAGTGCAGCACTGTCTAGGTGGTTGCAGCATGGTGATACTTACTATTAAGTCACACATATTTGCACGCCACGACATGCATGGTGGCTGTCACTGTGCCCGGGGGCTTCTGGTCTTTTATCCTGCGGTGTTGTTGTTCTCACGATTTTATCTATTACCATTTGTCATTATATTTGTTTGTACTTACTTAATAAAGATGACTACTTTTTTACTATATACACCTGTTTGCTCCAGTTTTCTCCTTGCATGAATATAATACTCTTGGAGTGGGTGCTTTGTGGCTTCTCGCCTTAGGGGGGCTGTTTGTACAGCCTACCTTTTTGCTGACATTTAGATTATGTCACTGAGGTTTGTGTATTTATGCACTTACAAGCATGGACAGACTTCAAAACCTCAGGTAGCACATGTGCACCTGCTCCGACTGAGGGTAACCAACAACGCTCCATTGCTACCCCCACTGTAAGACCACTGCCACCATTAAGCACACCACCAGCACTAAATGTGGAGGTGTCGTCTCAAGGCCAAAGCACTCAGGGAATCACAATGGTTTTGTAACACAACACTGAATCTAGGCCATCATCACCAATACCGTCACCATCCCCCTCTCACTCCATCCGGTCCACCGCTACTTCCTCCATATGCAGCTCTCCAGTACAGCTCACCCTACCAGACACTCTGAGTAGGACAAGAAAGCACTCATCCTCTCATCCGCGTACACTGTGTTTGAACGCCTACATTGCCAACTAATCTCATTAGAGATGATGCCCCACCGTTTGGTTGAAAGCGAAGCTTTCCACAACCTCATGGCCTACATTGTCCCATGCAATGACCTACCCAGTCGGCACTTCTTTTCTCGAAAAGCCATCCCTGCCCTCCACCGGCATGTGAAAGACCGCATTTTCCATGCACTAAAACAGTCAGTGAGTGGAAAGGTGCAAATCACAACGGATGCATGGACCAGTAGGCATGGCCAGAGCCGTTACGTGTCCATCACTGCGCACTGGGTTAACTTAGTGGATGCAGGCTCCATTGGGGACAGCGGCGGTGGAAGAGTGCTGCCTAGCCCACGGTATAGGAAACAGTTGGCTGTAGACTTTCGCTCCTCCTCCTCCTCGTCTATCAGCGAAAGCTCGTTCATAGGGCACAGTCGTACGAGCACTACATCCGCAGCTGGCAGTGCTGCACATGAGGTGTCCCACTATTGAATAGCTAGTGGTAAGCATCAGCAGGCTGTGTTAAAGATGATGTCTTTGGGTGACAACAGACACACCGCGGAGGTACTGGCCGACTACTTGCAGCGGCAAACAGAGTCATGGCTGGGCAGTCTACATCTTGAGGCAGGCAAGGTAGTCAGTGATAATGGCCATAATTTTGTGGCAGCCATAGCCCGTGCAAAACTCACACACATACCTTGCCTGGCTCATTCTTTGAACCTGGTGGTGCAGTGCTTCCTTAATAATTATCCGGAGTTAACATCCCTGCTCCATAAGGTGCGAAGACTGTGCTTGCACATCCATTGCTCGGCCGTACACTCCAGTCGTATGCAGAAGCTGCAGTGATTTCTCCACCTCCCCAAGCACCGCCTAATCATAGACATTGCAACAAGGTGGAACTCCACCCTGCACATGGTTGAGAGGCTGTACGAGCAGAGGCAGGCTGTAATGCATTTGTGGGAGGATACAAGGGCAGGCAGTTTGAGGGAAGACATGGAATTGTCGGGTGTGCAGTGGTCAAAGCTGAAAGACCTCTGTAAAGTCCTTCAGTGTTTTGAGGAATGCACACGGCGGGTAAGCGCAGACGACGCCATCATAAGCATGAGCATCCCACTTATGCATCTGCTCATGTAAAGTTTGACACACATTAAGGATCAGGCATCTGCAGCGGAGGAGGAGGGATGACAGTCAGTCATTGTCTGGTCAGGGAACTGTCCTGGATGAGGTGGAGGAAGAAGAGGAAGAGAAGGAGGGTGAAGATGAGGGGGATGATTATTTTGTGCAGGAGGATGTTTGTCAGGGGGCAAGAGAAAATGTTGGTGTTCCAAGGTCAGTGACAGTGTTTGTGCATGACTGTAGGTATGTGGATTTGCCAGAAACTGCTCCTCCACCCACCACGAGCAGTGCATCATTGACACCTGGAACATTGAACCACATGTGTTATTATGTCTTGCGGACCCTAAAAAGGGACCCCCACATTGCCAAAATGATGAGGGATGACGACTTCTGGCTGGCCAGTATCCTCGATCCACGCTACAAAGGCAAATTACACAACATCATGCCACAGGAGAACCTAGAGATAATATTGGCAAACAAACAAGCAACTCTGGTAAACCGTTTGTTTGAGGCTTTCCCAGCACACAGCAGCGGTGCTGGTTCTCCCTCGAGCCGTAGTGGGCACAATGGAAGAGTTGTTCGTGGTGCACACAGCAGAAGTGTCGTTGGAGACAGGTGTTTTATGACCATGTTGTGGAATGATTTCTCAAGTACCGTTCACACAACTGCTAATACTGCATCGATTAAAACTGACAGAGGCAGCAGTTGTCAACTATGGTTACAAACTACTTTTCCTCCAATATCGATGTTCTCCCTCACAGGTCAATCCCCTTTGACTATTGAGCCTCTAAAATGGATGCCTGGCCTGAATTGGCACAATATGCCTTACAGGAGCTCGCTTGCCCTGCTGCTAGTGTGTTATGTGAAAGAGTCTTCAGTGCTGCTGGATCAATCCTGACAGAAAAAAGGACCCATCTGTCGACCCAAAATGTTGATTTCTTAAGTACCGCTCACATGACTGCTAATACTGCATCGATTCAAAGTGACAGGAGACAGCAGTTGTCAACTATGGTTACAAACTACTTCTCCTCCCATATCTACTGTATGTTCTCCCTCACAGGTCATTCCACTTTGACTATTGGACCTCTAAACTGGACACCTGGCCTGAATTGCCACACTATGCCTCACGGGAGCTCGCTTGCCCTGCTGCTAGTGTGTTATCTGAAAGAGTCTTCAGTGCTGCTGGATCAATCCTGACAGAAAAAAGGACCTGTCTGTCAACCCAAAATGTTGATGATCTAACCTTCATTAAAATGAACCATGCATGGGTTTCAAAGGATTTTGTCCCACCTTCTCCTGATGACGCATAGGTTACCAGAAAAGTGCCTCGGTTTTTTCCTCCTCTTCCTCCGACTTGCCCAATTACGCCCTTTGCAGCAGCTGAATATCCAGCCAACAAATCTACATATGCCAATTTTTAAACCTCCCTAACTGTGCTTCCCACCCCTCCCCCAACGGCTGGGGTCAAGACCTGGCGCACCCGGGCAAGTGCCGTTGCTCTGAACAGGTGGATAGGCCCACTGATGGCCGACGGCAATGGCACAGGGCCCCTCATTGTACAATACAGTGTCTCAGACAGTGGGAGGGCCCACTCGCCGTCAGACACACAAGCCTACTATGAGGGTCCCTGTGCCAGTACCGTCGATCACGATTGTGCCCCCCCTGCTTGGTCATGGCCACAGCACTTGCATGTTGCAATACTTACCTCTCCCTGCTCCACCACTGTGTAGTCTGGGCAGTTAAATCCTTCACAGGGATGGCCACTAGAAATTTAGTGTGTTGATCAATGATGGTTAAGATGTAGCTATGGCCTGTCCTGCTGGCCTCTACCTTCAGATGATCAATGGCTACCATTTGAAATGGAAGTCAACTTACAAGCGGATGCAGTGGTGGTTTATGATCACCTTTCACAGTTGTGATAGTCACAGACGTGTGACATTCCTGCCACCATTTTTCAATGTCTCCTCTCATGCCAATCCAATAGAATCGCCTACGGCCTGTGGCTTCTGTCTTTTGCACTCCAAAATGACCAGACACATCATAATAGGCAGAGGGGACCATGTCTACTTCTCTCCCTGTGATCACAATTTGATGGAGACGAGTAACGTTGATGTGATCCACGCTACTGCGATAAAGCAATCCTTTCTTCACAAAGAACCTTTTTCGCTTTCTCCACAGACACAGTAATTGAGGGTCTGCATCGCCTCTGCAACATCTACCGGGAGATTTTCCCGCGATGAGTAATTCCAAAATTTCTGCTAACACTCAACTTTGCATCTATACTTGTATCCATGTAGTTTCCAGTAGCGGAGATTCTTGACTGGCTTACTGAGATTGAAATATATACAAAGATTTAAAAATAACACAACACTGTATACTGGTGCATGCTATGAATACATTTCCCTTTTTCTACTATTGTAATTCTGGTGTAATACATAGTGAGCCTGTGAGTGTCTGTGTCTGACTCCGGAAGTATAGGCGGAAATTTAAACCTAGGCTGGACACACCTGGTATGTGCTGATACAGTACCTTGTTTCAAAAATTTGTATTAAGGTATCATCTGTAGGATAACCCACTGTGGGGGGGCCCTCTTCTTGCCGCAGACAAGCTCGAGACTGAGACAGAGTTTGTATTGAGCAGGTCCATTTTTAGTGCCCATCCTTCTGTCGACAACAGCAATTCACCACAGCCATTTCACATTTCTCTGTACACAGGCCCTGGTACCTTCACTTCCTTTGTAACTATAATCATGGCGTCCTCTGTGGCTCTTCCACTGTGGCTGGCCTAGGCCCAACCACCACAGAGCTGCACCAGTCTGAGCACACTGTCCGTATGATAGCCCCAGGCCGTCTTCGTCTGCGCCTACTGTCCTCTGGGCCACCCCCTATGACCGCCTCAACTGTCAGTCCTCTCTGGAGCCTTTCCACTGTCTCTATTTCCAGAACTTCTTCTTTACTGTGCTCCCTTCGCTGACGGACTCTTCCAAAACCTTCCCTCAGCCTTTTATACTTCCAGCTCTGGTAACTCCGCCCAACATCACCTAACAGTTTCTCTGACCAATGGCAGTTATTCAGTCCCACTCCTACACTCTCCACTGCCCTCCAATGGGCAAGCTAAAACACTGCACCCTTTCTCTTTATCTTAGCGGTTCCACCTACACTGCACTACATCTCTGCTTCTCACTACAGGCTGGTTTGTCTGTCAGTCCACCTTCCCTACATCATCTATAGTGAGTGAGCGTGTGTGGGTTACGCCTTCTATATACACGGTGAATCGGAGACACAAATTTTTACACTATACTCGATACAGCTTGTATCTTGTTATACAGTACCTTTGTTCGACATTTTGCATTACGGTCAAATCCATACTGTGTAAGCATCTGAGAGTGACTATGGGACTATTTATACGGAGATTTCAATTGTACCCTAAAAAATATATACTTGATACCTTGTTATCCAGGACCTTTTTTGCAACATTTTTAATTATGGTCAAAACCAAACTGAGTGAGCGTCTGAGGGTGACTACGGAAATATATACTGATATTTTCAATTTGGCCAACACTGTATACAGCAGAGCGCTTCTGATACAGTAACTAGAGTTGAGCGACTTTTGCATTTTTAGGGTCGCGTTTCGTTTCGTGAAACCCGACTTTTCCAAAAGTCGGGTCGAGCAAGATCGTCCGATTATAGGGAAAAGTCGGGGTCGTCCCGAAACACGAAACATAATGTAAGTCAATGGGGAATAAAAGTCGGCAGTGAGAAGAGGACAGGAAACACACCTACAGTGCCCATTTGAATGCCAAAAGCATCAATTCTTCTTACTTAAGCTTGTCAACCTTAATTAACTTCATAATACAAGTTACGCACTGAAAATTGGGGGTTATTTGGCTAAATTTGTGGGGGGGAGGGCTGGCTGCAGGTTTTCATGTGCCCTGGGCGAAAGAGCGCCCCTTTAACACATACCACAACTCATCATGCTCCGATACGGCAGAGAAATAGCGGTATAGTACAATGAAAAATACCTCACTTTTTACATCTCATGACGAGGCCCATCTATTTCTTTATACAAAATCATTGGTCCCATATAATGTTTGAAACAGTATATGATGAGCTCCACATAATGCTACAGTATATGTTGGTCCCCATGGATGAAGCTCCACTGTCTTATGGGCCCAAATAATGCTCCAAACATAATGGGCCCCATTTCTACTGCTCTAGTGTATAATGGGCCCTGTAAATGCTGCTCCAGTGTCTGATGTCCACCTTTGGAATGTTCCAGTGTATGGTGGGCCCCATCTATCATTCTCCAGAGTACAGTGCTCTCCAAAAATTACTGTCCCAACATAGAAAACAATCAAATAAGTCTCCTCGCTAGGGAATCCCTGTACTTGTCTGGACAGGTGCTGTAGCTTGCTTAACAGCTCGCCAGCCGTTCTCACGCCCAGTATGGATTGCACGTGATTGCACAAAGGTTAGAAAGGGTACTGTATCCCTGGATAACATGTATGGATAGCGTACACATTCAAAATATATGTCTATACAGCATGAGGCAGGCTCAGACGGTGTTAGGCCCAGTATGGATTGCACGTCATTGCACAAAGGTTAGAAGGGGTACCGTATCCCCGGATAACATGTATGGATAGCGTACACATTCAAAATATATGTCTATACAGCATGAGGCAGGCTCAGACGGTGTTAGGCCCAGTATG
Source organism: Dendrobates tinctorius (assembly GCF_039654945.1). NCBI lineage: Eukaryota > Metazoa > Chordata > Amphibia > Anura > Dendrobatidae > Dendrobates > Dendrobates tinctorius. The sequence continues at coordinate 35,014,333 of NW_027361732.1, read as the reverse complement.
GATTGCACGTCATTGCACAAAGGTTAGAAGGGGTACCGTATCACCGGATAACATGTATGGATAGCGTACACATTCAAAATATATGTCTATACAGCATGAGGCAGGCTCAGACGGTGTTAGGCCCAGTATGGATTGCACGTCATTGCACAAAGGTTAGAAGGGGTACCGTATCCCCGGATAACATGTATGGATAGCGTACACATTCAAAATATATGTCTATACAGCATGAGGCAGGCTCAGACGGTGTTAGGCCCAGTATGGATTGCACGTCATTGCACAAAGGTTAGAAGGGGTACCGTATCCCCGGATAACATGTATGGATAGCGTACACATTCAAAATATATGTCTATACAGCATGAGGCAGGCTCAGACGGTGTTAGGCCCAGTATGGATTGCACGTCATTGCACAAAGGTTAGAAGGGGTACCGTATCCCCGGATAACATGTATGGATAGCGTACACATTCAAAATATATGTCTATACAGCATGAGGCAGGCTCAGACGGTGTTAGGCCCAGTATGGATTGCACGTCATTGCACAAAGGTTAGAAGGGGTACCGAATCCCCGGATAACATCTATGGATAGCGTACACATTCAAAATATATGTCTATACAGCATGAGGCAGGCTCAGATGGTGTTAGGCCCAGTATGGATTGCACGTCATTGCACAAAGGTTAGAAGGGGTACCGTATCCCCGGATAACATGTATGGATAGCGTACACATTCAAAATATATGTCTATACAGCATGAGGCAGGCTTAGACGATGTTCGGCCCAGTATGGATTGCACGTCATTGCACAAAGGTTAGAAGGGGTACCGTATCCCCGGATAACATGTATGGATAGCGTACACATTCAAAATATATGTCTATACAGCATGAGGCAGGCTCAGACGGTGTTAGGCCCAGTATGGATTGCACGTCATTGCACAAAGGTTAGAAGGGGTACCGTATCCCCGGATAACATGTATGGATAGCGTACACATTCAAAATATATGTCTATACAGCATGAGGCAGGCTCAGACGGTGTTAGGCCCAGTATGGATTGCACGTCATTGCACAAAGGTTAGAAGGGGTACCGTATCCCCGGATAACATGTATGGATAGCGTACACATTCAAAATATATGTCTATACAGCATGAAGCAGGCTCAGACGGTGTTAGGCCCAGTATGGATTGCACGTCATTGCACAAAGGTTAGAAGGGGTACCGTATCCCCGGATAACATGTATGGATAGTGTACACATTCAAAATATATGTCTATACAGCATGAGGCAGGCTCAGACGGTGTTAGGCCCAGTATGGATTGCACGTCATTGCACAAAGGTTAGAAGGGGTACCGTATCCCCGGATAACATGTATGGATAGCGTACACATTCAAAATATATGTCTATACAGCATGAGGCAGGCTCAGACGGTGTTAGGCCCAGTATGGATTGCACGTCATTGCACAAAGGTTAGAAGGGGTACCGTATCCCCGGATAACATGTATGGATAGCGTACACATTCAAAATATATGTCTATACAGCATGAGGCAGGCTCAGACGGTGTTAGGCCCAGTATGGATTGCACGTCATTGCACAAAGGTTAGAAGGGGTACCGTATCCCCGGATAACATGTATGGATAGCGTACACATTCAAAATATATGTCTATACAGCATGAGGCAGGCTCAGACGGTGTTAGGCCCAGTATGGATTGCACGTCATTGCACAAAGGTTAGAAGGGGTACCGTATCCCTGGATAACATGTATGGATAGCGTACACATTCAAAATATATGTCTATACAGCATGAGGCAGGCTCAGACGGTGTTAGGCCCAGTATGGATTGCACGTCATTGCACAAAGGTTAGAAGGGGTACCGTATCCCCGGATAACATGTATGGATAGCGTACACATTCAAAATATATGTCTATGCAGCATGAGGCAGGCTCAGACGGTGTTAGGCCCAGTATGGATTGCACGTCATTGCACAAAGGTTAGAAGGGGTACCGTATCCCCGGATAACATGTATGGATAGCGTACACATTCAAAATATATGTCTATACAGCATGAGGCAGGCTCAGACGGTGTTAGGCCCAGTATGGATTGCACGTCATTGCACAAAGGTTAGAAGGGGTACCGTATCCCCGGATAACATGTATGGATAGCGTACACATTCAAAATATATGTCTCAGGAGGCAGGCTCAGACGGTGTCAGGCACAGTATGGATTTGACAGCCCAGATTACACAGCGGAGGAGCAGGGAGAGGTAAAGATTGCAATTGCTGGGGCCCTGGCCAAGCAAGGGGGGCCCACTCGTGGGCGTCGGTACTGGCACTGGGCCCCTCATAGTACAGCGGTGTGTCTGACGGCGGGTGTGCACCACCACCGTCAGAGACACTTGATTGCACTATGAGGGACCCTGTGCCAGTGCCCGCGCCCAAGAGTCGGCCTACCCACCTGTCCAGGGCAACGGCACTCGCACGGTGTCGTGCGCTAGGTGGTGACCCCGGCCATGGGGGGGGAGGCAGCACAGTTGGGGAGTTTTAGAAAGTGGCATATGTTGATGTTGGACATTCAACTGATGCAAAAGGCGAAATAGGTGAAGTACCAGGAAGAGGTGGACCAAAGCAAGCCATTTTTCTGTCACCCTATGTGTCATCAGGGGAAGGTGGGACAAAATCCTTGGAAACCCATGCGTGGTTCATTTTAATGAAGGTTAGATCATCCACATTTTGGGTTGACAGACGGGTCCTTTTTTCTGTCAGGATTGATCCAGCTGCACTGAAGACTCTTTCCGATAGCACACTTGCAGCTGGGCAAGCGAGCTCCTGTAAGGCATATTGGGCCAATTCAGGCCAGGTGTCCAGTTTAGCGGCCCAATAGTCAAAGGGGAATGACCTGTGTGGGAGAACATCGATATGGGAGGAAAAGTAGTTTGTAACCATAGTTGACAACTGCTGTCTCCTGTCACTTTCCATCGATGCAGTATTACCAGTTGTGTGAGCGGTATTTGAAAAATCAGTCCACAACATTGTCAAGAAACCCCTGTCTCCAACGCCACTTCTGCTGTGTGCACCACGAACACCTCTGCCAAGCTGCCCCCGGCCCGTACAGCTCGTGTGAGAACCATCACCGCTGATGTGTGCTGGGAATGCCTCAAGCAACCGATTTACCAGAGTTGCTTGTTTATTAGCCAATATTAGGTAAAGGTTCTCCTGTGGCATGATGTTTTGTAATTTGCCTTTATAGTGTGGATCCAGGATGCTGGCCAACCAGTAGTCGTCATCGTTCATCATTTTGGCAATGCGGGGGTCCCTTTTTAGGATCCGCAAGGCATAATCTGACATGTGGGCCAATGTTCCCGGTGTCAATGATGCACTGCGAGTGCTGGGTGGAGGAGCACTTTCTGGCAAATCCACATCCCTCCAGTCACGCACAAACCCTGTACCAGTCCTTGCCACGCCAACATTTTCACTTGCCCCACGAGATGCATCCTCCTCCCCTAAGTAATCATCCCCATCATCCTCCTCCTCCTCCTCCTCTTCTTCCTCCACCTCGTCCAGGAGAGGTCCCTGAGCAGACAATGGCTGAATGTCATCAAGGATTCCCTCCTCCTCTTCCTCCTCATCAACATTGGCTGCAGACGCCTGCTCCTTAAGGTGCGTCAATGTTTGCATGAGCAGACGCATAAGTGGGATGCTCATGCTTAGGATGGCGTCGTCTGCGCTTACCAGCCGTGTGCATTCCTCAAAACACTGAAGGACTTTACAAAGGTCTTTCAGCTTCGACCACTGCACGCCTGTCAACTCCATGTCTGCTCTCAAAGTGCCTGGCCGTGTATCCTCCCACAAATGCATTATGGCCTGCCTCTGGTCGCACAGCCGCTCCACCATGTGCAGGGTGGAGTTCCACCTTGTTGCAATGTCGATAATGAGGCGGTGGTTGGGAAGGTGGAGCAATCGCTGCAGCTTCTGCATACGAACGGAGTGTACAGGCGACCGGCGGATGTGTGCGCACAGTCTTCGCACCTTCTGGAGCAGGGCTGTTAACTCCGGATAATTTTTGAGGAAGCACTGCACCACCAGGTTCAAGGTGTGAGCCAAGCAAGGTATGTGGCTGAGTTTTGAAAGGGCTATGGCTGCCACAAAATTACGGCCGTTATCACTAACTACCTTGCCTGCCTCAAGATGTACACTGCCCATCCATGACACAGTTTGTCGCTTCAAGTACTCGGCCAGCACCTCGGCGGTGTGTCTGTCGCCCAAACACATCATCTGCAACACAGCCTGCTGACGCTTTCCACTAGCTGCTCGATAGGGGGACACATCGTGTGCAACAGTGGCAGCTGCAGATGGAGTGCTCGTACGACTGCGCTCTGTGGACGAGCTGTCGCTTCTGGAGGAGGAGGAGGAGGAGGAGGGTCGAACGCCTACAGCCAACTGTTTCCTATACCGTGGGCTAGGCAGCACTGTCCCACCACCGCTGTCCCCTGTGGACCCTGCATCCACCACATTAACCCAGTGCGCAGTGATGGACACGTAACGGCCCTGGCCATGCCGACTGGACCATGCATCAGTTGTGAGGTGCACCTTTCCGCTCACTGACTGCTTGAGTGCATGGACAATGCGGTCTTTCACATGATGGTGGAGGGCTGGGATGGCTTTGCGAGAGAAGAAGTGGCGACTGGGTAGGTCATAGCGTGGTACTGCATAGGCCATGAGTTCGCGGAAAGCTGTGCTTTCCACCAACCGAAAGGGCATCATCTCAAACGAGATTAGTTTGGCAATGTGGGCGTTCAAACCCAGTGTACGCGGATGAGAGACTGAGTACTTTCTTGACCTACTCATAGTGTCTGGGAGGGTGAGCTGGACTTGAGAGCTGCATATGGTGGAAGTAGCGGTGGACAGGGCGGACTGAGAGAGGGTTGATGATGGTGATGGAGTTGGTGTTCTTTCTGATGGCCTAGAATCAGTCTTTCGTTGATATAACAGTGGGATTCCCTGACTGCTGTGGCCTTGCAACGACACCTCAACATTTGCTGCTGTGCTAATCGGTGGGCTTACAGTGGGGGAAACAATGTAGCGTTGCTAACTACCTTCGTTGTGATCAGTTGCACATGTGGCACTTGAGGTTTGGTGTTGTGTCCACGCTTGCAAGTGCATGCTGGTTAAATGTCTAAGCATGCAACTGGTATTCAAATTTTTCAGATTTTTCCCTCGGCTAAAGGTCTTTGCGCACTTCTTACAGATAACCTTGGCCTGATCATGAGGATTTTGTTCAAAAAAGTGCCACACTGCACTCTTCCTACTTTGGCAGACATTTTGCGGCCTAGCACGCTGTGATCTTTTGACCCTCTGGACAAGCTGTCCAGCAACTCTTTTGATGTTTGGAACCTGTCTTTGGAGTGCTCCGGGCCTGCCAGATAACAGCTGTTGCGATGTCGATGTCTGCTGTGGATGCTCCTCATCTGAGCTATTGGAAGCAGCACCTTCTTCCCCCAATGGATGCCAATCTGGGTCAACAACTGGGTCATCCATCACCTCCTCTTCTATGTCATGTGCACCTTTCTCTGTGTCACCGTGTATGGTGGTATAGTGTGCGGGAAGAGGCACCTGAGTCTCATCAGGGTCAAAATCTGGCTCTGTACACTGCGAGGACAATGTAGTGCTCTGAGTGAATGTACCAGCAGAATCATCCATCAGTGGCTGTGCATCAGTGCACTCCATGTCAGATTCATCTTGGCCTGGGAAATTCACCATTTGACTTGATAATCCAGGCATGGTATGTGAAAACAGCTCCATGGAGTAATCAGTAGTATGGCCTGTGTCATCCTTCAATCTTGGTTGGGGTGAAGGACACAAGGAAAGGTGTGGTTCATGAACATGAGCCTCCAATGACGACTCAGTGCTTTTACTTTTTACAACTGAAGAAGAGGAGGCGATAGAGCTGGAGGCAGCAATGTAAGACAAAACTTTTTCCTGATGCTCTGCCTTTAAAAGTGGTTTGCCAACTCCTAGAAAACTAAGCGTTTGAGTCCTTATGTAGCCAGACGATGACGCAGGGTCAGCACCTCCTGCATTCGGTCCTATTTTACTCTTGCCACTACCATCAGATCCACCACCAACACCATCATTACCAGCTGCCAACTCCCGCCCAATTCCACGGCCTCTTCCACCAGCCTTCCTCATTTTTGGTAGAAATGTAGACAAAATCCAACAAACTATATAGTAATGTAAAACAAGGTACAAGGTGTCTATAGGACAGGGGAGTTTTAGAATTTCTGCACACACTTGTGGACAGTGGACACTTGTGGATTGTGTGCGGCCCACTGATATCTGAGCGCTATGTGACACGCTCGATGGCACAGCTGCCTGTGACCAAAGTGACGAGAGGATAATGGAGATTTTGAATCTCTGCGTACACTTGTGGACAGTGGACACTTGTGGATTGTGTGCGGCCCACTGATATCTGAGCGCTATGTGACACGCTCGATGGCACAGCTGCCTGTGACCAAAGTGACGAGAGGATAATGGAGATTTTGAATCTCTGCGTACACTTTTGGACACTGGACACTTGTGGATTGTGTGCGGCCCACTGATATCTGAGCGCTATGTGACACGCTCGATGGCACAGCTGCCTGTGACCAAAGTGACGAGAGGATAATGGAGATTTTGAATCTCTGCGTACACTTGTGGACAGTGGACACTTGTGGATTGTGTGCGGCCCACTGATATCTGAGCGCTATGTGACACGCTCGATGGCACAGCTGCCTGTGACCAAAGTGACGAGAGGATAATGGAGATTTTGAATCTCTGCGTACACTTGTGGACAGTGGACACTTGTGGATTGTGTGCGGCCCACTGATATCTGAGCGCTATGTGACACGCTCGATGGCACAGCTGCCTGTGACCAAAGTGACGAGAGGATAATGGAGATTTTGAATCTCTGCGTACACTTTTGGACACTGGACACTTGTGGATTGTGTGCGGCCCACTGATATCTGAGCGCTATGTGACACGCTCGATGGCACAGCTGCCTGTGACCAAAGTGAGGAGAGGATAATGGAGATTTTGAATCTCTGCGTATACTTTTGGACACTGGACACTTGTGGATTGTGTGCGGCCCACTGATATCTGAGCGCTATGTGACACGCTCGATGGCACAGCTGCCTGTGACCAAAGTGACGAGAGGATAATGGAGATTTTGAATCTCTGCGTACACTTTTGGACACTGGACACTTGTGGATTGCGTGCGGCCCACTGATATCTGAGCGCTATGTGACACGCTCGATGGCACAGCTGCCTGTGACCAAAGTGACGAGAGGATAATGGAGATTTTGAATCTCTGCGTACACTTGTGGACAGTGGACACTTGTGGATTGTGTGCGGCCCACTGATATCTGAGCGCTATGTGACACGCTCGATGGCACAGCTGCCTGTGACCAAAGTGACGAGAGGATAATGGAGATTTTGAATCTCTGCGTACACTTTTGGACACTGGACACTTGTGGATTGTGTGCGGCCCACTGATATCTGAGCGCTATGTGACACGCTCGATGGCACAGCTGCCTGTGACCAAAGTGACGAGAGGATAATGGAGATTTTGAATCTCTGCGTACACTTGTGGACAGTGGACACTTGTGGATTGTGTGCGGCCCACTGATATCTGAGCGCTATGTGACACGCTCGATGGCACAGCTGCCTGTGACCAAAGTGAGGAGAGGATAATGGAGATTTTGAATCTCTGCGTACACTTTTGGACACTGGACACTTGTGGATTGTGTGTGGCCCACTGATATCTGAGCGCTATGTGACACGCTCGATGGCACAGCTGCCTGTGACCAAAGTGACGAGAGGATAATGGAGATTTTGAATCTCTGCGTACACTTGTGAACAGTGGACACTTGTGGATTGTGTGCGGCCCACTGATATCTGAGCGCTATGTGACACGCTCGATGGCACAGCTGCCTGTGACCAAAGTGACGAGAGGATAATGGAGATTTTGAATCTCTGCGTACACTTTTGGACACTGGACACTTGTGGATTGTGTGCGGCCCACTGATATCTGAGCGCTATGTGACACGCTCGATGGCACAGCTGCCTGTGACCAAAGTGACGAGAGGATAATGGAGATTTTGAATCTCTGCGTACACTTGTGGACAGTGGACACTTGTGGATTGTGTGCGGCCCACTGATATCTGAGCGCTATGTGACACGCTCGATGGCACAGCTGCCTGTGACCAAAGTGACGAGAGGATAATGGAGATTTTGAATCTCTGCGTACACTTTTGGACAGTGGACACTTGTGGATTGTGTGCGGCCCACTGATATCTGAGCGCTATGTGACACGCTCGATGGCACAGCTGCCTGTGACCAAAGTGACGAGAGGATAATGGAGATTTTGAATCTCTGCATACACTTTTGGACACTGGACACTTGTGGATTGTGTGCGGCCCACTGATATCTGAGCGCTATGTGACACGCTCGATGGCACAGCTGCCTGTGACCAAAGTGACAAGAGGATAATGGAGATTTTGAATCTCTGCGTACACTTGTGGACAGTGGACACTTGTGGATTGTGTGCGGCCCACTGATATCTGAGCGCTATGTGACACGCTCGATGGCACAGCTGCCTGTGACCAAAGTGACGAGAGGATAATGGAGATTTTAAATCTCTGCGTACACTTTTGGACACTGGACACTTGTGGATTGTGTGCGGCCCACTGATATCTGAGCGCTATGTGACACGCTCGATGGCACAGCTGCCTGTGACCAAAGTGACGAGAGGATAATGGAGATTTTGAATCTCTGCGTACACTTGTGGACAGTGGACACTTGTGGATTGTGTGCGGCCCACTGATATCTGAGCGCTATGTGACACGCTCGATGGCACAGCTGCCTGTGACCAAAGTGACGAGAGGATAATGGAGATTTTGAATCTCTGTGTACACTTTTGGACACTGGACACTTGTGGATTGTGTGCGGCCCACTGATATCTGAGCGCTATGTGACACGCTCGATGGCACAGCTGCCTGTGACCAAAGTGACGAGAGGATAATGGAGATTTTGAATCTCTGCGTACACTTGTGGACACTGGACACTTGTGGATTGTGTGCGGCCCACTGATATCTGAGCGCTATGTGACACGCTCGATGGCACAGCTGCCTGTGACCAAAGTGACGAGAGGATAATGGAGATTTTGAATCTCTGCGTACACTTTTGGACACTGGACACTTGTGGATTGTGTGCGGCCCACTGATATCTGAGCGCTATGTGACACGCTCGATGGCACAGCTGCCTGTGACCAAAGTGACGAGAGGATAATGGAGATTTTGAATCTCTGCGTACACTTGTGGACAGTGGACACTTGTGGATTGTGTGCGGCCCACTGATATCTGAGCGCTATGTGACACGCTCGATGGCACAGCTGCCTTTGACCAAAGTGACGAGAGGATAATGGAGATTTTGAATCTCTGCGTACACTTGTGGACACTGGACACTTGTGGATTGTGTGCGGCCCACTGATATCTGAGCGCTATGTGACACGCTCGATGGCACAGCTGCCTGTGACCAAAGTGACGAGAGGATAATGGAGATTTTGAATCTCTGCGTACACTTTTGGACACTGGACACTTGTGGATTGTGTGCGGCCCACTGATATCTGAGCGCTATGTGACACGCTCGATGGCACAGCTGCCTGTGACCAAAGTGACGAGAGGATAATGGAGATTTTGAATCTCTGCGTATACTTGTGGACAGTGGACACTTGTGGATTGTGTGCGGCCCACTGATATCTGAGCGCTATGTGACACGCTCGATGGCACAGCTGCCTGTGACCAAAGTGACGAGAGGATAAGTTAGATTGGATTGCTTTTAAAAAAGCAGTTTGCGGAGCAGTGGGTAAACAGCAATGCCAGCGTGTCAGGAAGCCTTAAAAGGCAGCCCAACAACCAACACCACTGATACACCACAATATAGCCTCCCCTTGCACTGCACACACAGTGACTTGTGTGTTGTGCAGGCCAAATCGCTAGCAGCAGAAGCAGTTTTTTTGTCTTCTTCCCTGCCTAACGCTCTCCCTACAGAATCAGCAGCAACCTCTCCCTATACTAAGATCGGCAGAAGTAAGATGGCGGTCGGCGTGCACGCCCTTTTATACCCCCTGTGACGCCCACCAAAGCAAGCCAATCACTTGCATGCCCTTCTGAAAGATGGTGGTGACCCGTGCCTATGTCATCACGTTGCCCACAGTGTCCGTGGATCCTGATTGGCTGAAAAAGAGCGCAAAACAAACTTTTGAAACGCGACTTTGGCGCGTAAGTCGCCGACCTCGTGGCCGACCTCATCCTAGGGTCGGGTTTCGTTTCATGAAACCCGACTTTGCCAAAAGTCGGCGACTTTTGAATTTTTTTGACCCGTTTCGCTCAACTCTAACAGTAACCTTTTTAGCTATTTAGATTCTGGTGTATTCCATAATGAGCCTGTAAACGTCTGTCTGTTACTCCGGCAATATATTTGGAACTTTAAGATTACCCCAATACTGTATACAGCTGTACGCTTGTGTTACATAACACATTTTCAGTTTTTCATATTCTTGTGTAATCCATACTGGGCCTGAGAGCGTTTGTGTCTGCCTCCTGAAATGTATACGGAGAATCAGAATGTTTACACTATACTATATATACCTTGTATCTGGTGATAATGTACCCTTTTTCAACTTGTTATTTTATTGGGTAATCCATACAGAGCCTGTGAGCAGCTGTGTATGCCTCATGAAATATATACTGAGATTTACTGTTATCCATAGACTGTATAGAGCTGTACGCTTCTGATACAGTACCATATACAGTGGGGCAAAAAAGTGTTTAGTCAGTCAGCAATAGTGCAAGTTCCACCACTTAAAAAGATGAGAGGCGTCTGTAATTTACATCATAGGTAGACCTCAACTATGGGAGACAAACTGAGAAAAAAAAATCCAGAAAATCACATTGTCTGGTTTTTTTTTCATTTTATTTGCATATTATGGTGGAAAATAAGTATTTGGTCGGAAACAAAATTTCATCTCAATACTTTGTGATATATCCTTTGTTGGCAATGACAGAGGTCAAACGTTTTCTGTAAGTCTTCACAAGGTTGCCACACACTGTTGTTGGTATGTTGGCCCATTCCTCCATGCAGATCTCCTCTAGAGCAGTGATGTTTTTGGCTTTTCGCTTGGCAAGATGGACTTTCAACTCCCTCCAAAGGTTTTCTATAGGGTTGAGATCTGGAGACTGGCTAGGCCACTCCAGGACCTTGAAATGCTTCTTACGAAGCCACTCCTTCGTTGCCCTGGCGGTGTGCTTTGGATCATTGTCATGTTGAAAGACACAGCCACGTTTCATCTTCAATGCCCTTGCTGATGGAAGGAGGTTTGCACTCAAAATCTCACGATACATGGCCCCATTCATTCTTTCATGTACCCGGATCAGTCGTCCTGGCCCCTTTGCAGAGAAACAGCCCCAATGCATGATGTTTCCACCACCATGCTTTACAGTAGGTATGGTGTTTGATGGATGCAACTCAGTATTCTTTTTCCTCCAAACACGACAAGTTGTGTTTCTACCAAACAGTTCCAGTTTGGTTTCATCAGACCATAGGACATTCTCCCAAAACTCCTCTGGATCATCCAAATGCTCTCTAGCAAACTTCAGACGGGCCTGGACATGTACAGGCTTAAGCAGTGGGACACGTCTGGCACTGCAGGATCTGAGTCCATGGTGGCGTAGTGTGTTACTTATGGTAGGCCTTGTTACATTGGTCCCAGCTCTCTGCAGTTCATTCACTAGGTCCCCCCGCGTGGTTCTGGGATTTTTGCTCACCGTTCTTGTGATCATTCTGACCCCACGGGGTGGGATTTTGCGTGGAGCACCAGATCGAGGGAGATTATCAGTGGTCTTGTATGTCTTCCATTTTCTAATTATTGCTCCCACAGTTGATTTCTTCACTCCAAGCTGGTTGGCTATTGCAGATTCAGTCTTCCCAGCCTGGTGCAGGGCTACAATTTTGTTTCTGGTGTCCTTTGACAGCTCTTTGGTCTTCACCATAGTGGAGTTTGGAGTCAGACTGTTTGAGGGTGTGCACAGGTGTCTTTTTATACTGATAACAAGTTTAAACAGGTGCCATTACTACAGGTAATGAGTGGAGGAAAGAGGAGACTCTTAAAGAAGAATTTACAGGTCTGTGAGAGCCAGAAATCTTGATTGCTTGTTTCTGACCAAATACTTATTTTCCACCATAATATGCAAATAAAATGAAAAAAAAACAGACAATGTGATTTTCTGGATTTTTTTTTCTCAGTTTGTCTCCCATAGTTGAGGTCTACCTATGATGTAAATTACAGACGCCTCTCATCTTTTTAAGTGGTGGAACTTGCACTATTGCTGACTGACTAAATACTTTTTTGCCCCACTGTATCTGCTGGTATTTTGGGTCCATTTTCTAAAACATGAGGAAGTATGGTGGAAGAGGATGCGGATGTGGGCGTGGAGGGAAACCTGGTACTGATGGTGGTGGTGGTGCATCTGCTGGTAGTGCCAAAAACACAAAAGCCGCTAAGGCAGGAGGTGTTGAGCCAGCGTCATGGTGTAGCTCTGGAAGGCCTGTAAGGCTCCCTTTTCTGGGAGTAGGTAGACTGCTTTTAATGCCTGAGTATCAGGAACTGTTTGTGGCTTACATTGCTGAAACAACCTCCAGCTCTATCGCCTCCTCTTCTCAAGTTGTTAAAAAATGCAAGCACTGAGTCGTAACTGCAGGCTTCTGGTCAGGAGCAACCCCTTTTCTTGTGTCCTTCACCCACACCAAAAGTGAAGGATGTGGAAGCACACACCTCAGATTAGTCCATGGAGCTCTTTTCACATACCATGCCTGGGTTAATTAAAAATAGGGCCCATCATGTACTGGAGCAATGTAAATGAGGCAGATCAGACACTGGAGCAGCATCTAAGGGTCACATTATACACTGGAGCATTACAAATGGGGCCCATTATATATGGAGCACTATTGGAGCCCATCATACACTGGAGCATCATCCATGAGGCCCATCATGTACTGAAGCAATGTAAATGGGGCAGATCTGACACTGGCGCAGCATCTAAGGGGCCCATTATACACTGGAGCATTACAAATGGGACCCATTATATATGGAGCATTATTAGGGCCCATGATACACTGGAGCATCATCCATTAGGCCCATCATGCACTGGAGCATTGTAAATGGGGCAGATCAGACACTGGAGCAGCATCTAAGGGGCACATTATACACTGGAGCATTACAAAAGGGGCCCATTATATATGGAGCATTATGTGGAGCTCATCAGATACTGTATGGAACATTATATGTGGCTAATTATTTGGTATGGAGAAATATATGAGGGTCATTATTCTGTATGGTGCAATGTGGTGGCCATAACACTGTATGGAGTAATATACTGTCCTGTTTTTGAGCTATTGTACAATTTAAAATAGATCAGTCATGTCATGTAAGCAGTGAAGTATGTGTCATTGTACCATACCTATATTTCTGTGGCGTATCGGAGCATCATGAGTTGTGGTATGTGTTAAAGGGGCGCACTGACACTCTTTGTCCCAGGGCACAGGAAAACCTGGAGCTAGCCCAACCCCCTCCACGCCCCCTGAGGAAGGAGCAGCACGCTCCGAAACGCGCGTCGGGGTCCGGCCGCTGCATGGTTTAACCCCACTCTGTCCAGGTAATACTACAGATCCCTTGTAGGTCTAGATATTATGAATATCGTTTCCAGATACCTCTATTTATAGTAAGCTCTCTGAATCTCGGCTTGATACGCAGATATATATTACAATTACTGAATTATATGACTACTATAATTGTTGTCTTGTGGTACGACCACATGGGATTGTATTCCTGGGAGATGGGGATGCCATGCTAGGCCTTTTTTCAGCCATTTGTGGGTTTTTGTCCCCCTCCCCCTTTTCCATGTACCTATGTCTTACTATATTACTTAATTACTAATAAAATATTATAATTTTAAGACATTTTGACTGCTGGCCTTTCGTTTTTGTACATTTGCATTTGTGATTGCAGTTGTCTTTATCAATTGTCCTTTATGTATATATGTATTGGCGTATTCTATCCGCCATGTGATCCATTGTGGCTTTTTTTGGCCCTATACACATCATGTATACCACAATTCTCATTTACCCCCCACAACTTTAGCCAAATAACCCCCAGCTTTCAATGCGTAACTATTATTAGGAAGTAAATTAAGGTTGACAAGCTTCAGTTATAAGAATTGATGTTTTTGGCATTGAAATGGGAAATATAGGCGTGTTTACTGTCTTCCACTCCCTGCCGACTTTGCTTCCCCATTGACTTATATTGGGTCTCGTGTTTCAGTCGGCCTCCGACTTTTCCCTATAGTCGGCCGATTTCGTTCGACCCGACTTTTGCGAAAGTCGGGTTTCATGAAACCCGACTCGACCCGAAAAATGGCAAAGTCGCTCATCTCTAGTCACCACTATGTCTTTGTATTGCTTTTCACGGCTGTCCCACAATGGGACACGCTCCTAGACAAGGCTGATGAGTTGCTTGTTGTCAATATACAGGTCTTCATCCAGTTGTGGAACCTAGAAAACAAATACATTTAGAATCTTGGAAATTGTGGCGAATGATAGAGATAGGAAATAAAAAAAAGAGAGAAAAGCAGGGAAGAAAAACAGGAATACAAAAAATTATTGAACCAAAACAAGAGGTAGAATGTATCCTTACATGGCGTCTCCTCCCCGCCGTGCCTTGTGTACGCTGCTCTGGCTGTTCCGGCTCACTTGCCTGGTCCGATTCCGAGGTCTGTAAAAGGACAGAAATTATTAGCCATTTGTAGAGGCATGTATACAAAGGCAGCAAAATACTCACCTCACGCTCTGTCTCTTCCAACTCTTCCTGTGGAGGAGCATATTCAGATCCAGAAGACATGCTGGGGAAAAAAAAAATTAGTACATTATATATTGTAAAGGACAGCCTCACATTGATTTTAGAATACTCACATTAAAGCTGCTGTTTTCTCTAAAGTTGTGGATGGTCTCTGGCTGGGTTGGTGTTGTCTTGTCTTCTTGCTGTCTGTCTGGAGAGTGATGATCTTTCACTACAAAACCCTTATTTTATCTACCTTCCTTCCAAACAATGTTGCTTGTTTAGGGGGTGGATTTACCAAGTGTCTAGACATTGTTTACTCTGAAATCGCGCGCGCTCACAATGCGCCAACATGCGCAGTACACAGCGCACGTCAGCACCACCATAGACTCTAATGCTAATTTTTTGCGCATTGCGTGTGCATGCGATTTTTTAACGACGTGGGCCGGAACAAAAAATGCAACATGTAGCGTCCAGCGCATCTGATCGCACACCTGGAAAAAGCGCAGTGCACTCAAACGCCGAGGCAAGCGTGCAATCGCTGGACACTCCGCCCGCCATTTTAAAGATAGGGGACAATTGCGCATGCGATCATTAGCAAGTGATGCGCTGCGTGTTAAAATGCTAGTGTGAAACCAGCCTTACCTTCCATTTACTAAGCGCTAATATGATTGCCAGAGGCAAAGGTGGCCAATTGTTGCATGATTTTGCTAGTAATATTGTCCTGATGGTTGATGCTAGTAGTTGCCATGGTGGCGCTTATACTGCTGATAGCATCTTATACATTATTAGCCATGGTACAATATTTTTTTTAATTTACAATACCTTGTCCAATTTCAATGCAAGTTTTTCGTTTAAAAATTAATGTTTACATTTTTTCAATATTTTACATTTTTTTACCTAAACTAGAACTTTTCCCTAAAAAATACTTGATAAGTAGAGATAGGAGAACTCGAACAGTAAAGTTCGGGGTCCAATCCAAATACCTAGTGTTTGGGCACAGACCTAAAACACAGATTTCACCAGGAAGTCCCTGTTACTATTTTGGTTCGGAACACGTGCATGACAGCAAGGGACAGCGTGGTTCTGATCAGCGAACCGGGAACTGCGGTCCCTGTCACATGTGTTGAATGATGAGACAGTACTATGCCTGCTGTTGCTAATAAATGCAAAAGCAGATGCCACTGATGGGAGTATCCAGCACACATCTGAGTGCTATGTGTTGTCAGACTAGTAAGGGGCCACACCAGAAATGGCATATCTATTAGATTTGCCAATTCTTGAGCTTTGCCTGGCTCTTTCCACTTGCCCTGGTGTGGTGGCAAGTGAGTTAATAGTTTTGGGATTGGTCTCAACTGTTTTATAACCGCTGACATGAAGTCCAGAGGTTAGTAATGAAGTCATCTATAATATGCCCCCATTACTAACCACATAGTTGTATTGTAAATGGACACAGCAAGAAAAAAATACTTTAATTGAAAACAATAATACAGACTCCATTATTTAAAATAAAAATAAAAAAAGCACTGTTACACCTTACACTGTCACTGATGTGGTTTGTGGAACCACTGTGCCACGCACCGCGGAGAGCCTAAACGGACATGACTAAACGAGCAATTTTACTAAGTACTTAAAGGGCTTGGATATGGCTTTAAAGAAGGCAATTAATTTTAATACCATAATTAAATGACTACAGAAAACATAAAATAGTATGATATTGCATACACTTTTGCATAATATAAATCACAAAGGTAAAGTACTTACATTGTACACTAAATAAGCGAAAAGCCAAACTTCACCAGGAATAGCAACGTCATCTGTCCAGACACATCAACCTTGAGAAGCAGAATGGTGAAGACAGACAAATTCCTGGCATATCCAAACTGTAGACCCACACAGACATCCCCTCCAATCTACAGGTTAACAGGTTTCTGTCTTAATCTCTTAGCTGCAGTCTTCCCCAGCTTATGTCTTGTTTAGAAACGACAATGCTTGCATAACCAATTGTTACACAAACTCTAACAAATTCTATTTGTCCAGTATAGTATCTCTCTTCTGAGCAGACAGCTCTTCAGATTTTAATCTACACCAAACAAATACATCACCGGATATGACATACCAAAAATTACCCTTGTATGGGATGTTCTACCATATTATAAACACAACATTTCTCACCAAACATTAATAGCGAAACTATGCAACAATTATAAACATACACTTCCCACTGAAGAATATAAACATACACCGTTCTTACCAAACAGTGATAAAAGAACTATGTGATAATTGGGTGAATGCTATGAACATGCACGTTCTCATTAAATATACAGTCTCCAGGTGTTTAGGAAAATTACAGAAAATACAAAACTAATATGAGCTGAACTGTTACTGCTTAATATCTTAAAGGGGTCTTTAAAGACAGGCTACCAATATGAGTTCTTGATGGTGATTATATCTTAGCACCCCAATCCACCCTTGTCCACTGGGAAACCATATATTATTTATATACAATACCATATCCTAAGGGAATAGCTTCAGCAGATAAACAATACATTGATATGACAGTAGGAATACATTATATACAGAAGCATAAGGTAATATAAGCAGAGATTATAGCAAATATAAAATATAGCGTAAATAACAAAAATCAGGCAACCAGGAAAATTACCTTTCCACCGTTGAACTGGTCTATCTGAGACTGCAAATCCTGGCTATGAGTGACAAGTTAAAAAAACACACCCTCAAACTCTTGAAATTAATAGCAAATAATCTATAGTCACTATTCTGCAAGATAGCTTTTCGGTAACTTTGTATATCTAACGATATATCTTCTAAGGCCCTACTGGTAGCACCAGTATGGGTTCCCAATGATCATTAATATCTTAGCACTACATGAGCACCGGACTTTTCAATAGAGCCTCTGATAATGAGGTTAGACTTGGTTCCCAGTGAACGCCAGGTGCCACTCCAGGACAGACCAACCTACTGGACCCAGAAGAGCAGACTGGATGGTGCAGCAGGCAAAGCTTGTATCAGAGTGCAGCAGGCAAAGTTCATATCAGAGTACAGCAAGCAGGGTCTGCACCAGAGTGCAGTAGGCAGGATCTACAGCAGAGTGCAGCCAGAAGGATCTGCAGCAGAGTGCAGCTGGCAGAATCTGCAGCAGAGTGCAGCTGGTTGGATCCTCAGCAGAGTGCAGCAGGCAGGATCTTCACCAAAGTGCAGCAGGGACTGGTGCGCAACCTCACACAATTTAGACTGTGAAACAGGAAGGTTGCTCAGGCACCTCTCCAGTGGGGAGGAACCAATATATACCTATATACATAATGTTCTACAGCCATTGACTGGGGAGGAAATAGCAAGTGCACATGCTAGCCCTTTAAAAAGGCAGGAGCGCTCCCTTGTTTTTAAGGACATGGCTGGAGGCCCAGCTGGAAGCTTTGCTGGAAGCATGCAGAGCATGGGGAAGAGAAGAACTGACTGCAGCACTGGTGAGTGAAATGGCACGCAAGAGACCCTGCCTGTCAGAGCATTGATCTGGCATGGTGCTAACATACACTTAATCCATTGATGCCCAACTGTTTGCTTTAGCTTGGCTGGTTGTGAAAAATGGAGGGGACCCCACTCTGTTTTTTATTATTTATTGAAATCAAGTTTAAAAAAATGTCTTGGGATTCTTATTTTCTTGATAAACAGCCATGATAGTCTGCAGCTGTCAGTCGTGCCGGCACTGGTTATCAAACATAAAAGAAACCCCATGTCACTATTTTTATTTTTTATTTAAAGTGCACAGGTGCTGGCTGATGAATACTCCCATCAGCGGTGCCTGCTCTCGCTGTTATCAGTGACAGTAGGCGTCAGCTGATGAGAATAGCGCTCACTTATCAGTCAACACCTGTTACCAGCAGTAACCTTTTTACTTCCGGCCACAGCTGTTGGCTCACTCTGTCATATGACAGCATGGGAAACTCAGCTGTCTGACTAGCAGTAATGATATTACATCCAATCAGAGCCCATGTTTCTTGCACTGTGCATGAAAAACAATAAATGTTTGGGCCCACCATTCAGCCGAATGGGGTCCATGTCCATTTTTTTTAGATGTTCGGCAGAACCCGCCTGAGCCGAACATTCATGGGTACCCCCATCACTAGTGATAAGGAATGTTGTATTCAACCACACAAAACACACGTCCAAAAGTCAGGACCTGCAATAGGATGCTGTCTTGGTATGGCATGTGTAGGTTTGACTTGTGAGACAGATGTGCCAAACAAATTGTTCACAACACACATACTTTGTGAGGTACTTGCAATTAGGTATCTGAACATTAGGGAGTTTTCTTTTGCATTATTTAAAATATAATTTCCCCCCCCCTGTCACAAAATGTAATGTCCAAAAATAAGAAAAACTCAGTACAGTTACTTGTGACAAAAAAGCTGATACTGATTTCAGATTTGTTTTCTTTAAAACAATTGTGTTGCCTTGAATGAATATTGAAGAAAAAAATGTGTAATTGTAATTCAAATGCAGTAGAGCAGATGCCAGCTACACCATATCACTGATCAATCATTCTGCTAGCACCTCCCATATCACTATCTACCCACTGTATTATTCCTAAGCAGATATTCTCATCTGCTTTAGTGCTGCAGTATTCCTGTCTGGAGAATCTGTCTGTCTGTAAGTTCTGATGTCCTCTCACTATCCTAAAATGGCTGTATTTCCATTTTTGATTCCATTTTTTTGCTCCCCTTCTTCCCATGGCCATAACTTTTTTATTTTTCCATCACTATGGCCATGTGAGGGTTTGTTTTTTTGCAGGACGAGTTGTACTGTTGAATAACACTATTTATTTTACCATATTGCGTACTGGAAAATGGGAAAAAAAATTCCAAGTGCTGTAAAATTGCAAAAAAGTACAATTCCACAATTATTTTTTGTCTTTTTTTAACCATTTTTACTAACTGCTAAAAGTGACCAGCCATTAGGGTTCTCCAGGTCATTACACATTCACAGACATCAAACATTTCTAGGTTCTTTTTAATCAAGTGAATGGTGAAAAAAAATTCCAAATTTTTTTTTTTTTTTGCCATTTTCCGAGACCCGTAGCATCTCCATTTTTTGGAATCTGTGGCCGGGTGATGGCTTATTTTTTGCATAATAGATTGGGTGATTCTGAACGCAATATTTCCAAATATGTGTGTATTTGGTTTGGTTTTTTTGTTGTTTTATTTTTAATGGGGTGAAAAGGGGGTGATTTGAACTTTTATTTTTTATTTTCTTTTATATTTTTTTTTTTTTTAATTCTTACTTTTTACCTGCTTTAATAGGTCCCTTGGGAGACTAGAAGCCCTGATCTAAGTAACAGATATGCTCACTTGCTATCCGGCTATGACAACCGCAGGGGTCTCCTGCTAACCCCGGGTTGTCATGCCAGCCCATCCGCGACCCGCAGTCATGTGATATGGGTGCCGATGGGAGGAGGTAATGACGTGCTTTCTGCGCATGCATGTTAAATGCCACTGTCAGAGTTTGACTGCTTAACATTTTAACAACCGTGGGTAGATCACGATTCCCCCCGCTGTTTTTAGAGGCACATGTCAGCTTATCAGATCAACTGTCATGTGCCAGAAAAGGTCTAGGCTCATCATCGGCGCCCGCACCAAACATAGGGAGGCATCCAATGACGGACTCTGCCCGTCATAGGACGTTAAGGGGTTAAACAGGCTATAATTGTCCCATTTGTTTGCACTTTACCATGTAATTTGATTGTAGCAGGGATTTATGGGGAAGCCCACATTGTTTCACCTGGGGTCATGTCAGTTTTCTGTAACTGGTGCAATACTCCACAATGTGCAAAAAGAAGACGGCAGGCATTTTTTGATGATTCAAGTGAATTGATTCACAATCTATTTGCATTCACTTGGACTTGTGAATTTTTAAATTTGACTCAAATTTGACTCACACTGAATAAATTAATTCATCTCTAGTTATTATGTATCATGTTTATAAACCTCTATTGCAAAATTTGTTTGGCATATTAGCTCATTTATTTAAAGAAAATAAAACATTTTTGTAGCTATAGATGCATAATTATTTTTCAATAATACACGTTTAAAAGTTCTTTTTGCTTGTTTTATAAGTACACTAATGGGAAACAGCAATTACATTTTAGCTGCTTAATAGTAAGTTATATATAATTCTGTACTGTTGTAGCAAATGCTAACTTTATTTAAATAATGAACTTAATGGAGCATATGTGATTTTGCATTCATTATTGTGTTCTATATGATTTGCTTAATACCTTAATGAGTTATAATTACTGCTCATGAATTTCTGTTCATGACATGCAATAATTTAATAAAGGATTGCGGCAAATAACTAATTTACTTCATGAACCACAACTTTAATAAGTAATTAAGAAAAAATACAATAGAAAATATGTGTGCATGAGAACTTGCATTTAAGTGAACAAAAGGGAAATAAGCCATGTAATTGTGATTCCAATTACAAAATATCTTTGTTAGTACCTAAGCTTTACATGTAAGGCCGAGGTCACATTGCGTTATGGCAGTCCATTAGATGGACTGCGTTACACCGTGGCATAGCGCAGTGTAATGCAGGCCGTTAATGCTGCATTGCCCCACATTATCGGGGAAATCGCAACGCATGCCGTAAAGCGGCATACACTCGCGATGTGCCATCATTCAGTGACGGAGCCTTGGACTGGTCTGCAGCGTCTGAGGCTCTGTCACCGTTAGCATAGATGAATCATCTGAGCTAGCGCGTATAGCATAACACAATCGCTGAACGGGCTGGGATAACGCAATATGAACCTGGCCTAACAGATTCCCTCAAGTTTACAGAAAATGTGAAATGGATCAAATCATGAAAAATTCAATATCAGGGTTTTTGACAAAAATACCAGTTTCTTCAAATTTCCAATTACGTGCGAACTAATAACAAATAACATAGGTCTGAAAGGGTAAAATGGTTTGAAAAGTGATTTTTATATCCTTTCGATTCCTGAAATCAGTTAAAATATCAAAAAAGTTCCATCATGCACAGATTTTTCATAAACACAGATTCCATGGGCTTTTTCATGCACCATTCTTTGACCCTTTTGTTTGATCTTTGGTGGATTATTTTAGTGTCATTAGATTGGTTAGAAATGTTTTTTCATGGTACTGAAGCAGAGAAAAGGAATTCCTTCCATAGTTTTCTTAAGACGGTGCTCTAGTGTGTTGCAGTGATTTTCCTCTGCAGATTTTAAATTTTCAACTTTGAGTAGAATGGAAGTGAGTGGAGACTCTTTATTGATTAATTCAAAAAATGTTTGAAAGCAATGCTACTGCACAATGGCAGCAAGTATGCTTCTGTGCTTGTTGAGCATTCTGTGCACTTGAAGAAAAGAAGTGAGAATGTAGACTTTATTCTGAAGAAAATTAACTATAAGGATAAAAGATGGTCAATGTCACAGAGAGACTGTGACAGAGAGGGTAAGAAGATTGCGGCATCTGGTTACACGAACTCCTGCACTTATTAGAACTGCTTCACCATCCTGTTAAACAGTGCATGTTTTCCTTGCACTCTGTTGGAATTGGTTAATCAGTTCGGTTCATCTCCTGGAGCACTCAATCCTGAATTGTCTCAGCTATTCCGTGCTGGCCACTCCTCTTTGGTATATATTCTTGTCAATGCACTTGGGAGTTGCCAGTGATAGGTCTGCTTCCTGGTTTGGTGGTGAAATAGAAACTTCAGTGTTTGGAGTTGGCAGTTGGAGCATTTTTAGGGAGAATGCTACTTATAAACATGTAAAAGAGATCTCCTCTGAGGCAATTTTTTCTAAACTAAACAAGGCCAACTTTTCCAACTTCCAATCATTTGAGGGGCCTTACATCCCTTGTAACAATCTAGTTGCCCACCTTTGAACTGACTTTAACTTCTGAATATCCCTTTTAAATTGTGCAGCCCAAAACTGGATCTTATATTCTAGATGTGGCTTCACAAGTGATTCATAGAGGAGTAATAACACATAGGGATCGAGAGATTTTATCTCTTTTTATACACCCTGAATTTTTTTTTGCTGTTGCTTGACATTGAGTACTGCTGTTAATTTTACAGAATACTCAAGTCCTTCATCTGTTCATTAATTCTGTGTATACTCTCATTTAATGTGTATGCATCAGCCATATCTCTACTTTAATCAACATTAAATTTCATTTGCCTAGTGTTTGCACATACATTGTTGGCCAAGATATTTGCTCATTCAGACATTGCTAGGCGTCGGGTTCTGGGCGCTGCACATCGGGAATCCGGAGCCTTGCCATCTGCGGTCTCCCATTCCACTCCGGCCACATTGGACCCTGCTCAGCAGACTCCATGATCCCAGCGTTCTGCCCACACCAGCACCACCTCTGATCCAGTTATGGCAATGCAGCCTGTCCAGCAGCAAGAGACTCCAGAGTCTAAGTTCTCCCTTCGCTCCACTGAGCATGCTCAGGAGACGATTTCCCATTGGGGATAGGGAGTCACATGCTCAGGTCCATCTCCAGTTCCTATTGGTCCATCTGGAGGATCAGGAAGGTCCCGGAAGGGCACTGCTATAAAAGGTGCGCCGCCCCGCCACGCGCTATGATAGACTCTGAGACTAATGCATTTAGTGTATGTGTGATGATGGATGAATGAGCCTGGTGACTGATGCATTATAATTCCCCCCTCTTTAGATATTACATATGTGTTAGGGTGAGAGATTAGAGTCAGTACGTTAGCTCTACACTGCATAGTGCCGCAGTGTTGCTCCACATCCACCGCTAGTGCCTAGGGCGTCGGCCAGTATAGGCCTCCTTGGCCACTGCTATCGCAGCGTCCGCTAGTTATGCCGTAAGCTTTAGTAGCGCTTTCCAGCATGGTTATTAGGCTGGTTAGTGGCATCAGTCAGGGCAGGTACTGCACATGTTGCAGCAGTAGTTCACACCCCATAACCTGTGACGTTAACAGGTTGCGGTTGCTCGCCGGCAGGCACGTGTTACGTGAAGTAACGGCGCACGTGTCTGTTAGGACCGGCTCAGTGGTTACGCACCGGTGTTCGGCTTTACTCCTACACGCCTTTCCCTCATTGTTTAGCAGCAGTTGGCAACCTCTGCATGGTGGGCCCTGGGCTGCGAACGCACCTTATATATTATTTCATCTTCATTATTTGGTGCGTTCCGCCAGCCCTGTAAGAGACATCTTATCTAGATTGTTTTGTAAAATTGTGCTCTCAAGGTCAGTTTTTAATATTCAACATAGGGGTCATCAGTAGAGTTGAGCGACTTTGGTCGGATCGGGTTTCATGAAACAAAATTTGGGGTTGGGTTTCGGACGAAACTCCGACTTTTTTTGCCCTAGTCGGACCAGTTTCATCTGAAACAAATTTTGTTTCATGAAACCCGATGCGACCAAAGTCGCTCGACTCTAGTCATCAGCAAAGACTGACAATTTCCTCTCAATCCCATCCACAAAGTCATTAATAAAGAGGTGCAAAAGAATAGGCCCTATTACAGATCCCTGCAGTACCTCACTGCTGACTATTTCCTATTTAAAGAACGTATTATTTAAATGACTGTTTGTTTCTTGTCTTTTAGTTAATTCCTTACCTATCTGCATATAGTTTTCCTTAGTCCTTGCTGTTGCAGCTTCAGTAGAAGGCTTTTATGTGATACAGTATAAGATGACTTTGCAAAATCCAGATAAATCAAATCAGATTTGCACTTACCTCTTCCTAGAAACCCAACATGTTGGTCAGGCATGACTAACCTTTCATAAATACTTACTGGCTGTCAGTTATTATATTAATATATGCAATATATTTCTGCAGGTAATCTCTTATAATTCCCTCAAAATTTTAATACTCCTGATGTCACTTACCGGACAGTGGATGCCTGGATCCACTTTCTTACCTTTCTTTAATATAGGTACCATGTCAGCCATCCTCCAATCCTTGACACTAACCATGCTGCAAAAGAGTCTAAGAATATGAAATATATTCAAATAAATATACAGAATATTGAATCATAGAATCATAGAATCGTAGAGTTGGAAGGGACCTCCTGGGCCATCTGGTCAACCCCCTGCTCAAAGCAGGATTCGCTAAATCATCCCAGTCAGATGTCTGTCCAGCCTCTGTTTGAAGACTTCCATTAAAGGAGAACTCACCACTTCTCGTGGCAGCTTGTTCCATTCATTGATCACTCTAACTGTCAAAAAGTTTTTTCTAATATCTAATCTGTGTCTCCTCCCATTCAGTTTCATCCCATTGCTTCTAGTCTTTCCTTGTGCAAATGAGAATAAAGTTGATCCTTCTACAATGTGACAGCCCTTTAGATATTTGTAGACAGCTATTAAGTCTCCTCTCAGTCTTCTCTTTTGCAAACTAAACAATCCCAATTCCTGCAACCTTTCCTCATAAGACAGGGTTTGCAGACCGGTCACCATTCTGGTTGCTCTTTTCTGAACTTGCTCCAGTTTGTTGATGTCTTTTTTAAAATGTGGTGCCCAAAACTGGACACGATATTCCAGATGAGGTCTGACCAAAGAGGAGTAGAGGGAAATAATGACTTCACGTGATCTAGACTGTATGCTTCTGTTAATACATCCTAGAATTGCATTTGCCTTTTTTGCTGCTGCATCACACTGTTGACTCATATTCAGTCTGTGATCTATTAGTATACCCAAGTCTTTTTCACATGTGCTGTTGCTTAGCCCTATTCCTCCCATTCTGTATATGCTTTTTTCATTTTTATTGCCCAGATGTAGTACTTTGCATTTTTCCCTGTTAAAAACCATTCTGTTAGATGCTGCCCACTTCTCCAGTTTATTTATATCTTTTTGAATCCTCTCTCTCTCTTCTCTAGTATTAGCTATCCCTCCTAGCTTTGTGTCATCAGCAAATTTAATCAGTCTACCCTCAATTCCTTCATCTAAATCGTTGATAAAGATGTTGAACAATACAGGGCCCAGGACAGAGCCCTGTGGTACCCCGCTTGAGACATTCTTCCAACTGGATGTGCAGCCATTTATGACCACTCTTTGGGTCCGATCACTAAGCCAGTTATGAATCCACATAACAGTTGCGTTGTCCATTCCATACTTAGTCATTTTTTCCATAAGGATTGTATGAGATACTTTGTCAAATGCTTTGCTGAAGTCAAGATATACTATATCTACAGCATTTCCTTGATCCACCCAATCAGTGATTCCGTCATAGAAGGAAATTAAGTTAGTCTGACATGACTTATTAGTTACAAACCCATGCTGACTCTGTTTAACCCCTTCATGACCCAGCCTATTTTGACCTTAATGACCTGGCCATTTTTTGCAATTCTGACCAATGTCCCTTTATGAGGTAATAACTCAGGAACGCTTCAACGTATCCTAGCGATTCCGATATTGTTTTTTCGTGACATATTGGGCTTCATGATAGTGGTAAATTTAGGTCGATAATTTTTGCGTTTATTTGTGAAAAAAATGGAAATTTGGCGAAAATTTTGAAAATTTTGCAATTTTCAAATTTTGAATTTTTATTCTGTTAAACCAGAGAGTTATGTGACACAAAATAGTTAATAAATAACATTTCCCACATGTCTACTTTACATCAGCACAATTTTGGAAACAACAATTTTTTTTCGTTAGGAAGTTATAAGGGTTAAAAGTTAACCAGCAATTTCTCATTTTTACAACAAAATTTACAAAACCATTTTTTTTAGGGACCACCTCACATTTGAAGTCACTTTGAGGGGTCTAAATGGCAGAAAATACCCAAAAGTGTCACCATTCTAAAAACTGCACCCCTCAAGCTACTCAAAACTACATTCAAGAAGATTATTAACCCTTCAGGTGCTTCACAGGAACTAAAGCAACATGGAATGAAAAAATGGACATTTTAATTTTTCCAACCAAAATTTTATTTTAGCATCAGTTTTTTCATTTTCACATGGGTAACAGGATAAAATGTATCCTAAAATTTGTTGGGCAATTTCTCCTGAGTACACTGATACTTCATATGTGGTCATAAACCACTGTTTGGGCGCACAGCAGGGCTCAGAAGGCAAGGAGCACCATTTTACTTTTTGAATGTAAAATATGCTTGAATGTTTAGCATGTCTTGTTTTAAGAGTACCTGTGTGCCTAAACATTGGAGCTCCCCCACAAGTGAGCCCATTTTGGAAACTAGACCCTCCAAGGAACTTATCTAGATGCATAGTATGCACTTTGAACCCCCAGGTGTTTCACAAATTGATCTGTAAAAAAAAAAAAGTACTTTTTTTTCACAAAAATTTTATTTGGCCTCAGTTTTTTCATTTTCACATGGGCAACAGGATAAAATGGATCCTAAAATTTGTTGGGCAATTTCTCCTGAGTACATCAATATCTCATATGTGGTCATAAACCACTGTTTGGGCGCACCGCAAGGCCCGGAAGAGAAGGAGCGCCTTGTGACTCTTTGATTGGAAAATTAGCTCCAATCGTTAGCGGACACCATGTCGCATTTGGAGAGCCCCTGTGTGCCTAAACATTGGAGCTCCCCCACAAGTGACCCCATTTTGGAAACTAGACCCCCCGAAGGAACTTATATACATGTGTGGTGAGCACTTTGAACCCCCAAGTGCTTCACAGAAGTTTATAACGCAGAGCAGTGAAAATAAAAAAATATTTTTTTTTCCTCCAAAATGATTTTTTAGCCCGCTATTTTTTATTTTCCCAAGGGTAACAGGATAAATTGGACCCCAAAAGTTGTTGTCCAATTTGTCCTGAGTACACTGGTACCCCATATGTGGGGGAAAACCACTGTTTGAGCGCACGGTATGGCTCAGAAGGGAAGGAGCGTCATTTGACTTTTTGAATGGAAAATTAGCTCCAATCGTTAGTGGACACCATGTTGTGTTTGCAGAGCCCCTGTGTGCGTAAACTTTGGAGCTCCCCCACAAATGACCCCATTTTGGAAACTAGACCCCCTAAGGAACTTATCTAGATGCATAGTGAGCACTTTGAACCCCCAGGTGCTACGCAGAAGTTTATAACGCAGAGCCGTTAAAATAAAAATATTTTTTTTCCCTCAAAAAATAAATTTTTAGCCTGCTATATTTTATTTTCACAAAGGTAACAGGATAAATTGGACCCCAAAAGTTGTTGTCCAGCTTGTCCTGAGTACGCTGGTACCACATATGTGGGGGACCACTGTTTGGGCACACGTTGGGGCTCAGAAGGGAAGTAGTGACGTTTTGAAATGCCGACTTGATGGAATGGTCTGTGGGCGTCATGTTATGTTTGCAGAGCCCCTGATGTACCTAAACAGTGGAAACCCCCCACAAATGACCCCATTTTGGAAACTAGATCACCCAAGAAACTAATATAGATGTGTGGTGAGCACTTTGAACCCCCAAGTGCTTCACAGAAGTTTATAACGCAGAGCCGTGAAAATAAAAAAATATTTTTTTTTCCTCAAAAAATTATTTTTAGTCCACTATTTTTTATTTTCACAAGGGTAACAGGATAAATTGGACCCCAAAAGTTGTTGTCCAGTGTGTCCTGAGTACGCTGGTACCCCATAAGTGGGGGGGACCACTGTTTGGGCACACGTTGGGGCTCGGAAGGGAAGTAGTGACGCTTTGAAATGAAGACTTGATGGAATGGTCTGTGGGCGTCATGCTACATTTGCAGAGCCCCTGATGTACCTAAACAGTGGAAACCCCCCACAAGTGACCCAATTTTGGAAACTGTATCACCTAAGGAACTAATCTAGATGTGAGGTCAGCACTTTGAACCCCCAAGTGCTTCACAGAAGTTTATAACGCAGAGCTGTGAAAATAAAAAAATATTTTTTTTTCCTCAAAAAGTGATTTTTAGCCCACTATTTTTTATTTTCACAAGGGTAACAGGATAAATTGGACCCCAAAAGTTGTTGTCCAGTTTGTCCTGAGTATGCTGGTACCCCATATATGGGGGGGACCACTGTTTGGGCACACGTTGGGGCTCGGAAGGGAAGTAGTGACGCTTTGAAATGCCGACTTGATGGAATGGTCTGTGGGCGTCATGTTACGTTTGCAGAGCCCCTGATGTACCTAAACAGTGGAAACCCCCCACAAGTGACCCAATTTTGGAAACTAGACCCCCCAAGGAACTTATCTAGATGTGTGGTGAGCACGTTGAACCCCCAAGTGCTTCACAGAAGTTTATAACGCAGAGCTGTGAAAATAAAAAAATATTTTTTTTTCCTCAAAAAGTGATTTTTAGCCCACTATTTTTTTATTTTCACAAGGGTAACAGGATAAATTGGACCCCAAAAGTTGTTGTCCAGTTTGTCCTGAGTACGTTGATACCCCATATATGGGGGGGGACCACTGTTCGGGGACACGTTGGGGCTCGGAATGGAAGTAGTGACGTTTTGAAATGCCGACTTGATGGAATGGTCTGTGGGCGTCATGTTACGTTTGCAGAGCCCCTGATGTACCTAAACAGTGGAAACCCCCCACAATTGACCTCATTTTGGAAACTAGACCCCCAAGGAACTTATCTAGATGTGTGGTGAGCACGTTGAACCCCCAAGTGCTTCACAGAAGTTTATAACGCAGAACCGTGAAAATAAAAAATCTTTTTTTTCCACAAAAATAATTATTTTAGCCCCCATTTTTTTATTTTCCCAAGGGTAACAGGAGAAATTAGACCCCCAAAGTTGTGCAATTTTTCCTGAGTACCCTGATACCCCAGAAGTGGGGGTACACCACTGTTTGGGCACACGTCGGGGCTCGAAATGGAGGCAGCACCGTTTGACTTTTTGAACGCAAAATTGACTGGAATAAATGGTGGCTCCATGTCGCGTTTGGAGAGCCCCTGATGTGCCTAAACAGTGGAAACCCCTCAATTCTATCTCCAACCCTAACCCCAACACACCCCTAACCCTAATCATAACCCTAACCACAACCCTAATCCCAACACACCCCTAACGAAATCCCAACTCTAACCCTAACCACAAGCCTAACCGTAATCCCAACCCCAACCCAACCCTAATCCCAATTCCAACCCTAACCCTAAGTTCAACCCTAACCCTAAATTCAACCCTAACCCTAAGTTCAACCCTAACCCTTAGTCCAACCCTAACCCTTAGTCCAACCCTAACCCCTAGTCCAACCCTAACCCCTAGTCCAACCCTAACCCCTAGTCCAACCCTAACCCTTAGTCCAACCCTAACCCTTAGTCCAACCCTAACCCTAGCCCTAACCCTAGCCCTAACCCTAACCCTAGCCCTGGACCTAACCCTAATGGAAAAAAAAAAAACATTTATTATTAGTCCCTACCTATGGGGGGATAAGGGGGGCGGTGATTTACTTTTTATTTATTTTGATCACTATGAAAGTTTATCATAGTGATCAAAATAAATGAATGAATCTGCAGCGTTGCAGATTCGATTCGGCGCACTGCGCATGCGCCTGCCATCTTGCAAGATGGCGGCGCCCATGACGCTGGACGGCAGGACACCAGGACGGATAGCGGGAGGTCGGAGGCACAAAGGAGGGTGAGAGTGGGTGATCGGAGGGGCGATCGGAGGGCTGGGGGGGCGGAGGGAAGGCAGAGGGGCAGATCATGACGGCGGCTGCCGATCGGTGCCGTCAGACGGTGGCGGCTGCCGATCGGTGCCGTCAGTCGGTGTGGAGAAGGTCGGGTCTCGGTGTCCAGCCATGTCCGATGCTATTTCAGCATCAGCCATGGCTGGATTGTAATATTTCACCAATTTTCATTGGTGAAATATTACAATCGCTCTGATTGGCAGTTTCACTTTTAACAGCCAATCAGAGCGATCGTAGGCACGTGGGGGCTAAGCCACACCCCCAGGTGTTAATTCTGAAGGGTCCTTTGTGTGCGGGTCGGGTGACCTTTCAGTGACCCCGGTCACCCGACCCGCAGGGGGGCTATTTATAGCATGACGCCTACGTAGGCGTCAAAGGTCATTTGGGCACTGCTTTTCATGATGCCTACGTAGGCGTCATAGGTCTTGAAGGGGTTAATCACTTCATTCTTATCCAGGTATTGACATACATGTTGTTTAATAATTTGTTCAAAGATCTTTCCTGGTATAGAAGTCAGACTCACCGGCCTAGAGTTGCCTGGGTCCACCTTCTTCCCCTTTTTGAAGATAGGAACAACATTTGCTCTTCTCCAGTCTTCTGGGACTTCTCCTGTTCTCCAAGAATTTTCAAAGATTATGGAGATTGGTTCACAAATTTCTTCTGCTATCTCCTTCAGTACTCTGGGGTGTAATTCATCTGGACCTGGAGACTTGAATTCATTTAGGTTAGCTAAGTGTTTCCTCACTATCTTTCTGTTTATAGATATCCTGGATTCTTCTATTCCCTTAATAGGACAGTGAAGAACAGTTGATGTTACATTTCCTTTCTGAGAGAAAACAGATGCAAAATAGGAATTTAAAAGTTCGGCCTTCTCAACATCCTGTCTTACCATTTCATCATTTTCATCCTGTAAAAATCCTATAGCATCTTTGACTTTTCTTTTACTTTTGACATATCCCCAAAATCCTTTATTATTGCTTTTGACATCTCTTGCAAGCCTCAATTCATTGTCAGCTTTAATAATCTGATTTGTGCCCTGCAGGTTCTGCAGACAGCATTATATTCTTCTTTAGATATGCCTCCCTCTTTCCATTTCATAAACATTTTTTTCTTCCTTTTTAGCATGTGCTTAAGTTCTGTGTTCATCCATCCTGGCTTCCTTAAATGCTTCCTATTCTTCCCTCTTTTCGGAATTGTTAACAATTGTGCTTTGAGAATTTCATTTTTCAAGATTTCCCATCCTCCCTGGACATTTTTGTCTTTAAGGATATCCAGCCATTGGATGCCTCCAATTCTCTTTCTGAATCCCTTAAAATCTGCCTTTCTGAAATTTAACCTTGACGTCTGAGTCTTCACAGGTCTTCCTCCTCTAGTTATCCAAAATTCTAAAATAGCATGGTCGCTACCTCCTAGGGTCCCAGCCACTTTTACCTCCTCAACCATTTCCTCCCTGTTTATAAGGATTAGATCCAAGGTAGAAGTTCCCCTTGTTTTCTCCCCTACCTTTTGGAAGATAAAGTTGTCAGCAAGAGAGGATAAGAATTTTCTTGACCTGTTAGTTTTGCCTGAGAGAGATTCCCAACAAATGTCTGGATAGTTGTCCCATAACAACTATGTCATATTTTTTGGAGAACTTGGCCATTTGATGCATAAAGAGTTCATCCATATCTTCAGCTTGCACAGGCGGCCTGTAGTAAATGCCTACAATGGTGTCCTTTCCATTGTTCTGTCCTTGTATTCTTACCCAAACAGTTTCCACAGAACTCCCAGTCTCTGAAGCTTCAATCTCTGTGCAGATATACGCATTTCTAACATACAATGCGACACCTCCTCCTCGTTTATCAAGTCTGTTTCTTGCAAATTAGTTGTATCCCTCTAGTCTTGTATTCCAATCATGTGT
This sequence comes from Dendrobates tinctorius, assembly GCF_039654945.1. Taxonomy (NCBI): domain Eukaryota; kingdom Metazoa; phylum Chordata; class Amphibia; order Anura; family Dendrobatidae; genus Dendrobates; species Dendrobates tinctorius. Next base: position 34,981,933 of record NW_027361732.1, on the reverse strand, counting down.
ATTGTCCCACCAAGTTTCAGTGATTCCAATGACATCATATTTCTTTTCCTGTGTTAGTAGTTCTAATTCTCCTTGTTTGTTGCCCATGCTTTGTGCATTAGTATAGAAACATTTTAGTTTGTGATTGGTTTCTCTTTCTCCAATATTTTTATTAATTAGATTCTTTTGTCTTTGTTCTTCCTTTCCACTTCTAATAGCAGAGTTCTCAATAGCATTTATCAGGTGTATGGCTTTTTCTGGTCTTTTGCTTCCCTTCCCATGTTGTTCTAGTTTAAAGCTCTCCTTACAAGTGTAGCAAGGCAACTTCCAAATACATGTTTTCCAGTCTTCGTAAGGTGCACCCCATCTCTAGCAAGTAGTCCATCATAAAAGTAATTCACTCCATGATCCAGAAATCCAAATCCTTGCTGACGGCACCATCGACGTAGCCAGTTGTTCACCTGCAGAATCTTATTCCACCTCCTTGTTCCATGGCCATCCACTGGGAGGATGGAAGAGAAGACCACCTGCGCTCCCAGTTCTTTCACTTTCTTGCCTAAGTCTTCAAAGTCTCTGCAGAAGGTTTCCAGGTCGTTTCTTGCGGTGTCATTTGTCCCCACATGTAGTAGCAGGAATGGGTAGTCATCTGTAGGTCTGAAGAGTCCTGATATCCTGTCAGACACATCTTTAATTTTTGCACCTGGAAGACAGCACATTTCTCTTGAAGTTATATCCGGTCTGCAGATAGCAGCCTCTGTTCCTCTCAACAGGGAATCCCCCATGACCACCACTCTCCGTTTCTTCTTCACAACATTTTCCTTTCTCCATCCAGGAGGACTCTGAAGGCGCACAAGGTAAAGTAAATATATTGGATAGTCAATTACTGAGCTCAACTCCCTCAATATCCATGGCTGAATGCCATCTGTGCCTGGGATTTTTCAATGTTAATTTGCTAAGATGCAGGTGTACTTCTTGCATTAAACTAGTTATTTCTCGTGGTGAAGTTTGCCTTGTTGAATGAACCCTGGAAGTGTCAGTTCACTGGTGAACACAGTTGAAAAGTGTGTGTTTAATATCTCAGCTTTTTCTTTGTCCCTTATAATTATCTTGTTATCCTCTTTTAAATGGCCGATACATCTGTTTTTTTCTTTTGCTATTTATGTATTTGTAACTTTTTTTTAGATTTATTTTAACCCCTTCACACCTCAAGCCTGTTTTCACCTTCATGACCACACCAAATTTTACAATTCTGACAAGTGTATATTTATGTGGTTATAACTCAGGAATGCTTCAACGGATTCTACTGATTCTTATTTTATTTTTTTGTGACATATTGTACTTCATGATAGTGATAACATTTTTTCTATATGACTTTTGTTTATTTGTGAAAAAAAAATGAAAATTTGGCAAAAATGTTGCAATCGTTGAGTTTTAATTTGAATACCTTTCAACCAGAGAGTTATGCCACATAAATATTTAATACAAACATTTCTTATGTGTCTACTTTACATCAGCACAATTTTTGAAATATATATTTTTTAGGAAGTTGGAAGGGTTAAAGTTTGACCTTTTATTTATAATTTTTCCAACAAATTTTACAAAACCATTTTTTTAGGGACCACATCACACTTGAACAGATTTTGAGGGGCCTTTATGACAAAAAAACTAAATGTTGACATAATTTTAAAAACTGCTTCCCTCGAGGTGCTAAAAAACACTTTCAATGAGTTTATTCACCCTTGAGGTGCTTTACAGGAGTTAATGGAATGTGTTGGAAAAACTTTTTTTCACAGAAATATTATTTTAGACCCAATTATTTTTTCATTTTTAAAAGAGTAACAGGGCAAAAGTAATTGATGCAAATGGAGTCCCAACCAAGTATTTAGTGCATTCAGTGAACATACATTTCAGTAGGCCATCATTTCAGATTTCAAACTAATTATTCAAGCTGGTGTTATAAAGCATTCTAATTTACTGAGGTAATGACTTTTGGGTTTTCATTGGCTGTAAGCTATAATCATCAACATAAACAGAAACAAACACTTGAAATTGATCACTCTGTATTGACTCTATATAATATATGAAATTCACTTTTTGCATTGTAAATATTTCTGAGTATGCTGAATCTCAATATCTGGAGGAAAACTACTGTTTGGGTGCACAGCAGGGCTTGGAAGGGAAGAAGCCCTATTTGACTTATTGAATACAAAATTTGTGATCGCCTTGTCGTGTTTGGAAAGCCCCTGATGTGCCTCAACAGTGGAAACTCCACACAAGTGACCCCATTTTGAAAACTAGATTCCTAACGGAATGTATCCAGATGTTTAGTGAGCACCTTGAACCCCCAGGTGCTTCACAGAAGTTTAAAACATTGAGATGTGAAAATAAAAACAATCACATTTTTCCCACAAAAATGTTATTTTAGCCCAATGTTTTTGATTTTCTCAAGGGTAAAAGGAGAAATTGCACCATAAAATTTGGTGTGAAATTTCTTCTGAGTACGCAGATATTAAATATGTGGGGAAAAAGTACTATTTGGGTGCAAGGCAGGGCTTGGAAGGCAAGGAGCACCATTTGACTTTTTGAACACAAAATTTACTGGAATTATTAGCAGATGACATGTCATGTTTGGATAGCCCCAGATGTGCCTAAACAGTGGAAACCCCTGAAGGAATATATCTGGATGTGTAGTGAGCACCTTGAACCCCTAGGTGTTGTACTTCACAGAAATTTTTAATGAGCTGTAAAAATAGAAAAAATCAAATTTTTCCCTCAAAAATGTTTTTTTAGTCCCAGTATTGTTATTTACACAAGGGAAGCAGATGAGATTTTATGACACAATTTGATGTGCAATTTTTACTGAGTACGCAGTGCAAAGCTCAGAAGGGAAGGAGCTCAGATATTGCTGGAATGGTTTGAAGGTGCCATGTCACATTTTACAAACTACATCTTGCAATAATTTCATTCACGGGTGTAGGAAGCATGTTGACACGACATGTGCCTCACAGAAATTCATACCATTCAGTGGTAAAGAAAAAACAATTGTATTTTTTCCTCTTAAATGTTGATTTAGCCCTAAATTTTTAATCTTTATAAGCTCTAACAAGAAATAATAGACCTCTCAGTTTATTTTGCAATTTCTCCTGAGTACACCGATACCCTACATGTAATTGGAAGCTACTTTTGAGGAACAAAATCAATAGCATAGGTAAAGGGGAAAAGGAAAATAGTCAGCTCACCAGTCTTCTGCAGCTTTCTCTGATTGAGCACGCACGGAGCGGCCTTGATCAGAGGCGTAGTTCACAATGAAAAATGGAAGAGAAAAAAAAAATTCTCCAGCGTGTAATCCAATAAAATCAATTCTTTTGTTCAAGACATATTAAACTGTATGTACATACATTTTAATATGTCTTGAATAAAAGGATTGATTTTATTGGATCCCATCTTCGCAAGCGCCAGCGGCCAATTTTTACCGGAATCACCACACACAGGGGAACCGTGGAAATGCCGAAGCTCTGGCCTGTCGCACAATGTCGGCAGAGCCCTAGGCAGCGCCGGGTACACACGCAGCACCGCTGGGCACCGGAGACACCTGCAGCACCGGACAGCAACCGCTGGACACCCAGACACCCCCTGATTATGGCCATGGTAAGTCATGTCCGCTTTGTAAGACGCACTCCCATTTTCCCCCCTAATTTGGGGGAAAAAAAGTGCCACTTACAAAGTGAAAAATGCGGTAATTTTTTTGCCATTCCGCATGTGGTGTAAGTAGTGTTGAGTGATACCATCTAATACTGAGAAATATTGGATCGGATTGGATCGGACCGATACCCAAAAAGTATCGGGTATCGCCGATTCCGATACCGGAAGTCCCATGCAAGTCTATGGGACAGAAATATTGGAAGTAAAAAAACCCCTTTCTTTCCTTGTACATCCAGTTCGGGAGGGGGGAAGAGTGTGGGTGGTGCGTGGGTGGACACTGTGCATGTCTGTGTGTGCAGGTGGGGTCTGTACGGGACTTTCGGGGGTCTGTGCGGGCCTGCCGAGGGTCTGTGCGGGCCTGCCAGGGCCTGTATGGGTCTCTCGGGGGTCTATGCGGGCTTGTTGGGGGTCTGTGCGTGCCAGCCGGGGCCTGTACGGGCCTCTCAGGGGTCTATGCGGGCCTGCCAGCGGTCTGTGCGGGCCTGCCGGGGCCTGTACGGGCCTCTTGGGGGTCTATGCGGGCCTGCCGGGGGTCTGTGCGGGCCTGCCGGGGCCTGTACGGGCCTCTCGGGGATCTATGCGGGCCTGCCGGGGGTCTGTGCTGGCCTGCCGGGGGTTGTGTGTGTGTGCAGGCATTGTCCGATGGGACTACAAGTCCCATCGGGCGATGCCTGCTACAATGACAGTGATTGACACATTAGCCAATGATGGGACAGTAGTAGTCCCATCATCTGGCTAATGTGTTGAATGTAAAAAAAAAAAAAACATACATACTACATACATACTACATACATACTACATATATACTACATTCATACAACATACATACATACTACATATATACTACATTCATACAACATACATACATACTACATACTACATACATACTTTATATATACTACATTCATGCAACATACACACATGCTACATATATAATACATTCATACAACATACATACTACATACATAATACATATATACAACATTCATACAATATACATACATACATACTACATATATACTACATATTTACTATATACAACATACATACATACTACATACTACATATATACTACATATATACTACATTCATACAACATACATACATACTACATACATACTACATATATACAACATTCATACAACATACATACATACTACATACATACTACATATATACTACATTCAAACAACATGCATACATACTACATACTGCATACATACTACATATATACTACATTCATACAACATACATACATACTACATACATACTACATATATACAACATTCATACAACATACATACATACTACATACATACTATATATACTACATTCAAACAACATACATACATACATACTACATATATACTACATTCCTACAACATACATACTACATACATACTACATACTACATACATACTACATTCATACAACATACATACCACATACTACATACATACTACATATATACTACATTCATACAACATACATACATACTACATATATACTACATTCATACAACATACATATATAATACATGCTACATACATGCTACATACATACAACATACATACAACATACATACAACATACTTACTACATACATACTACATACAATACATTCATACATTCATACAATACATACATATAGACATACAGTACATATAACGCAGAGTACATACTCACCATCACTTGTCACTTTGTTCCCCAAAGCCAGTGTCATCTGTAAAAAAATATTAAAATAACATACAAGCGATATACTCCCTGATCTGCAGAAATCCACGAATGTCCCACGACGATCTCCCGTGGAGAACAGCAGCATCAGCTGATGCCACCGCTCTCTACGGGCCCCAGGAATACAATGACGGGAGGTAGGTATCCTTCCGCACTGTATTCCTCTGCCACTGTAAAAAAAGTCCCTATTCTCACTTTATGGCCCCATAATGTGAGACTAGGGACTTTTTTTTACAGTGGCGGAGGAATACAGTGCGGAAGGATACCTACCTCCCGTCATTGTATTCCTGGGGCCCGTAGAGAGCGGTGGCATCAGCTGTTGCTGCTGTTCTCTACGGGAGATGGTCGTGGGACACTCGTGGATTTCTGCAGATCAGGGAGTATATCGCTTGTTTGTTATTTTAATATTTTTTTAAAGATGATACTGGCTTCGGGGAATAAAGTGACAAGTGATGGTGACTATGTACTCTATGTTATATGTACTGTATGTCTATATGTATGTATTGTATGAATGTATGAATGTATTGTATGCAGTATGTATGTAGTATGTATGTAGTATGCATGTATGTTGTATGTATGTAGCAAGTTGTATGAATGTAGTATATACAGTCATATGTAAAAGTTTGGGCACCCCTATTAATGTTAACCTTTTTTCTTTATAACAATTTTGGTTTTTGCAACAGGTATTTCAGTTTCATATATCTAATAACTGATGGACTCAGTTATATTTCTGGATTCAAATGAGGTTTATTGTACTAACAGAAAATGTGCAATCTGCATTTAAACAAAATTTCACCGGTGCAAAATTATGGGCACCCTTATCATTTTCTTGATTTGAACACTCCTAACTACTTTTTACTGACTTCCTGAAGCACTAAATTGGTTTTGTAACCTCATTGAGCTTTGATCTTCATAGCCAGGTGAATCAAATGATGAGAAAAGGTATTTAAAGTGGCCACTTGCAAGTAGTTCTCCTATTTGATTCTCCTATGAAGAGTGGCATCATAGGCTCCTCAAAAGAACTCTCAAATGAACTGAAAACAAAGATTATTCAACATAGCTTTTCAGGGGAAGGATACAAAAAGTTGTCTCAGAGATTTAACCTGTCAGTTTCCACTGTGAGGAACATAGTAAGGAAATGGAAGAACACAGGTACAGTTCTTGTTAAGCCCAGAAGTGGCAGGCCAAGAAAAATATCAGAAAGGCAGAGAAGAAGAATGGTGAGAACAGTCAAGGACAATCCACAGACCACCTCCAAAGACCTGCAGCATCATCTTGCTGCAGATGGTGTCACTGTGCATCGGTCAACAATACAGCGCACTTTGCACAAGGAGAAGCTGTATGGGAGAGTGATGCGAAAGAAGCCGTTTCTGCAAGCACACCACAAACAGAGTCGCCTGAGGTATGCAAAAGCACATTTGGACAAGCCAGTTACATTTTGGAAGAAGGTCCTGTGGACTGATGAAACAAAAATTGAGTTGTTTGGTCATACAAAAAGGCGTTATGCATGCGCTGTATTGTTGACCGATGCACAGTGACACCATCTGCAGCAAGATGATGCTGCAGGTCTTTGGAGGTGGTCTGTGGATTGTCCTTGACTGTTCTCACCATTCTTCTTCTCTGCCTTTCTGATATTTTTCTTGGCCTGCCACTTCTGGGCTTAACAAGAACTGTACCTGTGTTCTTCCATTTCCTTACTATGTTCCTCACAGTGGAAACTGACAGGTTAAATCTCTGAGACAACTTTTTGTATCCTTCCCCTGAAAAGCTATGTTGAATAATCTTTGTTTTCAGATCATTTGAGAGTTCTTTTGAGGAGCCCATGATGCCACTCTTCATAGGAGAATCAAATAGGAGAACTACTTGCAAGTGGCCACTTTAAATACCTTTTCTCATGATTTGATACACCTGGCTATGAAGATCAAAGATCAATGAGGTTACAAAACCAATTTAGTGCTTCAGGAAGTCAGTAAAAAGTAGTTAGGAGTGTTCAAATCAAGAAAATGATAAGGGTGCCCATAATTTTGCACCGGTGAAATTTTGTTTAAATGCAGATTGCACATTTTCTGTTAGTACAATAAACCTCATTTTAATCCAGAAATATAACTGAGTCCATCAGTTATTAGATATATAAAACTGAAATAGCTGTTGCAAAAACCAAAATTGTTATAAAGAAAAAAGGTTAACATTAATAAGGGTGCCCAAACTTTTACATATGACTGTATGAAGCATGTATGTATGTTGTATGAATGTAGTATATATGCAGTATGTATGTAGTATGTAGTATGTATGTATGTTGCATGAATGTAGTATATATGTTGTATGTATGCATTATGTATGTATGTAGTAGGGATGTAGTATATATGTAGTATGTATGTAGTATGCAGTATGTATGTATGTTGTATGAATGTAGTATGTATGTAGTATGTATATAGTATGTATGTATGTTGTATGAATGTAGTATATATGAAGTATGTATGTATGTTGTATGAATGTAGTATGTATGTAGTATGTATGTATATTTTATGAATGTAGTATATATGAAGTATGTATATAGTATGTATGTATGTTGTATGAATGTAGTATGTATGTATTATGTATGTTGTATGAATGTAGTATATATGAAGTATGTATATTGTATGTATGTTGTATGAATGTAGTATATATGAAGTATGTATATAGTATGTATGTATGTTGTATGAATGTAGTATATATGAAGTATGTATGTAGAATGTAGTATGTATGTATGTTGTATGAATGTAGTATATATGTAGTATGTATGTAGTATGTAAGTATGTTGTATGAATGTAGTATATATGAAGAATGTAAATAGTATGCATGTATGTTGTATGAATGTAGTATGTATGTAGTATGTATGTTGTATGTAGTATGTATGTAGTATGTACGTAGTATGTACAGTATGTAGTATATATGTAGTATGTATATTTTTTTTACATTCAACACATTAGCCGGGTGATGGGACTACTACTGTCCCATCATTGGCTAATGTGTCAATCACTGTCATTGTAGCAGGCATCGCCTGATGGGACTTGTAGTCCCATCGGACGATGCCTGCACACACTCAAGACCCCCGGCAGGCCCGTACAGACCCCCAACAGCCGGCACAGGCCCCCGGCAGGCCCGTACAGACCCCCGACAGCCGACACAGGCCCCTGGCAGGCCCGTACAGACCCCCGGCAGCCGGCACAGACCCCGGCAGGCCCGTACAGACCCCCGACAGCCGGCACATGTCCCCGGCAGGCCCGTACAGACCCCCCACAGCCGGTACAGGCCCCTGGCAGGCCCGTACAGACCCCCGCAGTCGGCACAGACTGCGCATCATGATGACATCATTTCAGCAGCCAATCACAGCCACAACAGTGGCTCATTGCATTATGGGGACTTCCGATTCCGGTATCCGATATTGAAAAAATATCGGTACTCGGTATCAGAATTCCAATACAGCGAATATTGGCCGATACCTGATATTTGCAGAATCGGAATGCTCAACACTAATTGTAAGTGATTAGACAACTTTACTCTTCGGGTTGGTCAATTACAGCAAAACTAGATTTTTATTGGTGTTTTATGTTTGGCTGCTGTAACACACGAAAATACACTTACAAAAAAGCTAACAATTTTTGCATCGCCATATTTTGAAAGCTTTAATATTTCTATATTTTTGTTGTTGCTTTTTTGGACCATTTTTGGGCACATGAAATGTTTTGATTGCTTTCCATTCTGATATTTGAGAGGCAGAATGAACAAACACCATCAATTTAGGAGCAGAGTTTTTTATGCTGTTCCACGTGTGGTACAATTGATAAGGCAGCTTTATTCTATGGGTCAGTACGATTACAGTGATACCACATCTACATTTCTTTATATTTTGGTGCTTTTACACAAAAAAAACTATATTATTGAAAAAATAATTATTTTTGCATTGCTTTGTTCGGAAAGCTAAAACTTTTTTATTTTTCCACTGATAGAGCTGTATGGTGGCCTGTTTTTAGGATAATAATGACGCTATCATTTTTATTTTCATTCATCTTATTATTCCATTTTTTGTAATGCAGTATAAAGAAAAAACATGTTTTTTGCCTCTTTTTTGTTTATTTTTATTTTTTATGGTGCTCACTAAAGGGGTTAACTAGTGGAACAGTTTTATAGTTTGGGTTGTTACGGACACAACAACAAACTTGGAGCCGGCCCTGTATGCACTGCACATTACCACTTCTCTTGTCTTGCTGTCGAAGAGGCGATAATATTGGACTTTGGGAGGGTCAATATTGGTTTAGTATTTTCAATAACACTATGACCAAATAAAAATAAAATATTGGAAATGCTGTTTAAATGGATTATCCTCCGGAGAGGGGATAACTTTCCAATTTCTGGAGATCTGACTGCTGGGACCCACATGATACTGAAAATCAAACCTCTGTGGAGCAGGGTTCCCCAACTCCAGTCCTCAAGGTCCACCAACAGGTCATGTTTTCAGGATTTCCCTCGTATTGTACAGGTGATGCAATTAACTCTTGGGAGCTGGTAAGTAACATCTGTGCCCCTCAAAATATTGCTCTGTTTCACCAGAAAGATCCTGGAAAGCCTGGTCCTAGATTGTCCTGAGGCTGCTTTTAAGGTGAGAGTAATGTAAGGATTATGGATTTTCCATTGAGCTTGTTTGCCGTTGTCCAAGATTGAGTCTTGTACCTCACCCTGTCCTGGAACTTCCTGTCTGTCCTGCTATTTAAGTCTGAGTTGAGTGTTCCTCCTTGCCTGAGTATTTTGTTGCCGGTGGCTCCTGAGCTTCTGCCTGTTTGCTTCTGGACTCCCTGCTGCTGCTGCTCGCTAATTGTTGCTCTACCTCTCCACATTCAGCTGCCTTCAATCCTCGGTGCGGGTCCTTGATCCTGACCTGGGTTACCTATTATCCAGGACTTCTAGTGAGGAGCTCCTTGCCTCTGAATTGCTGTTGTCAGTAAGAAATTTTGACATTATTATCTCTTCTTGGACTGTGATTTTTGGCCTGTGGTGCTGGACTTGTGTGGGACTTTTCAGCCCAAAAGGTACATATATAGAGAGAACTTCTCCTATTATTGCTCCACCTGGACTTCCACATTTAAGTGTCGGGTGCACTTGTTATCCATCCTCGCCCTCGCAGATAGACCCACTGTAGCCTGCAATGAAGTCCTTTTCTGTGCACACAGGACCTGTGATGAGGTCACAGGAGGGGAGGAGTCAAGGGGGGTCACATGATCAGGGGCCTCTTTGTCTGCAGGACTCTGCTGTGCTGGTTGTCATGGTGCTGCTGGATGAGGTAACATTTCTGTGTGGGGTCAGGAGGGGTTTACAGGGTGCATGTAGCAGAGTCGTATGTGTATGAGGTGTACGAAGCAGAGCCGTGTGTGTATGTGGTGTGTAGAGCGGAGCTGTGTGTGTATAAGGTGTACAGAGCAGAGCCGTGTGGGTACGAGGTGTACGGAGTGGAGCCGTGTGTGTACTTGGTGTACGGAGCAGAGTCGTGTGTGTACGAGGTGTATGGAGCCGCATGTGTACAAGGTGTACAGAGCAGAGCCGCGTGTGTATGAGGTGTATGGAGCAGAGCCGCGTGTATACGAGGTGTACGGAGCGGAACCGTGTGAGTACGAGGTGTGCGGAGCCACGTGTGTATGAAGTGTACGGAGTGGAGCCGCGTGTTTTCGAAGTGTATGGAGCAGAGCCACGTGTGTACAAGGTGTGCGGAGCGGAGCCGCGTATGTACGAAGTGTACAAGGTGTGCGGAGTGGAGATGTGAGTGTATTTTGGCATGGGGGGCCCCATTTGAAAGTTTGCACCGGGGCCCATAACTTTGTACTTATGCCATTGGCCCTGTGTGATACAGTGATTGACCCCTAAACCTAATAACTGATTGGTGTCATGATCTCAGTGCGGGTTTGACTCGCACACATGGGGTTAATGTCTGGAACCAGTGCTGATGACTGGCATTTCTGGGGTTAAAGGTTGTGATCCCAGTGCAGGCTTACCTGCACACCTGGGGCTATGATTGTGGCCTCTCCCTGGTTCTGGGAGAGGCTTCTTATAGCCTCAGGATGCTCCCATCCCCGTCAGTTATACTTTTGCCCTTGGCATTGTGTGGTGACCCCTGAGTGTGTTTGTGCTGTGTTCTGGTTGCTTGATTCTCTGTGTATGATTCGGTCTGTTCTCTGGATATTGCTTTGGATTCTGCTTGGTACCTTCTATGTCTGTTTGGTTTTGACTTCTGCTTGGCCCTGACAATCCATTCTGTCTCATCCCTGGTACTTTACTGATATCTCTGTGTATGACCTCCGTTTTGCCTGTCTCTGAGTATTTCTGTATAGTGTCCTGCCTTCTCTGAAAGCAGGATGCTAAGCCCCGCCCCCTTGTAGTTCACATGACCGTAGGTCCTGTGACTGCTCGCTAAACTTCAGCGTCCACAGGTCCTGTGTATCTGTACTTTCCGGCTGTACCTGACCCCGGCCCCCCTACAGTGCAGGTGAGTTCCTGCTCAGCGGAGGCCGCACGCTAGCGCTGACAGGATCCTGACAGTTGAGCCACCTTTAGCAGTAACAACGACAATTAAATGTTTGAATTAATTGGCAGTGAGTAATTTACAACACTCTAGAGGAATTTTGGCTCAATCATCTTTGCAGAATTGTTATAATTCAGCCACATTGAAGGGTTTCCGAGTAAGAGCAGCCTTTTAAATGTCTTAATTTTGTTTTTCTTAAGCCATTCATAGGTGGGCTTGCAGGTGTGTTTTGCATCATTAAGTACATATTAAAGTGCTAAGTGCAGATCATATTAGGACCCTAGTATAAGCAGCAGTTTAGGTGCATAAGGTTCATAATACAACTATAGTCATAACCATTGTAACAAAGCTGCATTAGACATTATTCGTGCACCAAGCGATGGTGCCACTTCCCCAATGTTTCGGCTATGCTTTCTTCTTGGGAAGTGGCATCATGGCAATCCTACATCCCTTAAATAGTTGACAGCATCATAACAGAAAATATTCAATTAGATAAGCTATGTGTTGGCGCATGAAGTGCCAAAGTCACTGCAGACGGTGTCACTGAGGGCGTCAGAGGAAGAGGGATGTCCGCAATTATGTAGCTTCTAGTAGCTGTCCTTACCAGGCTTTGATGTTATTCCACTGAATGCTTGTCTTATACATTGCCTGTTCATTGCCAATCCATGGTGCCTTATTTTTTGTCTCTCCAGCCACTATTTCACTACTGTATCCCCTTGTATACTCTTTTAATTGTATGTATAAAAAATATTGATCTTGGTACTTTATTCTTTGTGTGCTCTTTTTTTCTTTTGTTCACATAGCATCTTTAGTAAAGATATTTGAGTGGAATTGAACACCACCAGAATTTTGCAAAAATCCACATTTATCAAATGTAGATTTTTTGTAATTCGTCTCTGCGTGTATTCCGCAAAGTGGCGGTGATTGGCCACCATTTTTCTGAACTGGAAAGAGACATTAAAAGTTAAAAAAATAAAAAAACCTTGTACTCAACACTGACCTTTACAATCTTGACCATTAACCCCTTTCCTACAATGGACGTAATATTCCGTCCATGTGACCCTGGACCTAATTCCCATGGACGGAATATTATGTCATAGCGATCAGCGGCGCCCACTTGGTGAGCGCCGCTGATCGCGGCCAGGTGTCAGCTGATTATCACAGCTGACACCCGGCACAATGTGTCAGGGGCGGTCACGGACCGCCCCGACATGTTAACCCCTTGCACACCACGATCAAACACGATCGCGGTGTACCGTGGGTTAAAGGGAAGCATCGGCAGGGAGGGGGCTCCCTCCGTGCTTCCCTGAGCCCCTCACAGCAGTGCAATGTGCAGCGCTGCTGTGGGGAGCTCCATCCCTGCAGGTCCCCGGATCCAAGATGGCGACGGGGACCTTCGGGGGCCTGCAGGGAGCTGGCTTTCTCAGTGCCTGCAAAGCGCAGGCACGAGGAAGCCTTGTGCTGTGCCTGTGACAGATTGCTGATCTGTCACAGTGATCTGTGATGTGACAGATCAGCGATCTGTTACATGACAGTTATGTCCCCCCTGGAACAATGTAATAAAGTTAAAAAAAAAAGTGTAAAAATAATTTTTAAAAAATCGCTAAATTAAAAAAAAAAATATTCCCTAATAAATTCATTTTTTGGAAATTAAAAAAAACAATAAAAGTACACATATTTGGTATTGCCGCGTCCGTAACGACCTGCCCTATAAAACTGTCCCATTACTTAACCCCTTTAGTGAACCCCTTAAAAAATAAAAATAAAAAAACGAAGCAAAAAATAATGATTTATTATCATACCGCCGAACAAAAAGTGCAATAACGCGTGATAAAAAGAGGAATATAAATATCTATGATACCGCTGAAAACATCATCTTGTCCCGCAAAAAACGAGCCACCATACAGCATCATCAGCAAAAAAATTCAAAAGTTATAGCTTGCAGAATAAAGCGATGCAAAAATAATAATTTTTTATATAGAATTGTTTTCATTGCATAAAAGCGCCAAAACATAAAAAAGACCTAAATGAGGTATCGCTGTTACCGTACTGATCCGAAGAATAAAAGCACTTTATCAATTTTACCGCAGGCGGAACGGTGTAAACGCACCCCCCAAAAGAAATTCATGAAACGCAGGTTTTTGTTCATTCTGTGTCCCAAAAATCGGAATAAAAAGCGATCAAAAGATGTCACGTGCCCGAAAATGATACCAATAAAAATGTAAACTCGTCCCGCAAAAAATACGACCTCACATGACTCGGTGGGTCAAAATATGGGAAAATTATAGCTCTCAATATGTGGTGATGCAAAAACTATTTTTACAATAAAAAGCGTCTTTTAGCGTGTGACAGCTGCCAAACATAAAAACCGCCATAAATAGTAAATCAAACACCCTTAGTTAGGGAAAAATAATAAAATTAAAAGAAAATTCATTTATTTCCTTTTTCCCATTAGGGTTAGGGTTAGGGCTAGGGCTAGGGTTAGGGCAATTATAAATGGGGGATTTCCACTGTGTGGGCACATCAGGTGCTCTCCAAATGCAACATGGCATCTGATCTCAATTCCAGCCAATTCTGCGTTGAAAAAGTCAAATGGTGCTCCTTCCCTTCCAAGCTCTGCCATGCGCCCAAACAGTGTTTTACCCCCACATATAGGGTATCAGCCTACTCAGGACAAATTGAAAAACAACTTTTGGGGTCCAATTTCTCCTGTTACCCTTAGGAAAATAAAAAATGGGAGTAATAATATCATTTTTGGGGAAAAAAATGATTTTTTTATTTTCACGCACGGGCGTTATAAATTTCTGTGAAGCACTTGGGGGTTCAAAGTGCTCACCACACATATAGATAAGTTCCATGGTGGGTCTAGTTTCCAAAATGGGGTCACTTGTGGGGAGTTTCAATAGTTTAAGTACATCAGTTGCTCTCCAAACGCACATGACACCCGCAGACCATTCCATCAATGTCTGCATTCCAAAACGTCACTATTTCCCTTCCGAGCCCCGACGTGTGCCCATACAGTAGTTTTCTCCCATATATGAGGTATCAGCATACTCAGGACAAATTGGACAACAACTTTTGGGGTCCAATTTCTCCTGTTACCCTTGGGAAAATAAAAAAAATTGGGGACTAAATGATCATGTTTGTGGAAAAAATACAATTTTTTTATTTTCATGCCCGGGCATTATAAACTTCTGTGAAGCCCTTGGGGGTTCAAAGTGCTCACCACACATCTAGATAAGTTCCTTAGGGGGTCTAGTTTCCAAAATAGGGTCATTTGTGGGGGGTTTCCACTGTTTAGGTACATTAGGGGCTCTCCAAAGGCAACATGACACCCGCAGACCATTACATCAAAGTCTGCATTCCAAAGCGTCACTACTTCCCTTCCGAGCCCCAACGTGTGCCCATACAGTAGTTTTCTCCCACACATGGGGTATCAGCATACTCAGGACAAATTGGACAACAACTTTTGTTGTCCAAGTTCTCCTGTTACCCTTGGGAAAATAAAAAAATTGGTGACTAAATGATCATGTTTGTGGAAAAAATACGATTTTTTTATTTTCACGCCCGGGCGTTATAAACTTCTGTGAAGCCCTTGGGGGTTCAAAGTGCTCACCACACATCTAGACAAGTTCCTTGGGGGGGTCTAGTTTCCAAAATGGTGTCATTTGTCGGGGGTTTTCACTGTTTTGGTACATCAGGGGCTTTCCAAACGCGACATGGTGTCCGATCTCAATTCCAGCCAAAAAACGTCAAATGGCGCTGCTTTCCTTCCGAGCTCTGCCATGCACCCAAATAGTGGTTTACCCCCACATATAGGGTATCAGCGTACTCAGGACAAATTGCACAATAAAGTTTAGAGTCCTGTTACCCTTGGAAAAACAAGAGTTGAGGGTGAAAAGATCATTTTTGTGGAAAAAATATGATTTTTTAATTGTACGGCTGTAAGTTATAAACTTCTGTGAAGTCCTTGGGGGTTCAAAGTTCTCACCACACATCTAGATAAGTTCCTTGGGGGGTCTAGTTTCCAAAATGGTGTCATTTGTGGGGGGTTTTCACTGTTTTGGTACATCAGGGGTTTTCCAATCGCGACATGGTGTCCAATCTCAATTCCAGCCAAAAAAGTCAAATGGCGCTGCTTCACTTCTGAGCTCTGCCATGCGTCCAAATAGTCGTTTACATCCACATATGGGGTATCAGCGTACTCAGGACAAATTGCACAGTAACTTTTAGGGTCCTGTTACCCTTGGGAAAATAAAAATTGGGGGTGAAAAGATCATTTTTGTGGAAAAAATATGATTTTTTAATTGTACCGCTGTACGTTATAAACTTCTGTGAAACCCTTGTGGGTTCAAAGTTCTCACCACATATCTAGATAAGTTCCTTGGTGGGTCTAGTTTCCAAAGTGGTGTCACTTGTGGGGGGGTTTCCATTGTTTAGGTACATCAGGGGCTCTCCAAACGTGACATGGCGTCCGATCAGAATTCCAGCCAATTTTGCATTGAAAAAGTCAAACAGCGCTCCTTCCCTTCTGAACTCTGCAATGCACCTAAACAGTGGTTCCCCCTACATATCAGGTAACAGCAAACTCGGGACAAACTGCACAATAGGTTTTGCAGTTCAATTTCTCCTGTTACCCTTGATAAAATAAAAAAAATTGAACCTGAAGTATTTTTTTTGTGAAAAAAAAGTTAAATGTTCATTTTTTTAAAAATATTCAAAAAAATTCCTGTGACACACTTGAAGGGTTAATAAACTTCTTGAATGTGGTTTTGAGCACATTAAGGGGTGCAGTTTTTAGAATGGTGTCACTTTTGGGTATTTTCTATCATATAGACCCCTAAAAGTGGCTTCAAATGTGATGTGGTCTGTAAAAATAAAATGGTGTTGCAAAAATGAGAACTCGCTGGTCAAATTTTGACCCTTATAACTTCCTAACAAAAAAAAATTTTGGTTCCAAAATTGTGCTGATGTAAAGTAAATATGTGGGAAATTTTACTTATTAAGTTTTTTGTGTGCCGTATCTCTGTGATTTAAGAGCATAACAATTCAAAGTTGGAAAATAGCGAAATTTTCAAAATTTTTGCCAAATTTCTTTTTTTTTCACAAATAAACACAAGTTATTTGAATGAAATTTTACCACTAACATGAAGTACAATACATCATGAGAAAACATTGTCAGAATCACCGAGATCCATGAAAGCGTTTCAGAGTTATTACCTCATAAAGGGACAGTGGTCAGAATTGTAAAAATTGGCCCGGGACTTAAAGTGCAAACCACCCTTGGTAGTGAAGGGGTTAAACATCTGGTCCTTGCAGCATCATAATTAAAACCACACAGCTCAAACTGAAATCTCTGGGTCTCTCATGCTAAGACAGGACTTCTAAATTTTAAATAGTCTTTGGATGGTTCTGCTTATGGTGTATAAGATTACAGCACACGTTATGATGTCATGATGTTGCAATGTTTTTTTCACTTGCACAGAACCCTTCAAGATTTCATCAAAGTTGTAAGTCAGCGGCGGCAGTGGTAAGTAGTGTTGAGCATTCCGATATTGCAATATCGGGTATCGACCGATGTTCGCGGTATCGGAGTTCCGATACTGAGTTCCGATACTTTTAGAATATCGAATACCGGAATCGGAAGTTCCCATAATGCAATGAGCCAGTTTGATTTTATTCAGCCAATGAGGAATCCTAAGAAGTGTTCGAACATCATGTTATGCATGTTAGGCATGTTAACTAATGGCATGGCTGTGATTGGCTGCTGAAATGATGTCATGAGGCACTATAAAACCCGCCGCCGCCATTTTGGGTTCACTCTGCTGTGAATTTACTTAGGGACAGGACGCTGCTGTTCTGACTCTGAGGGACAGTTTGAGCTAACAATTTGCTTTATTGTGCTTTACCCAAGCTACTTTAGCAACCGCTGTGTGAGAAGCTTTCTTTTGCCTTCCAGCGCTGTTCATGGCTGTCTGCGAGGTCTCTGTGTGTGAGTGCAGCTCACGCTGTAGTGTGTTCTGCAGCCACATCCGGTTGTAGTCCACTCAGCGTATGTCACTGCCTCATACATTGTCCTTTTTTGCATTAATGCAGCTCATTTTTCCTTATTTCTCCTATTAGTGTGGTTCCATCCGTATCCAGCTAGATTGCTTGAAAACACTATATAGGAGTAGATAGAGGAGCTTTTCTGCAGCCTTGCAGCGCTGTTCACGGCTGTCTGCGAGGTCTCTGTGTGTGAGTGCAGCTCACGCTGTAGTGTGTTCTGCAGCCACCTCCAGTTGTAGTCCGCTCAGCGTGCGTCACTGCCTCATACATTGTCCTTTTTTGCATTAGTGGTGCTCATTTTTCCAGATTTCTCCTATTAGTGTGGTTCCATCCGTATCCAGCTACAATATTTGCAAACACTATATAGGAGTAGATAGAGGAGCCTTTCTGCTGGCTTGTGCCCTGCAGCCCCAGCCAGATTAGTATTAGCCTATTTTTTGGAGCCTCATCTATTGCATTGTAGGTAACCTTCCTGCATTGTAAAAGCTACAAAAAGTTTGTGACACTATCGGTTTTACATCTTTGGGCACATCCAGTGTCTTTTTGTGAAGAAAAAAAAAAGTTAATAAAGTTCACCAAACACTCCACTTTACAGTTGTGTAGGCCACATTAGCTCATATTAAAGTCTAGTCCACACTTTATAAAATTAGTGTTTCTTATACCTGTTAGCAGCTGTTCAGGAATAAGCACACTAAGCCCTTAGTACTTTTCTGCCTATATTTATCAGTCTACTAAGATGAAGAAGGTAGGGAGTAAGGCACGTGGTCGTGGAGTTTCTGCAGGGAGAGGACGTGGGGATTCTGTGCCTGCTGCGGGGACCAGTGACTCCAGGGAACAGTCCTTTATGCGCAGCTTTGTAGGAGCTCGCCGTACCCCACTGCTGCGGGATGAACAAATTGAAGCCGTTGTCGGATGGATGGCAGCTAACGCATCGACTTCAATTAGTTCCAGATCCTCTCAGGTCCAGAGCACTGAAGAGCACCCATCTGTCTCTTCACCACCTGCCAAATTGCCCAGGCAGTCAGAGAGCCCTGCACAGGAGCCATGTCTACTTCTGTTCTGTGAATCTGTTGGCTTGGAAAGAGGGGCCCAGCCAAGCAGCATTCGAGAATTTGAAGAAGAGGTAGTATGCAGTGATGCGCAACAGCTTTGTCTCTCTGAATCTGAAGAGGCGGGTGGGCCAGTGCCTATGGTCAGCACACCTCAGTACGCATCTGGTGATGAGACTCAGGTGCCACTTTCTGGTGCATACTGTGCTGTCGAGACTACCCAGGAGAAGCAGTCATTTGAAGAGGGTAGTGTAGATGGTGAGGTCCTTAAACCATTATGGCGTGAGGTACAGGAAGGTGGTGGGAGCAGCTCTGAGGAAGAGATTCCCCGAATGGCTAAAAAAGGAGGGAGAGGGAGGGGGCAAACTCGGTTGCCTGTAGCCTCCACTTCGGCACCCATTAGGAGCATGCCTCTTCCAAAACCCAAAACGGGCGCTTCCAAGACATGCAGTGCCTGGTCCTTTTTTGACACAGTTGCAGATGACTTTTGCTTTGTCAAATGCAAACTGTGTAATCAGAAAGTGAAAAGAGGGAAAAGTGTCAGCAACCTCAATACCACAAATATGTGGAAACTTGCGGACCAAGCACGTGGTGGAGTTACAAAAATACATTGAAGACCTAAGCCAACCTACAGCGCCACCTACCACCTCTTCAGCTCGTGTTGTAGCCTCTTCCTCCAGCTCACACACAGCTGGTTTGGCTTCCTCACAGGATCGCCATGGAAGAACCTCTGGCACTGTTGTACAGAGACACAGTTTCATTCCATCCACAACACCACGTTCCCTGTCATCCTCACACTCCCAGGCCACTCTATAGCCATCAGTAGCACAGGCATGGGAGAAAAGGTGCCCATACTCGGCAAACCACCCCTGAGCACAGGCTCTAAATGCTGACATTGCAAAACTAATGTCCCTTGAAATGCTCTCATTCAGGCTGGTGAAGACTGACACCTTCTGTAACTTCATGGCATTGGCAGTCCCACAATACAACATGCCCAGCCGCTTTTATTTCAACAGGCAAGCCGTCCTTGCCCTGCAAAAGCATGTGGAGGGAAAAATTAAACATGCGCTACTAAACGCCATCAGTAGCAAGGTCCACCTGACCACCGATGCGTGGACCAGTAACCATGGACAGGGACGATATCTTTCCCTCACTGCCCACTGGGTAAATGTTGTGGAGCCGTGTACAGATATTGAGAGCGGCGCTGTACGTGTTCTGCCAACTCCAAGAATTGCAGGAATCCAGGCTGTACACATTGACTCCTCCTCATACTCCAGTTCCTCTGAATCAGCTCTGCAGGAGCTGCCACAGTCTACCTCCACATGGACCCGTGAACGCTTACCTGTTATGACCGATATGAGCACAGCCTTGGCCAAACATCAACAGGCCAAATTGAAATTAATTTCTTTGGGGAATAGAAGCCACACAGCGCAGGAACTCTGGAATGCCATCAAGCAGGAGAGCGACATGTGGTTTGTGCCAGTGAATCTCCAGCCAGGCATGGTAGTGAGTGACAATGGCCGAAATCTGGTGGCAGCTCTGGGCCTAGGCAACCTCACTCACATGACTATCCCCCTTATCTGCCTGCTTGAAAAAACACTGCAAGCACTAAGGGAGGAGGTTATAGAAGAGGTGGAGGATGAAGAGTCACAAATGCCATCTGCTTCTGGACAGTCTGCGCAACATGGTTCCTCACAAAGGCCTAGGCAGGGGACACTTTGTGAGGAGGATGAGGAGGACTCAATGGAGAAGGAAGACATCTCTCCAGAGGAGGGAGGTACACAATGCTCTAGTAGTCAGTATGTAGAGCGAGGGTGGGGTGATGTAGAGCAGGCAGAGATGACGCCTCAAGCAGGGGACAGCGTTTCTTGGCCAGTTGGGAGTCTGCAGCACATGGTTGATTTCATGCTGCAGTGCCTGAGAAACGACCACCGCATCGCCCACATTCTCACCACGGCTGATTATTGGGTGTACACCCTCCTAGATCCTCGCTACCGGGACAACTTACAAAGCCTCATAACACCGTTGAAGCGGGAGCATAAAATGCGGGAGTACCAAGACACACTGGTGCATTCCATCATGTTCTCCATTCCACCCGAGAGCAGTGCTGCTAGTGGTTTACAAAGCAGCTCAGTGTGTCGAGGCAGTGGAGGAAGCTCTGCCCAAAGAGGGATCAGAAGCAGCGCCTCAGCACAAGGCAAGACGAGTATGGCACAAATGTGGCAAAGTTTTGTGTCCCCACCACAAATGTCTACACCATCACAGACGGCTCCAGTCAGCAGGAGGCAACCTTTCCGTCAGATGGTGACAGACTACATGTCTTGCCCTCTCAGTGTTCTCCCACACGGCTCTTCCACCTTCAAATTTTGGGTCTCTAAGCTGGATACATGGCCAGAGCTTAGCCAGTATGCATTGGAGGTGCTGGCTTGCCCTGCTGCTAGTGTATTATCGGAATGCGTCTTTAGAGCCGCAGGTGGTGCACTAACAGACTGTCGCATGCGACTATCCTCCGATAACGTTTACCGGCTTACTTTTCTGAAAATGAACAAAGCCTGGATCTCGCAGGAATTTGCCAGTCCTCTTCCAGATTAAATAATTGGCTGGCAACAGTATCCAGGTCTCCTGTTGTGTTCATGTTTCTACCACCTGAACTGTAATCCCTGGGCTCCAACACCGCCAGTTGCTGCTCAGAAGTGCCGTCTGCACAGTCAACACTTGCTCCTGTGTTATTGGGGTTCAGTAACGTCAGCTGATCCCCTGCTGTGTGTCCGGCAATTTATCCTGCTCCGACCACACTCACACTACTACAGATATTAAACTTGCTTCAATTAGGCCTCTGGCTACATTCTGTTTCTCCTGTAATCCCAGGACTCTAACACCGCCAGTTGCTGCTCAGAAGTGCCATCTGCACAGTCAACACATGCTCCAGTGTTATTGCGGTTCAGTAACATCAGCTGATCTCCTGCTGTGTGCCCGGCAATTTCGCCTGCTCTTTCCACATTCACACTACTACAGATATTAAACTTGCTCCAATTAGGCCTCTGGCTACACTCTGTTTCTACAGTAATCCCTGGGCTCCAACACCTCCAGTTGCTGCTCAGAAGTTTCTTTGGCACGGGTACTCCCTCCTGCCCAGCCTGGTTCCAGCACGCCAGCTGTTTCCTGGTAGTGTCAACGTCACTTTGCCTCCAATACATTGTCCTGTCATGTTGCGGTCGGGTTAGCCGACTCTATGGTGCCTGCAGTTTAGGTGCTTCCTATGTGGGCTGGGGGATCTGGCAATGAAGGCTGGTTTCTGTAGTGCCAATAGGACAATCTCCCCCTGTAGGACTGCGGGTTTAGGTAACGCTGGCCGGCTCGCGGCCTTGCAACTTTTTTTCATGTGTACCTTCTGCTGCCTATCTGAGTTCCAGTACCATTAGCTGGTTCTTTGGAAGTCAATCTTGAATATGTCCCACTGGGTTCCAGTGACATCAGCTGGCTCCAGGCAGAGCCTTTGGCTTACGTGCCTCCTCGGTATCCGAGTTCCACCAACGTCTACTGGTCCTTGGTAGTGCTTTCTGGCACAGGTACCTCCTGCTTAGTAACTAGGTTCCAGTACCATCAGCTGGTCATCGGTAGTTCCATTTGCTCTTGTATCTTCGGCTACCCATCCAGGTTCAAGTACCGTCAGCTAGTTCTCAGCAGTTTCTCAGCCTTCTTGTACCTTCTGCTACATTTCCAAGTTCAAGCTTTTTGTAATGGTTTTTGGTAATCATTCTGGCTCTCCCTGATGACGACCCTAAAGACAACGACCCTGAAGACCACCCCAAAGAAGACAAAGACCCCGAAAATGACGACCCTGAAGACCACCCCAAAGAAGACAAAGACCCCGAAGACGACAACCCTGAAGACCACCCCGAAGAAGACCAAGAAGATGACCCTGAAGAAGATGACCAAGAGGACAAAGAATAAGAAGACAACCACCAAGATACAGAAGAACAAGAGACAGAAGACCAAGAAGCAGAAGAACAAGAAGCTGCAGAACAAAAAGCAGAAGAACATTAAGCATTAGACTAAAAATCAGAGCAAAAGATGTTATCTAAATTATAAGCAGAAAAAGACTAAGCAGTGTATGGGGGTGAGTCCGTTCCTCCTCGTGGTGCCCCTGGAAAATACCTGCTGCTGCAGGCAAAACTGAACGCGGACAAATCCTGTTTTAAATCTTTTGTGATAGGCAGAACGGAAGGTGTAATCTTCAAACTTTTATAGATAACAACTACAGGAAGGCCTGTCACAAATAAGAATATGATGAAGAAGAAGAATAGGAAGAAAAAGAAGAAGTAAAATATGAAGAATAATAGTTGAATAAGAAGAATATGAAGAATGTAAAAAAAAGAATAATAGGAAGAAGGTGAAGAAGAAGAAGAAGATGAATAAGGTGAAAAAGAAGTTGATGAAAAAGATGCTGCTGCTGAGGATGATGAAGGAGAAAGTGTGGAAGAAGTAAAAAAGAAGGTGAAGAGCATGGAAGTAGTGAAACATAAATATCTGACAAAATATAAAAAAGCTTAACATAGTCAATATCATTGTAACTCCGTACGTCTTTAAAAAAAAAATTAATTCCTGCTATTCCTTTTGATTGGGCTAAACCTCTACGCGTTTAATGTCTCCTCCACCTCCCCAAATACATTCTACATTACTCTTAGTTGTTTTCCTTCATGTAGAGTTAACCTACAAGGAAAGTAAGGGTTTATTTTCATTCCGATATTTGTGTCCCTTTGACTTGCATTGGTTTCCGGTATCGGAATTGGTGATATCCGATATTTTTGGGGTATTGGTCCGATCCAATCCGATCCGATATTTCCCAATATCGGAAGGTATCGCTCAACACTAGTGGTAAGATGTAAAATGGTGAGAAGTGGATCAACTGAAGAGGTGAGCAGTATTGATGGGCGAACCCTTGGATATTCACTACCAATGTGTTCGGCCAAACAGTTAAAAAAAAAGTTCAGTTCGGGTACCAGAAGAGTACCCAAACCCAAAAGGTCCAAACATCTGTTGTTTGCCACGCTGTCATCTGCATGACAACATGGCAAACATTGCCTCTTATTGGCGGTAAGATCATTACTGCCGGACAGAGAGCTGAAATTCCCATGCTGTCAGCGCGACAGCAGGAGTAGGCTGATGGGAGTAAAACTCTCTCATTATCTGATGCCTGTGACAGGAGGTAAACTATTTACTGCTGGTCACAGCTGTTGCCTCACATTGTCATGTGACAGCATGGGAAGCGCAGCTCTCTGACCAGTTGCAATAATCTTACAGCCGATCAAAGCACCGATGTTTCTCATGCTGTCAGGCAGATGACAGTGTGGGAAACACCCAATATTATGGGGGCCAAACCTGAACAGTAAAATTGAGTTCTTGGAGAAATCCTTGTTTCTGGTCTGTGCCCGAACAATAGGCATTCAGTATGGACACTGAACTTTACTGTTTGAGTTCACCCATCACCAGTGAGCAGTGAGGTCAATATAAGATTTTTTTTTACTTTTTACAGTACTTACAAAGCATTAATTTTTCAGAGAATAACTTCCCTACAAATGCAATTTCCAAGGGAGAAAATTCACACAACTAACTGAATTTGAATGTTGCCTGATCTACTCATCTCTGGGATTCTATGTAACATGACAGATTTTCTGCAAATGATTTTGCCATGAGTATAAGCCCCAAATTGGAAAATGTTGATTAAAGAAAATCTGACAGCAGCATGATGTAGAGGCAGAGACCCTGATTCCAATGAATTACCATAATAACCGGTGTTATGTTTGCATCAAGAATTTTTTTAAATGTAATTGAATCCATTCTTCCCTCTACCTATAAAGTATTCCCTGTGCCATTGGCTGCAACACAACCCCAAAGCACGATTGATCCACCCTCATGCTTAATGATTGTCGAGATGTTCTTTTCCTGTAATTCTGTGGCCTTTCTTCTCCACACATACCTTTGATCACTGTTGCCAAAGAGTTTTATTTTAATCTCATGGGTAAACAGGACTTGTTTCCAAAATGCATCAGGCTTGTTTACATGGTCTTTTGCGTTCTTCTGATGCTGAATTTTATGGTGAGGATGCAGGAGAGGGTTTCTTCTCATGACTCTTCAATGGAGGCCATATTTGTGCAGGTGTCTCTGAAGGGTAGAACAATGTAACAATGTAACACAACTCCAGAGACTGCTAAATCTCTATGAAGGCCTTTTGCAGTCTCTTGCTTTGTGGGCCTCCACCATTTTCATTTTCAGAGGTTAGAGGAGGCTGGATTTTAATAAAGCTAAAATACAAAGGAAATGTGTCATCTTTAACTTTAGACCTTTTAGAAATCATTTCATCTTCAACTTGCTTAACTGTTCACAATAAGAGTAATTTTGATCAGGGGTGCCCAAACTTTTGTATCCCACTGTAGCAAACACCGGCTTAAAGATTACCTTTAAAGTTACACCGGCTAACAGATTACCTTTAAAGTTCTGTGATCAAAGAATACTGGAACCCATAATTATAAGATTATGTAAGTTTTTTTTAATCAAACCATTTAACATTTTTCAATTATTGTTATATTGCAAAAGATTTCAATCTTCATGCAAGAAATCTTAAATTAATATGCTAAATAATTTTTTATTTTGGCTCTATTTTTTCTTTTGTTTTAATTTATAGTTTGAAATTGAAAAACACATTTCACAAGCAACTGAGATGTTTTTGGGAAAGTTTTCTGTTTTACTTTATATTTATATTAGTTACAACTGCACTTGATAATACTATTCTCATCACAGAATGAAGGTTAAAGCAGAACAGCTCTATCTGCCGCCTACTGTGGGCATAATTGAAACTCTCTATGGTGTCCTTCATTATTGCTTTTAATAATAGTTAAATGCCAGGGAATCCAATTACAATCAGAAATAATTTGATGAAGATCAAATAGATAGAGTCACAAACATCTTCATTTTCCAAACACTAATTTGGCAGAAGATGGACAATTCTCGAGTAATGTGAAATGGTCAGAGATTTCATTATGAATGATGATGATAATTAAATAAATGGTAAAATAATTGTTTTTTGTAAGACTAGATATCATCCCATGTACTTATTTATCCAAATCATCTTCTAGTGTATTCCTAAGCTAAGTGAAAATTATTTTTGACATATTTTATGCTAATAAATTACGCTACACATTTGATTAGTTGCTATATTTCATTCTTAACACAAAAATTAAATATGCTCAATTGAGATTATTTTTTTCTGAAACATTAAAATGGATTATTGTATTGTGTGCTGTTTGCCATAGACATTAACAGATTAGTAAATTGATTTATATTTTTTGGTAAATATTTCAATAAAATGTTATAAGTTTTAAACCTGTCTCATTTTGTGCTTACAGAAGTTTACTTGGAGGAGTCTGGGAGTAGTCATCACTCTCTGTTGTCAGTCACTAAGTAGGTCAGCTTACTGGATTCCTAAGCCCACAGTGAGTGGTGATCTAAATGTATAAGATAAAGCCTGTACCAAATCTTTTCACATATATATATATATATATATATATATATATATATATATATATACACAGTGGGGCAAAAAAGTATTTAGTCAGTCAGCAATAGTGCAAGTTCCACCACTTAAAAAGATGAGAGGCGTCTGTAATTTACATCATAGGTAGACCTCAACTATGGGAGACAAACTGAGAAAAAAAAATCCAGAAAATCACATTGTCTGTTTTTTTTTTCATTTTATTTGCATATTATGGTGGAAAATAAGTATTTGGTCAGAAACAAAATTTCATCTCAATACTTTGTGATATATCCTTTGTTGGCAATGACAGAGGTCAAACGTTTTCTGTAAGTTTTCACAAGGTTGCCACACACTGTTGTTGGTATGTTGGCCCATTCCTCCACGCAGATCTCCTCTAGAGCAGTGATGTTTTTGGCTTTTCGCTTGGCAAGACGGACTTTCAACTCCCTCCAAAGGTTTTCTATAGGGTTGAGATCTGGAGACTGGCTAGGCCACTCCAGGACCTTGAAATGCTTCTTACGAAGCCACTCCTTCGTTGCCCTGGCGGTGTGCTTTGGATCATTGTCATGTTGAAAGACCCAGCCACGTTTCATCTTCAATGCCCTTGCTGATGGAAGGAGGTTTGCACTCAAAATCTCACGATACATGGCCCCATTCATTCTTTCATGTACCCGGATCAGTCGTCCTGGCCCCTTTGCAGAGAAACAGCCCCAAAGCATGATGTTTCCACCACCATGCTTTACAGTAGGTATGGTGTTTGATGGATGCAACTCAGTATTCTTTTTCCTCCAAACACGACAAGTTGTGTCTCTACCAAACAGTTCCAGTTTGGTTTCATCAGACCATAGGACATTCTCCCAAAACTCCTCTGGATCATCCAAATGCTCTCTAGCAAACTTCAGACGGCCCCGGACATGTACAGGCTTAAGCAGTGGGACACGTTTGGCACTGCAGGATCTGAGTCCATGGTGGCGTAGTGTGTTACTTATGGTAGGCCTTGTTACATTGGTCCCAGCTCTCTGCAGTTCATTCACTAGGTCCCCCCGCGTGGTTCTGGGATTTTTGCTCACCGTTCTTGTGATCATTCTGACCCCACGGGGTGGGATTTTGCATGGAGCACCAGATTGAGGGAGATTATCAGTGGTCTTGTATGTCTTCCATTTTCTAATTATTGCTCCCACAGTTGATTTCTTCACTCCAAGCTGGTTGGCTATTGCAGATTCAGTCTTCCCAGCCTGGTGCAGGGCTACAATTTTGTTTCTGGTGTCCTTTGACAGCTCTTTGGTCTTCACCATAGTGGAGTTTGGAGTCAGACTGTTTGAGGGTGTGCACAGGTGTCTTTTTATACTGATAACAAGTTTAAACAGGTGCCATTACTACAGGTAATGAGTGGAGGAAAGAGGAGACTCTTAAAGAAGAAGTTACAGGTCTGTGAGAGCCAGAAATCTTGATTGCTTGTTTCTGACCAAATACTTATTTTCCACCATAATATGCAAATAAAATGAAAAAAAAACAGACAATGTGATTTTCTGGATTTTTTTTTCTCAGTTTGTCTCCCATAGTTGAGGTCTACCTATGATGTAAATTACAGACGCCTCTCATCTTTTTAAGTGGTGGAACTTGCACTATTGCTGACTGACTAAATACTTTTTTGCCCCACTGTATATAAGTTTCACTTTTTCTATTAAGAACTGAAATAAATTAACTTTTTGATAATATGATGATGTTCTAATTTTGTAAGAAGCACCTGTATTTTTTCAGGTATACGCTCTGACTGCTGATATATACAAATATGTTGTTAACCATTTACAATTATTATTATTATTATTATTATTATTCATTTATATAGCGCTATTTGTTCCATGGCACTTTACATGTGAAAAGGGGAAATATAGACAAGTACAATAAACATGTGTAAGACAAGGGACACAGAAGTACAGAAGGAGAGCGGACCCTGCCTGCGAGGGCTCACAGTCTACAGGGATGGGTGAGGATACACTAGGGAGGGTAGAGCTGGTTATGCGGTGGTTCAGTAGACCGAGGATCATTGCAGGCTGTAGGCTTGTCAGAACAGGTGGGTCTTCAGGCTCTTCTTGAAGGTTTCTGTTGTTGGTGAGAGTCTGACGTGTTGCAGCAGAGAGTTCCAGAGTTTGGAGGAGGCACGAGAGAAGTCTTGCATGCGGTTGTGGGAAGAAGAGATGAGGGGGGAATAGAGAAGGAGATCTTGAGAGAATCGTAGGTTGCGTGCGGGTAGGTACCAGGAGACCATGTCACAGATGCATGGAGGAGACAGGTTGTGGATGGCTTTGTTGGTCATGGTTAGGCTTTTGAACTGGAGCCTCTGGGCAATAGGAAGCCAGTGAAGGGCCTGGTATAGGGGGGAGGCTGGGAATAGCGGGGGGACAGGTGGATTAGTAGGGCAGCAGAGTGGACTGGAGTGGTGCCAGAGTGCTGGAGGGGAGGCCAGAGAGTAGGAGGTTGCAGTAGTTGAGGCAGGAGATGATAAGGGCGTGCACTAGTGTTTTTGTGGTTTCATGGTCAAGGAATGCACGGATCCGGGAAATATTTTTGAGTTTGAGGCAGCAGGAGGAGGCAAGGGCTCGATATGTGGTTTGAAAGAGAGCGCAGAGTCGAGGACCACCCCAAGACACCGAGCTTGCGGAACTGGGGAACGCGAGCAGCCATTGACATTGATGGATAGGTCTGATGGAGGGGTAGAGTGAGATGGGGGAAAGATGATTAATTCTGTCTTGTCCATGTTCAGTTTGAGAAAGGGAGCAGAAAAGAACGCTGAAATAGCAAACAGACAATGTGGAATTTTGGTCAGCAAGGAAGTGAGGTCAGGTCCAGAGAGGTAGATCTGCGTGTCATTGGCGTAGAGGTGATACTGCAAGCCGTGGGATTTTATGAGCTGTCCCAGGCCGAAAGTGTAGATGGAGAAGAGTAGGGGTCCTAGGACTGACCCTTGAGGAACATCGACAGACAGGGGGCGAGGTGAGGAGGTGGTGTGTGAGAGGGAGACACTAAATGTTCTGTTTGTTAGGTATGATGAGATCCAGGATAGGGCAAAGTCTGTGATGCCAATGATTTACAATGATGTGTGTTACAGTTACCAGTAGGGTTGAGCATTCTGATACTGCAAATATTGGGTATCAGCTGATATTCACGGTATCGGAATTCCGATACTAAGTTCCGATACTTTTTGCATATCGAATACCGGAATCGGAAGTTCCCATAATGCCATGAGCCAGTTTGATTTGATTCAGCCAATGAGGAATCCTAAGAAGTGTGGGCACATCCTGTTAGGCATGTAGGCATGTTATCTAATGGCATGGCTGTGATTGGCTGCTGAAATGATGTCATGATGCACTATAAAAGCCGCCGCCACCTCCGCCATTTAGGGTTCACTCTGCTGTGAATTCAGTTAGGGACAGGACGCTGCTGTTCCGACTCTGAGGGACAGTTAGAGATAGCGATTTTCTATATAGTGCTTTACCCAGGCTACTTTATCAACCGCTGTAGCTTTCTTTTGCCTTGCAGCACTGTTCACAGCTGTCTGCAAGGTCTGTGTGTGTTCTGCAGCCACCTCTGGTTGTAGTCCGTGCAGCGTGTGTCACTGCCTCATACATAGTCCTTTTTTTGTTTTATTGCTGCTCATTTTTCCTGATTTCTCCTATTAGTGTGCTTCCATCCGTATACATCTACAGTTGTGGCCAAAAGTATTGACACCCCTGCAATTCTGTCAAATAATACTCAGTTTCTTCCTGAAAATGATTGCAAACACAAATTCTTTGGTATTATTAAAACCAAGGGAAGAGTCTTGAGGAGATCGGCGTGCGAATTTTGGATCATCTTTCATTGTCTTTAAGAGATCTCAATATGGAAGAGGCCAGGAGCCATTTGGTGAGCTGCATATCTTGCTACATGTTCACAGTCTTACCAGTGGAAAAGCCAAACTTCACATGCCACAAATGCAAGCTTGTGTCCCTGTTGGAGGAAAAGTTGCAAAGTCTCGAAGAGAGGTTAGCTACGTTGAAGAGCATTAAGGAAGGTGAAGAGTTCTTAGACAGAGCAGAATTATCTCTTCATGTTACAGAAAGAGAAGAAATTCGAAGTGCACCTGAAGAAATAGAGGAATGGAGACATGTGACCCAGAGAAGCAGGAGGATCAGGAGGCAGTCAGCACCCATACTTCTCAGGAACCAGTACCAGGCTCTCACGCAGGAAAACGATGAAGAAATACATCAGGATAAGACTTTGCCCACAAACAGCAACCTTGTACGCCTTCAGAGTCCTCCTGGATGGAGAAAGAAAAATGTTGTGAAGAAGAAACGGAGAGTGGTGGTCATGGGGGATTCCCTGTTGAGAGGAACAGAAGCCGCTATCTGCAGACCGGATATAACTTCAAGAGAAATGTGTTGTCTTCCAGGTGCAAAAATTAAAGATGTGTCTGACAGGATATCAGGACTCTTCAGACCTACAGATGACTACCCATTCCTGCTACTACATGTGGGGACAGATGACACCACAAAAAACGACCTGTAAACCATCTGCAGAGACTTTGAAGACTTAGGCAAGAAAGTGAAACAACTGGGAGCGCAGGTGGTCTTCTCTTCCATCCTCCCAGAGGATGGCCATGGAACAAGTAGGTGGAATAAGATTCTGCAGGTGAACAACTGGCTACGTCGATGGTGCCATCAGCAACGATTTGGATTTCTGGATCACGGAGTGAATTACCTTTACGATGGACTACTTGCTAGAGATGGGGTGCACCTTACGAAGACTGGAAAACATGTATTTGGAAGTCGCCTTGCTACACTTGTAAGGAGAGCTTTAAACTAGAACAACATGGGAAGGGAAGCAAAAGACCAGAAAAAGCCATACACCTGACAAATGCTATTGAGAACTCTGCTATTAGAAGTGGAAAGGAAGAACAAAGACAAAATTATGAATCTAATTAATAAAAATATTGGAGAAAGAGAAACCAATCACAAACTAAAATGTTTCTATACTAATGCACAAAGCATGGGCAACAAACAAGGAGAATTGGAACTACTAACACAGGAAAAGAAATATGATGTCATTGGAATCACTGAAACTTGGTGGGACAATACACATGATTGGAATACAAGGCTAGAAGGATACAACTTATTTGGAAGAAACAGACTTGATAAACGAGGAGGAGGTGTCGCATTGTATGTTAGAAACGCGTATATCTGCACAGAGATTGAAGCTTCAGAGACTGGGAGTTCTGTGGAAACTGTTTGGATAAGAATACAAGGACAGAACAATGGAAAGGACACCATTGTAGGCATTTACTACAGGCCACCTGTGCAAACTGAAGATATGGATGAACTCTTTATGCATCAAATGGCCAAGTTCTCCAAAAAATATGACATAGTGGTCATGGGAGATTTCAACTATCTAGACATTTGTTGGGAATCTCTCTCAGGCAAAACTAACAGGTCAAGGAAATTCTTATCCTCTCTTGCTGACAACTTTATCTTCCAAAAGGTAGGGGAGAAAACAAGGGGAACTGCTTCCTTGGATCTAATGCTTATAAACAGGGAGGAAATGGTTGAGGAGGTAAAAGTGGCTGGGACCCTAGGAGGTAGCGACCATGCTATTTTAGAATTTTGGATAACTAGAGGAGGAAGACCTGTGAAGACTCAGACGTCAAGGTTAGATTTCAGAAAGGCAGATTTTAAGGGATTCAGAAAGAGAATTGGAGGGATCCAATGGCTGGATATCCTTAAAGACAAAAATGTCCAGGAAGGATGGGAAATCTTGAAAAATGAAATTCTCAAATCACAATTGTTAGCAATTCCAAAAACAGGGAAGAATAGGAAGCATTTAAGGAAGCCAGGATGGATGAACACAGAACTTAAGCACATGCTAAAAAGGAAGAAAAAAATGTTTATAAAATGGAAAGAGGGAGGCATATCTAAAGAAGAATATAATGCTGTCTGCAGAACATGCAGGGCACAAATCAGATTAGCTAAAGCTGACAATGAATTGAGGCTTGCAAGAGATGTCAAAAGCAATAATAAAGGATTTTGGGGATATGTCAAAAGTATAAGAAAAGTCAAAGATGCTATAGGATTTTTACAGGATCAAAATGATGAAATGGTAAGACAGGATGTTGAGAAGGCCGAACTTTTAAATTCCTATTTTGCATCTGTTTTCTCTCAGAAAGGAAATGTAACATCAACTGCTCTTCACTGTCCTATTAAGGGTGGTTTCACATTAGCGCTTTTTAAGCGCACGCACGGCCGGGGGTAGCTCCGCCCCCGAGCCGGCTCTCTGCCCGGCGTGCCCGCCCCTTGCTTGTAGCGCCGCCTCCTAGCGCACAGCGGCGCCTGCGATCGGCGCACCCCTAACTTTAGCATAGGGTGCGCAGATCGTGCGCAGGCCGTGCGCTAGTTGCGCTTTGACCTGCTCTGCGCACTTTTGACGGTGCGCCGTGTGCGCCAAAATCAAACTTTTCGGATTTTGGCGCGCACGGCGCACCGTCAAAAGTGCGCAGCGCAGGTCAAAGCGCAACTAGCGCACGGCCTGCGCACGATCTGCACACCCTATGCTAAAGATAGGGTGCGCCGATCGCAGGCGCTGCTGTGCGCTAGGAGGCGGCGCTACAAGCAAGGGGCGGGCACGCCGGGCAGAGAGCTGGCTCGGGGGCGGAGCTACCCCCGGCCGTGCATGCGCTTAAAAAGCGCTAATGTGAAACCAGCCTAAGGGAATAGAAGAATCCAGGATATCTATAAACAGAAAGATAGTGAGGAAACACTTAGCTAACCTAAATGAATTCAAGTCTCCAGGTCCAGATGAATTACACCCCAGAGTACTGAAGGAGATAGCAGAAGAAATTTTGGAACCCCTCTCCATAATCTTTGAAAATTCTTGGAGAACAGGAGAAGTCCCAGAAGACTGGAGAAGAGCAAATGTTGTTCCTATCTTCAAAAAGGGGAAGAAGGTGGACCCAGGCAACTATAGGCCGGTGAGTCTGACTTCTATACCAGGAAAGATCTTTGAACAAATTATTAAACAACATGTATGTCAGTACCTGGACAAGAATGAAGTGATTAAACAGAGTCAGCATGGGTTTGTAACTAATAAGTCATGTCAGACGAACTTAATTTCCTTCTATGATGGAATCACTGATTGGGTGGATCAAGGAAATGCTGTAGATATAGTATATCTTGACTTCAGCAAAGCATTTGACAAAGTCTCTCATACAATCCTTATTGAAAAAATGACTAAGTATGGAATGGACAAGGCAACTGTTAGGTGGATTCATAACTGGCTTAGTGATCGGACCCAAAGAGTGGTCGTAAATGGCTGCACATCCAGTTGGAAGAATGTCTCAAGTGGGGTACCACAGGGCTCTGTCCTGGGCCCTGTATTGTTCAACATCTTTATCAACGATTTAGATGAAGGAATTGAGGGTAAACTGATTACATTTGCTGATGACACAAAGCTAGGAGGGATAGCTAATACTAGAGAAGAGAGAGAGAGGATTCAAAAAGATATAAACTGGAGAAGTGGGCAGCAACTAACAGAATGGTTTTTAACAGGGAAAAATGCAAACTACTACATCTGGGCAATAAAAATGAAAAGAGCATATACAGAATGGGAGGAATAGGCCTAAGCAACAGCACATGTGAAAAAGACTTGGGTATACTAATAGATCACAGACTGAATATGAGTCAACAGTGTGATGCAGCAGCAAAAAAGGCAAATGCAATTCTAGGATGTATTAACAGAAGCATACAGTCGAGATCACGTGAAGTCATTATTTCCCTCTACTCCTCTTTGGTCAGACCTCATCTGGAATATTGTGTCCAGTTTTGGGCACCACATTTTAAAAAAGACATCAACAAACTGGAGCAAGTTCAGAAAAGAGCGACCAGAATGGTGACCGGTCTGCAAACCCTGTCTTATGAGGAAAGGTTGCAGGATTTGGGATTGTTTAGTTTGCAAAAGAGAAGACTGAGAAGAGACTTAATAGCTGTCTACAAATATCTAAAGGGCTGTCACATTGTAGAAGGATCAACTTTATTCTCATTTGTACAAGGAAAGACTAGAAGCAATGGGATAAAACTGAATGGGAGGAGACACAGATTAGATATTAGAAAAAACTTTTTGACAGTTAGAGTGATCAATGAGTGGAATAAGCTGCCATGAGAAGTGGTGAGTTCTCCTTCAATGGAAGTCTTCAAACAGAGGCTGGACAGACATCTGACTGGAATGATTTAGCGAATCCTGCTTTGAGCAGGGGGTTGGACCAGATGGCCCAGGAGGTCCCTTCCAACTCTACAATTCTATGATTCTATGATTATCTTCATTTAATTTGTCTTAAATGAAAAAACACAAAAGAGAATGAAGCAAAAAGCAAAACACTGATCATTTCACACAAAACTCCAAAATTGGGCTAGACAAAAGTATTGGCACCCTCAGCCTAATACTTGCTTGCACAAACTTTAGCCAACCTTTAGCCAAAATAACTGCGACCAACCGCTTCCGGTAACCATCAATGAGTTTCTTACAATGCTCTGCTGGAATTTTAGACCATTCTTCTTTAGCAAACTGCTCAGGTCCCTGATATTAGAAGGGTGCCTTCTCCAAACTGCCATTTTTAGATCTCTCCACAGGTGTTCTGTGGGATTCAGGTGTGGACTCATTGCTGGCCACCTTAGAAGTCTCCAGTGATTTCTCTCAAACCATTTTCTAGTGCTTTTTGAAGTGTGTTTTGGGTCATTGTCATGCTGGAAGACCCATGACCTCTGAGGGAGACCCAGCTTTCTCACACTGGGCCCTACATTATGCTGCAAAATTTGTTGGTAGTCTTCAGTCTTCATAATGCCATGCACACGGTCAAGCAGTCCAGTGCCAGATGCAGCAAACAACCCCAAAACATCAGGGAACCTCCGCCATGTTTGACAGTAGGGACCGTGTTTTTTTCTTTGAATTCCTCTTTTTTTCTCCTGTAAACTCTATGTTGATGCCTTTGCCCCAAAAGCTCTACTTTTGTCTCATCTGACCAGAGAACATTCTTCCAAAATGTTTTAGGGTTTTTCAGGTAAGTTTTGGCAAACTCCAGCCTGGCTTTTTTATGTCTCGGGGTAAGAAGTGGGGTCTTTCTGGCTCTCCTACCATACAGTCCCTTTTCATTCAGATGCCGACGGATAGTACGGGTTGACACTGTTGTACCCTCAGAATGCAGGGCAGCTTGAGCTTGTTTGGATGTTAGTCGAGGTTCTTTATCCAACATCCGCACAATCTTGCGTTGAAATCTCTTGTCAATTTTTCTTTTCCGTCCACATCTAGGGAGGTTAGCCACAGTGCCATGGGCTTTAAACTTCTTGATGACACTGCGCACGGTAGACACAGGAACATTCAGGTCTTTGGAGATGGACTTGTAGCCTTGAGATTGCTCATGCTTCCTCACAATTTGGTTTCTCAAGTCCTCAGACAGTTCTTTGGTCTTCTTTCTTTTCTCCATGCTCAATGTGGTACACACATGGACACAGGACAGAGGTTGAGTCCACTTTAATCCATGTCAACTGGCTGCAAGTGTGATTTAGTTATTGCCAACACCTGTTAGGTGCCACAGGTAAGTTACAGGTGCTGTTAATTACACAAATTAGAGAAGCATCACATGATTTTTCAAACAGTGCCAATACTTTTGTCCACCCTCTTTTTTATGTTTGGTGTGGAATTATATCCAATTTAACTTTAGGACAATTCTTTTTGTGTTTTTTCATTTAAGACAAATTATATTAAGATAATAATACCAACGAATTTGTGTTTGCAATCATTTTCAGGAAGAAACTGAGTATTATCTGACAAAATTGCAGGGGTGTCAATACTTTTGGCCACAACTGTACATTGGTTGCAAACATTATATAGGAGTAGATAGCGGAGCCTTTCTGCAGCCTTTCAGTGCTAGTGCACAGTTCTCTGCACTGTTCATGGCTGTCTGTGAGGTCTCTGTGTGTGAGTGCAGCTCACGCTGTAGTGTGTTCTGCAGCCACCTCTGGTTGTAATCCGCTCAGCGTGCGTCACTGCCTCATACATTGTCCTATTTTGCAGTAGAGCTGCTTATTTTTCCTGAATTTCTCATATTAGTGTGCTTTCATCCGTATCCAGCTAGATTGGTTGCAAACACTATATAGGAGTAGATAGAGGAGTCTTTCTGCTGGCTTGTGCCCTGCAGCCCCAGCCAGATTAGTATTACCCTATTTTTTGTAGCCTCATCCATTGCATTGTAGGTTACCTTCCTGTATTGCAATAGCTACAAAAAGTTTGTGATACTATCGCTTTTACATCTTTGGTCACATCCTTTTTTTTTGTGAAAAAAGCATGTAAAAAAAGTTCACGAAACACTCCACTTTACAGTTGTGTAGGCCACATTAGCTAAGTAGTCCACACTTTATAAAATTAGTATTTCTTACACCTGATAGCAGCTGTTCAGGAATAAGCACACTAAGCCCTTAGTACTTTTCTGCCTATCTTTATCAGTCTACCAAGATGAAGAAGGCAGGGAGTAAGGCATGCGGTCGTGGGCATGGAGTTTCAGCAGGGAGAGGACGTGGGGATTCTGTGCCTGCTGCGGGCACCAGTGACTCAACATCCCCCAGTTTTCCCAGGGAACAATCCTTTATGCGCAGCTTTGTAGGAGCTTGCCGTACCCCACTGCTGCGGGAGGAACAAATTGAAGCCGTAGTCGGATAGATGGCAGCTAATGCATCGACTTCAATTACTTCCACATCCTCTCAGGTCCAGAGCACTGAAGAGCAACCATCTATCTCTTCACCACCTGCCAAATTGCCCAGGCAGTCAGAGAGCCCTGGACAGAAGCCATCTAAACTTCTGTTCTCTGAATCTCTTGGCTTGGAAACAGGGAGACAGCCAAGCAACATTCTAGAATGTGAAGAAGAGGGAATATGCAATGATGCGCAACAGCTTTGTCTCTCTGAATCTGAAGAGGTGGGTGGGCCAGTGCCTATGGTCAGCACACCTCAGTGCGCATCTGATGATGAGACTCAGGTGCCACTTTCTGGTGCGTACTGTGCTGGCGAGACTACCCAGGAGAAGCAGGTGTTTGAAGAGGGGAGTGTAGATGATGAGGTGCTTGACCCATCATGGCGTGAGGAACAGGAAGGTGGTGGGAGCAGCTCTGAGGAAGAGATTCCCCGAACGGCCAAAACAGGAGGTGAGAGGGAGGGGGAAAACTTGGTTGCCTGTAGCCTGCACTTCAGCACCCATTAGGAGCATTCCTCTTCCAAAACCCAAAACGGGCGCTCCCAGGACTTGGGGTGCGTGGTCCTTTTTTGACACAGTTGCAGATGACATTTGCTTTGTCAAATGCAAGCTGTGTCATCAGAATGTCAAAAGAGGGAAAAGTGTCAGCAACCTCAATTCCACAAATATGTGGAAACGTGAGGACCAAGCACGTGGTGGAGTTACAAAGACACACTGAAGACGTAGGCGAACCTACAGCACCACCTACCACCTCTTCAGCTCGTGTTGTAGCCTCTTCCTCCAGCTCACACACAGTTGGTTCGGCTTCCTCACAGGATCGCCATGGAAGAACCTCTGGCACTGTTGTACAGAGACCCAGTGTAATTCCACCCGCAGCACCATGTTCCCTGTCATCCTCACACTCCCAGGCCACTCTACAGCCATCGGTAGCACAGGCATGGGAGTAAAGGCGGCCATACTCGGCAAACCATCCCCGAGCACAGGCTCTGAATGCTGGCATTGCAAAACTACTGTCCCTTGACATGCTCTCATTCAAGCTGGTGGAGACTGACAGCTTACGTAACTTCATGGCATTGGCAGTCCCAGAATAGAACATGCCCAGCTGCTTTTATTTCAGCAGGCAAGCCGTCCCTGCCCTGCAATAGCATGTGGAGGGAAAAATTAAACATGAGCTAATAAACGCCGTCAGTAGCAAGGTCCACCTGACCACCGATGCGTGGACCAGTAACCATGGACATGGACGATACCTTTCCCTCACTGCCCATTGGGTAAATGTTGTGGAGCCGGGTACAGATCTTGAGAGTGGCGCTGTACGTGTTCTGCCAACTCCAAGGATTGCAGGAATCCAGTCTGCACACATTGACTCCTCCTCATACTCCAGTTCCTCTGAATCAGCGCTGCAGGAGCCATCACAGTCTACCTCCACATGGACCCGTGAATGCTTACCTGTTACGACCGATATGAGCACAGCCATAGCCAAATGTCAACAGGTCGTACTGAAATTAATTTCTTTGGGGAATCGAAGCCACACAGCGCAGGAGCTCTGGAATGCCAACAAGCAGGAGAGCGACGTGTGGTTTGTGCCAGCAAATCTCCAGCCAGGCTTGGTAGTGTGTGACAATGGCCGGAATCTGGTGGCAGCTCTGGGCCTAGGCAACCTCACTCACATCCCTTGTTTGGCACATGTGCTCAACTTGGTCATGCAGAGTTTTTTGAGGGACTATCCGGATCTTGATGCAC
Source organism: Dendrobates tinctorius (assembly GCF_039654945.1). Classification (NCBI taxonomy): domain Eukaryota; kingdom Metazoa; phylum Chordata; class Amphibia; order Anura; family Dendrobatidae; genus Dendrobates; species Dendrobates tinctorius. The sequence continues at coordinate 34,942,834 of NW_027361732.1, read as the reverse complement.
TGCTGCACAAGGTCCGCATAGAGTGCGCTCACTTGCGGCGTTCCAGCATGGCAAGATCGCGCATTGCAGCTCTGCAGCGCCGATTCCGCCATCCGGAACATCGCATCATATGTGACCTACCCACCAGGTGGAAATCAATGTTACATATGTTGGAGCGGTGGTGTGAGCAGCAGGCAGCAGTAATGGAGTACCAGCTGCATCAGATAAAAACAAGTCGCACTGCGCGCCGTTCACACTTCACCCCACTGAGTGGGACTCTATGAAGGACATCTGCCACGTTTTGCATGCCTTCGATGAGTCCACGCGGATGGCGAGTGCAGATGATGCACTAGTCAGCATGACAGTCCCCCTTATCTGCCTGCTTGAAAAAACACTGCAAGCACTAAGGGAGGAGGTTGTGGAAGAGGTGGAGGATGAGGAGTCACAAATGCCATCTGCTTCTGGACAGTCTGCGCAACGTGGTTCCTCACAAAGGCCTAGGCAGGAGACACTTTGTGAGGAGGATGAGGAGGAGTCAATGGAGGAGGAAGACATCTCTCCAGAGGAGGGAGATACACAATCCTCTTGTAGTCAGTATGTAGAGCGAGGGTGCGGTGATGCAGAGCAGGCAGAGATGACGCCTCAAGCAGGGGACAGCGTTTCTTGGCCAGCTGGGAGTCTGCAGCACATGGTTGATTTCATGCTGCAGTGCCTGGGAAACGACCGCCACATTGCCCACATTCTCAACACGGCTGATTATTGGGTGTACACCCTCAAAGATCCTCGCTGCCAAGACAACTTACAAAGCCTCATAACACCTGTTGAACCGGGAGCATAAAATGCGGGAGTACCAAGACACACTGGTGCATTCCATCATGTTCTCCATTCCACTCGAGAGCAGAGCTGCTAGTGCTTTACAAAGCAGCTCTGTGCGTCGAGGCAGTGGAGGAAGCTATGCACAAAGAGGGAGCCGAAGCAGCGCCTCAGCACAAGGCAAGACCAATATGGCCCAAATGTTGCAAAGCTTTGTGTCCCCGCCACAAATGTCTACACCATCACAGATGGCTCCAGTCAGCAGGAGGCAACGTTTCCATCAGATGGTTACAGACTACATGTCTTGCCCTCTCAGTGTACTCCCAGATGGCTCTTCCCCCTTCAAGTATTGGGTCTCTAAACTGGATACATGGCCAGAGCTTAGCCAGTATGCATTGGAGGTGCTGGCTTGCCCTGCTGCTAGTGTATTATCGGAATGCTTCTTTAGTGCCGCAGGTGGTGTACTTACAGACGGTCGCATGTGACTGTCCTCTGATAATGTTGACCAGCTTACTTTTCTGAAAGTGAACAAGGCCTGGATCTCGCCGGAATTTGCCAGTCCTCTTCCAGATTAAATAATTGGTTGGCAACAGTATCCAGGTCTCCTGTTGTGTTCATGTTTCTACCTCATGAACTGTAATCCCTGGGCTCAAACACTGCCAGTTGCTGCTCAAAAGTGCCATCTGCACAGAGAAAAACACTAGCTCCTGTGTTAGTGGGGTTCAGTAACGCCAGCTGCTCCCCTGCTGTGTGTCTGGCAATATCTCCTGCTCCGTCCACATTCACACAACATCAGTAGTGTTGAGCGATACCATCCGATATTCAGAAATATCAGATCGGATTGGATCGGCCCGATACACAAAAAGTATGGGGTATCACCAATTCTGATACCGGAAGTCCCATTCAAGTCAATGGGACAGAAATGCCGGAATTAAAAAAAACCCTTTCTTGCCTTGTACATCCTGTTCGGGAGGGGGGGAAGAGTGTGGGAGGTGCGTGGGCTGACACTGTGCATGTCTTTGTGTGTGGGCGGGGTCTGTGCGGGTTTCTTGGGGGTCTGTGCCGACTGTCGGGGGCCTGTGCCGGCTGCCGGTGGTCTGTACGGTCCTCTTGGGGGCCTGTGCCGGCTGTCGGTGGTCTCTACGGGCCTCTCGGGGGCCTGTGCCGGCTGCCGATGGTCTGTGCAGGCCTACCAGGGGTCTTGTGTGTGCAGGCATCGTCCGATGGGACTACAAGTCCCATCGGGCGATGCCTGCTACAATGACAGTGATTGACACATTAGCCAATGATGGGACAGCAGTAGACCCATCATCCGGCTAATGTGTTGAATGTAAAAAAAAAAACATACTACATATATACTACATTCACACAACATACATACATACTACATACATACTTCATATATACTACATTCATACAACATACATATATACTACATACTACATACATGCTACATATATACTACATTCATACAACATACATACATACTACATACATGCTACATATATACTACATTCATACAGCATACATACATACTACATACCACATGCATACTACATATATACTACATTCATACAACATACATATATACTACATACATGCTACATATATACTACATTCATACAACATGCATACATACTACATACATACTACATATATACTACATTCATACAGCATATATACATACTACATATTACATACATACTACATATATACTACATTCATACAACATACATACTACATACTACATACATGCTACACATATACTACATTTATACAACATACATACATACTGCATACATGCTACATATATGCTACATTCATACAACATACATACTACATACTACATACATGCTACATATATACTACATTCATACAACATACATACATATATACTACATACATGCTACATATATACTACATCATACAACATACATACATACTACATACATGCTACATATATACTACATTCATACAACATACATACAACATACTACATACATGCTACATATATACTACATTCATACAACATATATACATACTACATACATGCTACATATATACTACATTCATACAACATACATACATACATACAACATACTACATACATGCTACATATATACTACATTCATACAACATATATACATACTACATACATGCTACAAATATACTACATTCATATATCATACATACATACTACATACATGCTACATATATACTACATTCATACAACATACATACTACATACTACATACATGCTACATATATACTACATTCATACAACATACATATATACAAATATACTACATACATGCTACATATATACTACATTCATACAACATTCATGCTACATACATGCTGCATATATACTACATTCATACAACATACATACTACATACTGCATACATGCTACATATATACTACATTCATACAACATACATACACTCACTGGCCACTTTATTAGGTACACCTGTCCAACTGTGTGTTAAGACTTAATTTCTAATCAGCCAATCACATGGCGGCAACTCAGTGCATTTAGGCATGTAGACATGGTCAAGACAATCTCCTGCAGTTCAAACCGAGCATCAGTATGGGGAAGAAAGGTGATTTGAGTGCCTTTGAACGTGGCAAGATTGTTGGTGCCAGAAGGGCTGGTCTGAGTATTTCAGAAACTGCTGATCTACTGGGATTTTCACGCACAACCATCTCTAGGGTTTACAGAGAATGGTCCGAAAAAGAAAAAAAATCCAGTGAGCGGCAGTTCTGTGGCCGGAAATGCCTTGTTGATGCCAGAGGTCAGAGGAGAATGGGCATACTGGTTCGAGCTGATAGAAAGGCAACAGTGACTCAAATTGCCACCCGTTACAACCAAGGTAGGCAGAAGAGCATCTCTGAACGCACAGTGCGTCGAACTTTGAGGCAGATGGGCTACAGCAGCAGAAGACCACACTGGGTACCACTCCTCTCAGCTAAGAACAGGCATCTGATGGCTACTTTCAGCAGGATAATGCGCCATGTCATAAAGCTCGAATCATCTCAGATTGGTTTCTTGAACATGACAATGAGTTCACTGTACTCAAATGGCCTCCTCAGTCACCAGATCTCAATCCAATAGAGCATCTTTGGGATGTGGTGGAACGGGAGATTCGCATCAGGGATGTGCAGCCGACAAATCTGCGCCAACTGTGTGATGCCATCATGTCAATATGGTCCAAAATATCTGAGGAATGCTTCCAGCACCTTGTTGAATCTCTGCCACGAAGAATTGAGGCAGTTCTGAAGGCAAAAGGGGGTCCAACCCGTTACTAGCATGGTGTACCTAATAAAGTGGCCAGTGAGTGTATATACTACATACTACATACATGCTACATATATACTACATTCATACAACATACATACTACATACATACTACATATATACTACATTCATACAGCATACATACATACTACATACATACTACATATATACTACATTCATACAACATACATACTACATACTACATACATGCTACACATATACTACATTCATACAACATACTTACATACTACATACATGCTACATATATGCTACATTCATACAACATACATACTACATACTACATACATGCTACATATATACTACATTCATACAACATACATACATATATACTACATACATGCTACATATATACTACATTCATACAACATACATACATACAACATACTACATACATGCTACATATATACTACAGTTGTGGCCAAAAATATTGACACCCCTGCAATTCTGTCAGATAATACTCAGCTTCTTCTTGAAAATGATTGCAAACAAAAATTCTTTGGTATTATTATCTTCATTTAATTTGTCTTAAATGAAAAAACACAAAAAGAATTGTCCTAAAGCCAAATTGGATATAATTCCACACCAAACATAAAAAAGAGGGTGGACAAAAGTATTGGCACTGTTCGAAAAATCATGTGATGCTTCTCTAATTTGTGTAATTAACAGCACCTGTAACTTACCTGTGGCACCTAACAGGTTTTGGCAATAACTAAATCACACTTGCAGCCAGTTGACATTTATTACAGTTGACTCAACCACTGTCCTGTGTCCTTGTGTGTACCACATTGAGCATGGAGAAAAGAAAGAAGACCAAAGAACTGTCTGAGGACTTGAGAAACCAAATTGTGAGGAAGCATGAGCAATCTCAAGGCTACAAGTCCATCTCCAAAGACCTGAATGTTCCTGTGTCTACCGTGCACAGTGTCATCAAGAAGTTTAAAGCCCATGGCACTGTGGCTAACCTCCCTAGATGTGGACGGAAAAGAAAAATTGACAAGAGATTTCAACGCAAGATTGTGCGGATGTTGGATAAAGATCCTCGACTAACATCCAAACAAGTTCAAGCTGCCCTGCAGTCCGAGGGTACAACAGTGTCAACCCTACTATCCGTCGGCGTCTGAATGAAAAGGGACTGTATGGTAGGTGACCCAGGAAGACCCCACTTCTTACCCCGAGACAAAAAAAGCCAGGCTGGAGTTTGCCAAAACTTACCTGAAAAAGCCTAAAACGTTTTGGAAGAATGTTCTCTGGTCAGATGAGACAAAAGTAGAGCTTTTTGGGCAAAGGCATCAACATAGAGTTTACAGGAGAAAAAAGAGGCATTCAAAGAAAAGCACACGGTCCCTACAGTCAAACATGGCGGAGGTTCCCTGATGTTTTGGGGTTGCTTTGCTGCCTCTGGCACTGGACTGCTTGACCATGTGCATGGCTTTATGAAGTCAGAAGACTACCAACAAATTTTGCAGCATAATGTAGGGCCCAGTGTGAGAAAGCTGGGTCTCCCTCAGAGGTCATGGGTCTTCCAGCAGGACAATGACCCAAAACACACTTCAAAAAGCACTAGAAAATGGTTTGAGAGAAAGCACTGGAGACTTCTAAGGTGGCCAGCAGTGAGTCCAGACATGAATCCCATAGAACACCTGTGGAGAGATCTAAAAATGGCAGTTTGGAGAAGGCACCCTTCAAATATCAGGGACCTGGAGCAGTTTGCAAAAGAAGAATGGTCTAAAATTCCAGCAGAGCATTGTAAGAAACTCATTGATGGTTACCGGAAGCGGTTGGTCGCAGATATTTTGGCTAAAGGTTGTGCAACCAAGTATTAGGCTGAGGGTGCAAATACTTTTGTCTTGCCCATTTTTGGAGTTTTGTGTGAAATGATCAATGTTTTGCTTTTTGCTTCATTCTCTTTTGTGTTTTTTCATTTAAGACAAATTAAATGAAGATAATAATACCAAAGAATTTGTGTGTGCAATCATTTTCAGGAAGAAACTGAGTATTATCTGACAGAATTGCAGGGGTGTCAATACTTTTGGCCACAACTGTACATTCATACAACATACATACATACTACATACATGCTACAAATATACTACATTCATATAACATACATACATACTACATACATGCTGCATATATACTACATTCATACAACATACATACTACATACATGCTACATATATACTACATTCATACAACATACATACATACAAATATACTACATACATGCTACATATATACTACATTCATACAACATTCATGCTACATACATACTGCATATATACTACATTCATACAACATATATACATACATATATACTACATACATGCTACATATATACTACACTCATACAACATACATACATACTACATACATACTACATATATACTGCGTTCAAACAGCATACATACATACTACATGCTACATACATACTACATATGTACTACATTCATACAACATACATACATACTACATACATGCTACATATATACTACATTCATACAACATACATACATACTACATACTACATACATGCTACATATATACTACATTCATACAACATACATACTACATACTACATACATGCTACATGTATACTACATTCATACAACATACATACATAGTACATACATACTGCATACATACAACATGCTACAGACAAACAACATACATACATACTACATACATACTACATACATACTGCATACAATACATTCATACATTCATACAATACATACATATAGACATACAGTCCATATAACATAGAGTACATACTCACCATCACTTGTCACTTTGATCACCAAAGCCAGTGTCATCTGTGGAAAAATATGAAAATAACAAACAAACAATATAATCCCTGATCCGCAGAAATCCACGCGTGTCCCACACCGATCTTCCGTGGAGAACAGCAGCATCAGCTGATGTGACCGCTCTCTACGGGGCTCCAGGAATCCAGTGACGGAAGGTAGGTATCGTTCCACACTGTAGTCCCCCGCCACTGTAAAAAAATAATCCCTGGTCTCACTTTATGGCAAAAGCTGCGTGGGAACTTTCTCACACAGCAATGCTAAAAGTGAGACTAGGGACTATTTTTTTACAGTGGCGGAGGAATACAGTGTGGAAGGATACCTACCTCCCGTCATTGGATTACTGAAGCCCCTAGAGAGTGGTCGCATCAGCTGATGCTGCTGTTCTCCATGGGAGATCGGTGTGGGACACGCGTTGATTTCTGCAGATCAGGGATTATATTGTTTGTTATTTTCATATTTTTCCACAGATGACACTGGCTTTGGGGATCAAAGTGACAAGTGATGGTGAGTATGTACTCTATGTTATATGTACTGTATGTCTATATGTATGTATTGTATGAATGTATTGTATGCAGTATGTATGTAGTACAGTATGCAGTATGTATGTATGTATGTTGTATGTCTGTAGCATGTTGTATGTATGTAGTATGTATGTAGTATGTAGTAGGTATGTATGTTGTATGAATGTAGTATATATGTAGCATGTATGTAGTATGTATGCATGTTGTATTAATGTAGTATACATGTAGTATGTATGTAGTATGTAGTATGTATGTATGTTGTATGAATGTAGTATATATGTAGCATGTATGTAGTATGTATGTATGTTGTATGAATGTAGTATATATGTAGTATGTATGTATGTTGTATGAATGTAGCATATATGTAGTATGTATGTAGTATGTATGTTGTATGAATGTAGTATATATGTAGCATGTATGTAGTATGTAGTATGTATGTATGTTGCATGAATGTAGTATACAGTATATGTAGTATGTATGTATGTTGTATGAATGTAGTATATATGTAGTATGTATGTAGTATGTATGTATGTTGTATGAATGTAGTATATATGTAGCATGTATGTAGTATGTATGTATGTTGTATGAATGTAGTATATATGTAGCATGTATGTAGTATGTATGTATGTTGTATGAATGTAGTATATATGTAGTATGTATGTAGTATATTTGTATGTATGTATGTTGCATGAATGCAGCATATATGTAGTATGTATGTAGTATGTATGTATGTTGTATGAATGTAGTATACAATGGGGAAAAAAAGTATTTAGTCAGTCAGCAATAGTGCAAGTTCCACCACTTAAAAAGATGAGAGGCGTCTGTAATTTACATCATAGGTAGACCTCAACTATGGGAGACAAACTGAGAAAAAAAAATCCAGAAAATCACATTGTCTGTTTTTTTTTCATTTTCTTTGCATATTATGGTGGAAAATAAGTATTTGGTCAGAAACAAAATTTCATCTCAATACTTTGTGATATATCCTTTGTTGGCAATGACAGAGGTCAAACGTTTTCTGTAAGTCTTCACAAGGTTGCCACACACTGTTGTTGGTATGTTGGCCCATTCCTCCATGCAGATCTCCTCTAGAGCAGTGATGTTTTTGGGTTTTCGCTTGGCAACACGGACTTTCAACTCCCTCCAAAGGTTTTCTATAGGGTTGAGATGCTTCTTACGAAGCCACTCCTTCGTTGCCCTGGCGGTGTGCTTTGGATCATTGTCATGTTGAAAGACCCAGCCACGTTTCATCTTCAATGCCCTTGCTGATGGAAGGAGGTTTGCACTCAAAATCTCACGATACATGGCCCCATTCATTCTTTCATGTACCCGGATCAGTCGTCCTGGCCCCTTTGCAGAGAAACAGCCCCAAAGCATGATGTTTCCACCACCATGCTTTACAGTAGGTATGGTGTTTGATGGATGCAACTCAGTATTCTTTTTCCTCCAAATACGACAAGTTGTGTTTCTACCAAACAGTTCCAGTTTGGTTTCATCAGACCATAGGACATTCTCCCAAAACTCCTCTGGATCATCCAAATGCTCTCTAGCAAACTTCAGACGGGCCCGGACATGTACAGGCTTAAGCAGTGGGACACGTCTGGCACTGCAGGATCTGAGTCCATGGTGGCGTAGTGTGTTACTTATGGTAGGCCTTGTTACATTGGTCCCAGCTCTCTGCAGTTCATTCACTAGGTCCCCCCGCGTGGTTCTGGGATTTTTGCTCACCGTTCTTGTGATCATTCTGACCCCACGGGGTGGGATTTTGCGTGGAGCACCAGATCGAGGGAGATTATCAGTGGTCTTGTATGTCTTCCATTTTCTAATTATTGCTCCCACAGTTGATTTCTTCACTCCAAGCTGGTTGGCTATTGCAGATTCAGTCTTCCCAGCCTGGTGCAGGGCTACAATTTTGTTTCTGGTGTCCTTTGACAGCTCTTTGGTCTTCACCATAGTGGAGTTTGGAGTCAGACTGTTTGAGGGTGTGCACAGGTGTCTTTTTATACTGATAACAAGTTTAAACAGGTGCCATTACTACAGGTAATGAGTGGAGGAAAGAGGAGACTCTTAAAGAAGAAGTTACAGGTCTGTGAGAGCCAGAAATCTTGATTGCTTGCTTCTGACCAAATACTTATTTTCCACCATAATATGCAAATAAAATGAAAAAAAACAGACAATGTGATTTTTTGGATTTTTTTTTCTCAGTTTGTCTCCCATAGTTGAGGTCTACCTATGATGTAAATTACAGACGCCTCTCATCTTTTTAAGTGGTGGAACTTGCACTATTGCTGACTGACTAAATACTTTTTTTCCCCACTGTATATGTAGCATGTATGTAGTATGTAGTATGTGTGTATGTTGTATGAATGTAGTATATATGTAGCATGTAGTGTATGTAGTATGTAGTATGTATGTATGTTGTATGAATGTAGTATACATGTAGTATGTATGTATGCTGTATGAATGTAGTATATATGTAGTATGTATGTATGTTGTATGCATGTAGTATATATGTAGTATGTAGTATGTATGTATGCTGTCTGAATGTAGTATATATGTAGCATGTATGTAGTATATATGTATGTTGTATGAATGTAGTATATATGTAGCACGTATGTAGTATGTAGTATATATGTATGTTGTATGAATGTAGTATATATGTAGTATGTTTTTTTTTGTTTTTTTACATTCAACACATTAGCCGGATGATGGGACTACTACTGTCCCATTATTGGCTAATGTGTCAATCACTGTCATTGTAGCAGGCATCACCCGATGGGATTTGTAGTCCCATCGGACGATGCCTGCACACACACAAGACCCCCGGCAGCCCACACAGACCACCGACAGCCGGCACAGCCCACCGACAGCCGGCACAGGCCCCCGTGAGGCCCGTACAGACCACCGACAGCCGGCACAGGCCCCCGGCAGCCGGCACAGACCACCTACAGCCGGCACAGACCCCCGAGAGGCCCGTACAGACCACTGGCAGGCGGCACAGGCCCCTGACAGGCCTGCACAGACCCCCGAGATGCCCGTACAGACCACCGGCAGCCGGCACAGGCCCCCGAGAGGCCCGTACAGACCACCGACAGCCGGCACAGGCCCCCGAGAGGCCTGTAAAGACCACCGGCAGCCGGCACAGGCCCCTGACAGGCCTGTACAGACCCCCAAGAGGCCCGTACAGACCACCGGCAGCCGGCACAGGCCCCCGACAGGCCTGTACAGACCCCCGAGAGGCCCGTACAGACCACCGGCAGCCGGCACAGACCCCCAACAGTCGGCACAGACCCCCCGCAGTCAGCACAGACCGTGCATCATGATTACATCATTTCAGCAGCCAATTACAGCCACAATAGTGACTCATTGCATTATGGAGACTTCTGATTCCGGTATCCGATATTGAAAAAATATTGGTACTCGGTATCGGAATTCCGATACAGCGAATATCGGCCGATACACGATATTTGCAGTATCGGAATGCTCAACACTAAACATGAGATATTAAACTTGCTCCAATTAGGCCTCAGCCTACACCCTGATTGACCCTGGGCTCCAACACCACAAGTTGCTGCTCAGAAGAGCCGTCTGCACAGAAAAATACACTAACTCCTGTGTTAGTGGGGTTCAGCAATGTCAGCTGCTCCCCTGCTGTGTGTCCGGCAATATCTCCTGCTCCGTCCACATTCACACAACATCAGATATTAATCTTGCTCCAATTAGGCCTCAGCCTACACCCTGATTGACCCGGGGCTCCAACTCCACCAGTTGCTGCTCAGAAGTGCCATCTGCACAGAGAAAAACACTAGCTCCTGTGTTAGTGGGGTTCAGTAATGTCAGCTGCTCCCCTGCTGTATGTCTGGCAATGTCTCCTGCTACTGATTTTAAACTTGGTCCAATTAGCCCTCTGGCTCCACTCTGTCTCTAGTATTTACCCTAGGCTCCAACACCGCCAGTTGCTGCTCAGAAGTGCCGTCTGCACAATCAACATTTGCTCCTGTGTTTCTGTGGTTCAGTAATGTCAGCTAATCACCGACTGTGTGTCCGGCAATTTCTCCTGCTCTAGTAGTGGGAATGTGGACAGAGCAGAAGAAATTTCCGGACAAACAGCAGGGAATCAGCTGACATTACTGAACCCCAATAACACAGGAGCAAGTGTTGCCTGTACAGATGGCACTTCTGAGCAGCAACTGGCGGTGTTGGAGCCCAGGGTAAATACTAGAAACAGAGTGGAGCCAGAGGCATAATTGGAGCAAGTTTAAAATCAGTAGTAGTCTACAACAGATATTAACCTTGATCCAATTATGTCTCTGGCTCCACTATGTTTGTAGTATTAACCCTGGGCTCCAACACCACCAGTTGCTGCTCAGAAGTGCCGTCTGCACAATCAACATATGCTCCAGTGTTATTGGGGTTCAGTAATGTCAGCTGATCCCCAGCTGTGTGTCCTCCAATTTCTCCTGCTCTGTCCACACTCACACAACTACAGATTTTAAACTTGCTCCAATTAGGCCTCTGTCTCCACTCTGTTTGCAGCATTTACCCTGGGTTCCAGCACTGCCAGCTGCTTCCCAGCATTGTCTTTGGCACGGGTACTCCCTCCAGCCCAACCTGGTTCCAGCACGCCAGCTGTTTCCGGGTAGTGTCAACGTCACTTTGCCTCCAAAACTTTGTCCTGTCGTGTTGCGGTCGGGTTAACCGACTCTATGGTGCCTGCAGTTTAGGTGCTTCCTATGTGGGCTGCGGGATCTGGCAATAAAGGCTGGTTCCGTAGTGCCAATAGGGCAAGCACCCCCTGTAGGACTGTGGGTTTCAGCAACTGTGGCCGGCTCGCAGCCTTGCAACTTTGTTTTTCATGGGTACCTTCTGCTTCCCATCCAGGTTCCTGTACCGTCAGCTGGTTCTCGGCAGTGCCTTTGGCTTAGGTGCCTCCTTTCAGTATCTGAGTTCCACCAACGTCTGCTGGTCCTTGGTAGTGCTTTCTAGCACAGGTACCTCCTGCTTAGTAACTGGGTTCCAGTACCATCAGCTGGTCCTCGGTAGTGCCATTGGCTCTTGTTCCTTCTGCTACCCATCCAGGTTCCACTACCGTCAGCTGGTTCTTGGCAGTTCCTCAGCCTTCTTGTACCTTCTGCTACATTTCCAAGTTCAAGCTTTTTGAAATGGTTTTTGGTCATCACTCTGGATCTCTCTGACGACGACCCTGAAGACAATGACCCTGAAGACCACCCCGAAGAAGACGACGACCCCAAAGATGATGACCCTGAAGACGACGACCCTGAAGACCACCCCGAAGAAGACGACGACCCCAAAGACGATGACCCTGAAGACGACGACCCTGAAGACCACCCCAAAGAAGACCAAAAAGATGACCCTGAAGAAGATGACCAAGAGGACAAAGAACATGAAGACAACCACCAAGATACAGAACAACAAGAGACAGAAGACCAAGAAGCAGAAGACCAAGAAGCAGATGAACAAAAAGCAGAAGAACAAAAAGCAGAAGAACATTAAGCATAAGACTAAAAATAAGAGCAAAGATATTATCTAAATTATAAGCAGAAGAAGACTAAGCAGTGTATGGGGGTGAGTCCGTTCCTCCTCGTGGTGCCCCTGGAAAATGCCTGCTGCTGCAGGCCAAACTGAACGTGGACAAATCCTGTTGTAAATCTTTTGTGACAGGCAGAACAGTAGGTGTAATCTTCAAACTTTTATAGATAACAACTACAGGAATGCCTGTCACAAATAAGAATATGATGAAGAAGAAGAATAGGAAGAAAAAGAAGTAAAATATGAAGAAGAATAATAGTTGAATAAGAAGAATATGAAGAATGTAAAAAAAAAGAATAATAGGAAGACGGTGAAGAAGAAGAAGAAGAAGATGAATAAGGTGAAGAAGTTGGTAAAAAAGATGCTGCTCCTGCTGAGGATCAAGAAGGAGAAAGTGTGGGAGAAGTAAAAAAGGTGAAGAGCATGGAAGTAGTGAAACATACATATCTGACAAAATAAAAAAAAGGTTAACATAGTCAATATCTTTGTAACTCTGAACGTCTTAAAAAAAATTAATTCCTGCTATTCCATTTGATTGGGCTAAACCTCTATGCCTTTATGCCTGTAGTCTCCTCCACCTCCCCCAATACATTCTACATTATTCTTAGTTGTTTTCCTTCATGTAGAATTAACCTACAAGGAAAGAAAGGGTTTATTTTAATTTCGATATTTCTGTCCCATTGACTTGCATTGGTTTCCGGTATCGGAATCGGTGATATCCAATACTTTTTGGGTATCGGTCCGATCCAATCCGATCCGATATTTCCCGATATCGGAAGGTATCGCTCAACACTAGTTACCAGCTTATCTAAAAGATATGTTTCATGTGTTGCAAATCTTGTAGTCCATAAAATGGAAAAATCAATACATTTATGGAACATTAGATTTACAGGTGCTGTATACAGTGATTGATCAACAAAAGGTTGTGATATAGTCCATCTCATATTTTGCATGAAGTGGAAAAATATGCAAATACGCAAACTGAATTTATTATAGAAAGCATTCAATTAATTGTATTGCATAATTCTTTCATTTATGATCAATTTTACCTAGAAATATGGGGAACAGCTTTAGGAACAAGGTTCATCCCTATTTATGACAATTTATTTGTAGTTCAATGGGTAGAATCAACTATTTTTAATAAAGGCGGGTTATGGGTGAGCCTGGTCTCATATCGTCGATGCTTCATAGATGATATTTTATTTATGTGGGAAAGATCTCATATAGACTCATCGCTGAACTTCCTTGGTGAATTTAATCAAAATGACTGTGGTTTTCTATTTACTCCTACATTTAGTACTGTTAGTGATAATTTCCTAGAGCTCACTATTTTTTTAGGATAGTCTAGCAACTAAGAGCTATCGAAAAGAAGTAAAATCAAACAGTTTTATTCATATAACCAGCTGTCACCTACCTGCATTTTTTTACCAATATTCCTAAGGGAAAATTCACTTGAATCCATTGTAATTGAATGTACATGGCCAATAATGTTGCAGAGTATGAGTTCCATGAAGAACAATTTATAAGTAGAGGATATGATCTAAGTCCATTAGGAACAGCAGAAAAGAAACTGCAAACTATTCTAAAAGCCAATCTCTTTCACACAATAAAAACGCCTCCAATAACTCTCTACAAACAACAAATTAGTCAAGTTCTGATTAGCACTCAGAATCATAGCAACCAAAGTGCTTTAAAAAATATTGACCAATTTTGAAATAAGATAAGGTTATTAGCAAGCTTTTCATTAATCACCCTAAACTTTCTTTTAGAACAACACAGACTTTGGACAATCTTGTAGCGCCAACTATTAAAGAAAAAGGTACTTACAAAAGTATTAAAATGTAAATAGCCACTTTTCGCACAAAAGAGTGGGATTTCTACCATGCGGTAAATGCTCCAGCTGCAAGCAATCCATAAGCAGTAGAACTATTCCAAAATAATTTGTCAACACAGATGGAACTAAACTAAACACTAGTTAAGGATTAATTTTTATGCTCTATCACAGGGGTTATATACAGTAGGGTGCCAAGGAAATCCATAGTAAAAATTAAGTAGCAAGTTTTTGAAGGTCTTTCCTCCTAATTTTGCTTCTTTTTGGTCATAGATATTTTATAATATTCTTTTTTTAAGATTAGTTATCATTTACTGGTTGCTCAATGGCACATCATATTGCAGTTTTAAATGTTTGTTTATTATTTATTGTCATGCATACCCCGCGTTATTTTACCGATCAGATTAATTGATTTTATATTTTGATACAGTACAGACCAAAAGTTTGGACACACCTTCTCATTCGAAGAGTTTGCTTTATTTTCATGACTATGAAAATTGTAGATTCACTCTGAAGGAATCAAAACTATGAATTAACACATGTGGAATGATATAATGAACAAAAAAGTGTGAAACAACTGAAAATATGTCTTATATTCTAGGTGCTTCAAAGTAGCCACCTTTTGCTTTGATTACTGCTTGGCACACTCTTGGCATTCTCTTGATGAGCTTCAAGAGGTAGTCACCGGAAATGGTCTTTTAACAGTCTTGAAGGAGTTCCCAGAGATGCTTAGCACTTGTTGGCCCTTTTTCCTTCACTCTGCAGTCCAGCTCACCCCAAACCATCTCGATTGGTTTCAGGTCTGGTGACTGTGGAGGCCAGGTCATCTGGTGTAGCACCCCATCACTCTCCTTCTTGGTCAAATAGCCCTTACACAGCCTGGATGTGTGTTTGGGGTCATTGTCCTGTTGAAAAATACATGATGGTCCAACTAGACGCTAACCGGATGGAAAAGCATGCCGCTGCAAGATGCTGTAGTAGCCATGCTGGTTCAGTATGCCTTCAATTTTGAATAAATCCCCAACAGTGTCACCAGCAAAACACCCTCACACTATCACATCTCCTCCTCCATGCTTCACGGTGGGAAACAGGCATGTAGAGTCCATCCATTCATCTTTTCTGCGTTGGAGATGGGCGGGCCAGTTACCAACAAACCCACCCAGGGTGTGTGTTTAAAGAACACTGTTGTAAAGTGTGTGAGTGGTTGAAGGACCTGTGATGAGGTCATAGTCATGTGACCAGGTTGGCGTGGCTATGGACCATATAATGTGGCCAGGGTAGGTCACATGTGGTGAATGCAGGGACCCAATTGGTCCGTTTGGAAGGTCTCGTGTGGCTACCTTCCTGACAGCATGTGGACGTTGTGTTTTAATGGCTGCAAGTACCTGAGAGTTCCCTGGAAGGAATTAATGTCTGCAGTATGGAGAAGCAGCCATGAGAGAACCCTGACGGGGTGAGATATAACTGTGAGGCTGAAAAGCCTGCGTATTGGATATTGCTAACAGAGTGAAGCTCTGTCATGGACACTATGCCGTTTATATGATCTTTATGTTGCTTCTATGGGTTTATGATGCCTAATAAACCGCATGAACTGTTTTTGCTTTATGGAAAATCTATGCCAGATCTGTTTTTGTGGCTGCTGAGCGAGTATCCCCTACCCGAATGACAGCACTACCTCACTATATATATATATATATATATATATATATATATATATATATACCAGCTGAAGAGCCAGGCGCTGCCCGGGCATAGTAACTAACTACGGTTAGTTATAACAAATTATAATGATTATACCTATATATAAAGCTGAGTGAAGAGCCCCTCCCATTCCGCATAGCCACATTCCCTATAATATCCCACATCATCCTGTCAGCCAGAGCTACCGGACTACTACCCAAAATATCCCACATCATCCCTTCAGCCAGAGCCACTGGACTACTACCCCTAATATCCCACATCATCCCATCAGCCAGAGCCACCGGATAACTACCACTAATATCCCACATCATCCCGTCAGCCAGAGCTACTGGACTACTACCCATAATATCCCACATCGTCCCATCAGCCAGAGCCACTGGACTACTACCACTAATATCCCACATCATCCTGTCAGCCAGAGCTACTGGACTACTACCCATAATATCCCACATCATCCCATCAGCCAGAGCCACTGGACTACTACTTCTAATATCCCATATCATCCCATCAGCCAGAGCCACTGGACAACTACCACTAATATCCAACATTCCGTCAGTCTGGAATCAGAACCAGAGCGCTGAGTGGAATGATCTTAACTTAACTAGGTCTTAACTAGGGCGGCACGGTGGCGCAGCGCTAACCACTGAGCCACCGTGCCGCCCTAGTTAAGACCTAGTTAAGTTAAGATCATTAAGTTAAGATCATCATTGGTTCGAATCCCACCAAGGACAACATCTGCAAGGAGTTTGTATGTTCTCCCCGTGTTTGCGTGGGTTTCCTCCGGGTACTCCGGTTTCCTTCCACATTCTAAAGACATACCAATAGGGAATTTAGATTGTGAGCCCCATCGGGGACAGTGATGATAATGTGTTGTGTGCAAACTGTAAAGCGCTGCGGAATATGTTAGCGCTATATAAAAATAAAGATTATTATTATTTAACTTCCATACTGGGGATTCCTTTATGATAGGCCTGCCATCAGAATCAGAGTGCTGAGTGGATTTGCCCTGACTTCCATACCAATGATCCCTTTAATAGAAGCCTGGGGTGAGAATCACAGCACTGAGGGATTTACCCTAACTTCCATACCGTAGATCCCTTTAAGAGAGGCCTGCAGTTAATACCAAAGCGTAGAGTGAATTTTCCCTCACTTCTGTACCGAGGATCCCTTTAAGAGCGGACTTGGGTCAGAACCAAAGCGCTCAGTGGATTTACCCTAACTTCCATACCTGGGATCCCTTTAAGAGATCCTGGGATCAGAAGTAGAGCGCTGAGTGGATTTGCCCTGACTTGCATACCAATGATCCTTTTAAAAGAACCATGGGGTCAGAATCAGAGGGCCAAGGGATTTGCCCTAACTTCCATACAGGAGATCCCTTTATTATAGCCTGGGGTCAGTATCAGAGCATTTGAAGGCAATTGCCCTGACTTCCATACCGAGGATCCCTTTAAGAGAGGCCTGGGGTCAGAATTAAAGTGCTGTATGGATTTGCCCTGACTTCCATACCGGAGATCCCTTTAAGAAGGGCCTGGGGTCAATACCAAAGCGCAGAGTGGACTTGCCCTAAATTCCATACAAATGATCCCTTTAAGAGAGGCCTGGGGTCAAAACCAAAGCGCTGGATGGATTTGCTCTGATTAACATACCAATGATCCCTTTAGGAGGGAAGATGTGCCTATGGGATGGAGGATGTGTGATGGAGATATGGGCAGGGAGCGGGGGATTCCTTTCTGTCATGTGATCTCTGCTCCTTTTGGGGGGGGCAGACAGTGGCTGGGAGCTTATGTTCCCAGGGATGCTATATTTCTCCCACCATGTCAGTGTCTGCTGAGGTGTTGTCAAGTGGGAAAACTGTTGGTCATAGCAACCAATCACAGCTCAGCTTCTTTTAACCAGCTCTGGTGAAATGAGAGATGCTTAGTGATTGTTTGCAAGGAAAACTGTTGCTCATAGCAACCAATCACAGCTCAGCTTGAAAGATGCTTCGTGATTGGTTGGCGATACACACACATTCATTTAAATATATATATATATATATATATATATATATATATACTTGACCAAGTGATAAATCTAAATTTAATGTCAACATATTTTACATGGTGAATCCTTATGCCAAAAGTATATATAGCATTCAATATCCATGCAAAATGCCATATGTAGGACATCAAAAATCAAAGAGTATTTTAATAATAATAATAATAATAATAATAATAATAAAGGCTACAAAGGACACCCACTTTTGCAGTACTATTGGGAAAGTCATAACTAGAGATGGGCAAACCCCAGTATGTTCTGGTCAGCGAGTTCGTCCGAACAATTAAAAAAAGTTTGGTTCAGGTACCACAACAGTACCCAAACCCAAACCCAAAACCCAGTCATTTGAATGCAGGACCAAAACATCCAGTGTTTACTGCTCTGTCATATACATGACAGTGCGGCAAGCAATGCCTCTGATTGGCTTCCATGCTGTGAAATGGCAGCATAGGCCCACAGCTGTGACAGAAGGTAAAAGTTTACCTCCTGTCACTGGAATCAGTTGATGGGATTTTTCAGGTTGCTTCTAACAAAAGTAAGAGCAGGCAGTGGCTGATGGGAGAATTCATTAGCCAGCACCTGCGCTCTAAATAAATAATAAAAAATAAACCGGGCATGGTTTTCCTGTATTTTTGATAACCACCATGGCAAAAATGACAGCTGCTTGCAGCAAACCTCAGCTGTTAGCTTTAGCAAGGCTGTTTATCAAGAATAAAGGGGTCACCATTCTGATTTTTTTAATTATTTCAATAAATTATTTAAAAAAAACTGCTTGATCTCCCTCCTATTGTTGACAATCAGCCTAGCTAAAGCAAACAGCTGGTGGCGGGTATTCTCAGGCTGGTAAGGGGCATTCATTAGATGCACCTATTCTGGGGCTTTGCCCAGCTGTTCCCACTTACCCTGTGATGGTGGCAAATGGGGTTCATATTTGTGGGGTTGATGTCACCTTGTATTGTCCGTTGACATCAAGCCCATGGCTTCATAATGGAGAAGCATCTATAAGACGCCTATCAATTGCTAATCCTATAGGTGTATTGTAAATAAACACACATCCAGAATAAAGTCCTTTTTTGAAATACATTTACTTTTTTACCTAAAAACTAGCTGAAGAGCCCGGCGTTGCCTGGGCATAGTAACCAACTGGGGTTTGTAATAACAAATTATAATGATTATATTGCACTTAAAAACATTTTACATCATATATTCAACACTACAGATTTGCAATGCAAATTAACTAAACGATTACCCAAGTATTGATAGTATTTTATTTTCAACTCATTCAAGAGCCTTTTGATAAACAACATGTGTATCTGTGTATCTAACCCTATCCTGTGTTATAATGTCTGCTGAGCTGTGTACCTAATCCTCTCCTGTGTGATACTTTCTGATGAGCTGTGTATCTAATCCTATCGTGTGTTACTGACTGCTCAGCTGTGTATCTAATCCTATCCTGTGTGATACTGACTACTGAGCTGTAAATCTAATCCTATCCTGTGTGATACTGGGCTCCCCCTGCCATCTGTGTCAGAGGGTGGCCTGTGTTGGCACAGAAATAAATTGTGTTATTTCCAGCTTTACAGAAGGACGATAACACCATAGAAATGATAAGAATAATAGGCAAAATTTTTTGGTGAATTGGAACACATGGGGTTAAAATTTCACCTCACAAAATAGCCTATGACGCTCTCAGGGTCCAGACATGTCACTGTGCAAAATTTTGTGGCTGTAGCTGCGACGGTGCAGATGCCAATCCCAGACATACACACATACATACATACATACACTTTTTCCTCATTATGTACATAGGGGCAAAATTGTTTGGTGAATTGGAATGCACGGGGTTAAAATTTCACCTCACAGCATAGCCTATGATGCTCTCGGAGTCCAGACGTGTGACTGTGCAAAATTTTGTGGCTGTAGCTGCAACGGTGCAGATGCCAATCCCGGACATACACACATACATACACACACATTGAGCCTTACATATTAGATAACAAATACGGTTATACCCACCTAACATCCATTTGATTTAAGCCATCATCTCCTGTAAAAAGACAAAAATAAAAAACAACCATATCCTTCACCTGACCTAATATAGGAATTCAGCCAGGAGGCCATATTTACTAATCCAAATCATTTGGCATTAAACTGTGTTGCAGTGAGAAATCAGAAGGCCAGCTTTCCTCTTAAAAATCGTTAGGTTGACTAAAGCAGTTCAACCAGTAGGTCCTATTTTCTAATCAGCATCACTATTCAGATCATCTACATGTTTAGGTACATTTTGAATAGTCTGCATAAGGAGTTAGTGGTCCCAGTGGACGAAGTGGAAACTGTTGACTCACAGGTCATTGCAATTGGAGGGTGGATTATAACTATCGAAGGGGATATCATGGTACCGGAGAAACTGTTAGTGAAGGTGCAGGAGGAAGAGTTGATGGTTGGGCACAAGTCAGGAGATGAGGAGGATAATGATATCCTCACTGTTATCTGTGGTGGGCAGGAGGGGATGGAGGAAGCAAACTTGAGTCTTACCCCACCATCAACACACCATGGTCTTGGACCTCATGGAAGAGCCTGACACATCAGCGCTTTCTTGCTGAACTATCTTTAACATGATGGCCTTATTCTTAGGGTTAGAAATAGTGATGACTACTGGGTCTCCACTCTGATAGACAAATGGTACAAAAGTAAGTTTAGCCAGATTCTTCCCCTGCAGAAAAGACGTGTGCATGCTAGAGTATCGCAACATGCTTGTAGACAATATTAAGAGTGAGTTTCCCTGAGACAGCTGTGAGGCACACAGTGTGCATCGCAGTTCTAGACTTCCAATGTAGAGATTGTCACGGTGTTATCACAAGAACACTAGCAGCAGCAGTGTAAGTGGCATAAGCAATTTCTGCAAGTAATTTCACCCTTTTTAGACCAGCTCATGCACCAGCAGATCAGAGTACAAGTCTGACACGTTGTGAATGACTGGAGAGGATGGTGCAGGAGTATTTGAGCTCAATATAAACACCATGAGTTGTAATTTGAACCCTTTTGCATTTTGGTTTTCAAAAATGGAACAGTGACCTGAGCTCGCTTGTCATGCTTTGGATCTTTTGTCATGCCCAGTACCTAACATTCTCTCAGGGCATGTCTTCAGTGCTGCTGGTGGTGTCTTGATGGATAAGCACATCTGGCTGTCCCTTAAAAGAGTAGACCGCATAACTGTCATCAAAATTAACAAGATATGGATTTCCAATGAATTTTGCACTCTAGTCACAGACGGGCAGATTAAGCAATGGTGATGTTTTTAGTGTCATACATTGATCTTGTATTATTGCAGTCTATTCCACCACACATGCCAATCTCAATTTTGGCATGATTGTATGACATTCAAACTCGTGTTCGCTTTCACGTGCATTTTTACTCAAAGTCGGCAAAAGTCTATTACATTTCGGTAAATTATCGCGTTTCCACTAATGCTTTTGTTATTACTTTTGCCATGATAGTGGTGCTGTATGATGAGTGGGGTAGGCGGGGGGAAGAAATTAATGAGGGGAAAGAGAGTGGAGAGGTCAGAAGAGCATTTGGAGAAGTTACAGCAGTGGCGAGCGTTTTTTTTTCTTCCCTTAATTTTATGTGTGTTGATTCGGGCAACCAATCAGGGCTCAGAAACAATCTACAATGTCAAGACACAAGGTCTTCTGTGATTGCTGAAGTCACATTTCCTGGCCAAATAAATATGACATCTTGTTTGGCTGGTGCCATTTACTCAGTGTCACAGTGCAGAGAGGTCTCTCCTGCGCTTGTGCTGCTGCTGAAAGTTAGCTTGCCCTGTGTGAAATCGATCTTCCAGCATCAAAGTAGATGCAAAAACTGTGTGTTAGTCTCCGGAATCCCCATTAGCTTCTCCAAATCGTTTGTGCTAACAATGATTCAGTGGCAAATCAGAAGGCCAGATATCCACTTAAAAATCATTAGGCCTAATATAGTGTAGTGTTGCAGCCTGGACGTCCAATTACCGCATTTTTCAGACTATAAGACACACCAGACCATAAGACACACCCCAAATTTTCAGAAGGAAAATAGGGAAAAAAATAATGGGTCAAATGGGGGTTCGTCTTACAGTCCGAATTCAGCTTACAGTTTTGGGGTTTGTAATAGTTTTTAACCCTTTTTATGACCGGCGCTTTTTTCGAGTTTTCATTTTCATTTTTCGCACCCCTTCTTTCCAGAGCCATAACTTTTTTATTTTCCATCAATATCCCATCAGCGGTCAGAAAGGGGTTAAACTATTTCTTGTTTTGCTTGTTTAATAAAGATACATTTTGCTAATCTTGTACATTTAATGTGATCCTTGCCTTTTACATGCTTCTTTTCTTTGTTGTCTGTTCAGCTTACAAGGGGGATTGGCACAGGTGAATGTGAGCTGTCACAGGGGAATGTGGTCACTGGGGTTGTTCGGTGGTCCAGGCTGGTGCGGTGGCCTCCAGGAAATCCAATCCCAGGCTGGTGCTGCAGTTGTTCTACCGGTATTTTGCAACAGGTTCGGCAGTGGTGCGACGGGGATCAGCTGGCATTTTGCAACAGGTGTGGTAGTGGTGCTCTGTGGCGTGGCAGGGCTCCGCCGGCATTTTGTTACAGGTGAGGCGGTGATGCTCTGTGGTGCGATGGTGCTCTGCCGGCATTCTGTGAAAGCCCGAAGGCCCCCACATATCTGGGAAAATGACCGCAGGAGGGCGCATGCTCAGATTGAGATCTCAGCAACAAGATCTCATCCCGAGATCTGAATCTGAGCATGTGCTGCCTCCGGGAGCCATTTTCCCTGAGGCTACCACATCACAGCAATGGATCTACGGGGGCCTCCGGGCTTTCACAAAATGCAGGCAGAGCAGCGCCACAACTCATAGCACGACCGCCACACCACAGAGCATGACCGCTGCTCCAGCCTGGGAAGGGAGGCTGCATTGCCCTGCAGTGTTGGACCTGGACCGCCGCCACAGTATTTTGTAAGCATATGCTGACCTAAAGATGCACTTCCATTTTTCCCCAAAATTTTTGAGGAAAAAAGTGAGTCTTATAGTCCAAAAAGTATGGTAATTACTCCTACATGTTTGTGCTAAAACTGTGTTTCAGTGGCAAATCAGAGGGCCAAATTTCCACTTAAAAATTGTTAGGCATAATATAGTGGTGCAGCCACTAGGCACAATTAGCTACTACAAATCGTTTGTGCTAAAACTGTTTTTCAGTGGCAAATCAGAAGGCCAGATTTCCATGTAAAAATCATTAGGCCTTCTATAGTGGTGCAGCCACGAGGCATAATTAGCTACTCTGAATCATTTGTGCTAAAACTGTGTTACAGTGGCAAATCATAAAGCCAGATTTCCAATTAAAATCTGTTAGACCTAAAATAGTGTTGCATCCATGAGGCCCAATTAGTTAATCTGAATCGTTTGTGTTAGAACTGTGTTACAGTGGCCAATCAGAAAGCCAGATTTAAACTTAAAAATGGTTAGGCCTTATAAAGTGCTGCAGCCATGAGGCCCAATTAGCTACTCCAATTCTCTTGTGCTAAAACCATGTTTCAGTGGCAAATTATAAGGCCAGGCCATTGTCCTGAAGTAATGCCATATTTTGTCAGAATAATATGTTGTGCTGGTAATATTTCGGCCTAGTCCTGGGTACACATTTCAAAATATAAATTCTTTGTGGTATTACTGTGGTCCAGAAGTAAGGCCATATTTCTCCAGAAAATATTTTGTGCTGGTAATTTTTTTTTGCCATAGATGAGTCCTCAATTGAAAATATAAATTGTGAGTGTTAATTGCATGTTCCTGAAACAAGGACACATTTCAGTATATAAATATTTAGTGATACTAGTTTCTCTCCAGACTGGAGTCCAAATTTCTAAATCTAAATCACGTGCTACAAAAAGCAGCCTACACTTCAGTATAGAAATCCTTTGTGCTAATGGTGTGCTCCAGCCAGAATGCCACATTTCACATTTCAGCATCGGACAGAGCCTGGAAGAGAACTTGCAGCAGTATTTCTAGCTTAAACATTGATCAGTAACAGATCAGTGAAAGACAGGTGTAGGCCTGGGGGTCTGAGAGCCCTGCCAAATTCAGGCAAGACAAATGACGGAGACCCAATTTAGAGTCCAAATATTTTCAAAAATTAGAGGCAGACACCACTAAAGTAGCAACAATTTATTTTATTTATTTATTTTACTTATATAGCGTCATTAGTTCTACAGTGCTTTAATACATTATCAGTTTCTCTAGAGGAGAAATAGCATAATGGGGCTCTGACACCCCTTCCACTACAGGCGGCCCACCAGACTGAGACCCAACTTGGAGTCTCCATATTTCATAAAATAGTTTTGCAACATCAGCAGCAGTAGCAACAGCAGGCACAGAAGCCACGACAAAGGTGTCACAGACTGCAATAACCAGAGATTGAGTCTGCCCAGTCAGTGACTGGGGTGCAAAAGTCATTGGATCTCCATGACTCGTTCATCTGGATGAAAGTTAGGCAGTATACACTTTGAGGAGACAGGCGAATGCTCTTATCCATCAGGACACCAGCAGCAGCGCTGAAGACACTTTCTGAGAGAAAGCTGTCTGCCGGGTATGACAAAACTTTCAAGGCTTGACAGGAAAGTTCTGGGCCCTATTTCAATTTTTAAAGCCCAAAAGGCTAATGTCATTGATATTGATCTTGAAATACTCCTGCGTCATCTTCTCCAGTCGTTCATTACGTGTCAGACTTGTACTCTGTTATGCTGGTGCACTGGCTGGTGTAAAAAATATGTGAAACAACTCAAAGAAATAGCTTATTTTAACCCCTTTCTGACATCAGACATAAAAATCCATCCATGTGACCTGGGTCTGTCTGACCAGGGACAGATTATTACTTCTGCGTGATTGCCCATGCACACGGGTGGTGTGCGGGCAATCGCTGCCGGGTGTCAGATAATTCTGACAGCTGACACCCAGCACATCAGTCTGTTACGTGTCTTATTTTCACTGAAGCGGTCTTCTTCTATATTGAGCTTATTAACATATACTTACCATCTTCTTATTGCATCACATTGCTTTATAGGCAGTATCCAGGGGCGGCCTTTCCAGACGATAGTCTTATAGCATTTTACCTTTAACATGTTTGTCTATAATTTTCTTTCTAATCTCCTGAGACAACGCTTTCCTTCGCTTCCTCTGGTCCATGTTGAATGTGATACACACCATGTCACCAAACAGCACAGTGAGTATCTGTAGCCCTCTATACATCTATACAGTCTCACTCACTGATAGATTGTAGACACATGTGATTCTAATTAGTGGACACACCGTGGTTTAACATGTCACTTTTGTCACATTTTTTTCAGGGGTGCCACAATTTCTGTCCAGGCCTATTGCATGAGTTTTTTTTTTTTAAATTCTGTGGAAGCACGGTTGATAAACAATGTCTGACTTTCATTTGTTCATTTTCATAGATTTTTGATTTCTTATTACTTTTTTCAGATTCAAGTTATTTCTGTCACCATTGTGTGTTTTTCTGGCATTAAACGAGGGGTACCAACAATTTTAACCACGTGTCAAAGCTTATACTCTACATCTTTGCACTATTTTTATGTTTTTTTAATATATTTACACATGTATATGTATATATTATATATATGTACAATATATATATATATATATATATATATATATATATATATATTCTCTATTCACCACTATAATTCAAAAAATCTTACATATAAAATTTCCTTTGATAGATGAACACCAGTCTGTTACGTGTCTTATTTTCACTGACGTGGTCTTCCTCTTTTATATTGAGCTCACTAACATGTACTTACCATCTTCTTATTTCATTGCATTGCTTTATATGCAGTATCCAAGGGCGGCCTTTCCACCATCCTGTGTTACCGTGGACTGACGTCAGGTATCCATGGGCTCCTTCGGTCTCCAGGAAGTGACGTGACATGGATCACAGTGATACACTTGCGTGGCGACACATCCGGATTACAGCGCCTCCTCTATATGGAACAACACCAGTGATTACTGGCATTGCTAAGGGAATTTTAAAATGTGGCACCTCACTACTTTGCACTTTTCAGAGCATTTTTTTTAACCGGAACTGATTAGAAGATCATAATACCAGAAGTAATAATGTATTGCGCTAGCATTATTGCAGCCACAATTAGAATTCTTAGGCACACAAGGAGCTCCCTAATATTCATTGGCTATCTGTAACTTAATTAATCCATCTGGCCAGCACCCAATCCCCCCTGGATGAAGTATTTCATTGTAAAACGTGCATCAGTTGTGGTGAGTCCCCAGTCATTCTTGAGGTATAGTACCTTTAATAATGTACTCCTTCATTGTTTGATACTTTAAATGTATATATGGTTTCCCCTGTAGTCCATGCAAGGGTGATGTCTTTGCATATGGTTAGTAGATCTAGTACTTTTGGCAACTTTTCACTCACAACTGAATCTAAAACTTAATGCAACGCCTTTGAATCTGCATGAATATATTTTTGTTTTACCTTTATTTTCTATTTCAGGAGTTTTTCTATATGTGCAATATGGCAAAGATCATTATATTTTGTTCTTTGTTTACAATGCATCCACTAGGATCCATGTGAATACGATATACTCAAAACTTTTTGAGTACTTGTCTACATTTATTTATATATTACCTGGGTGTACCCACCTCTTTCCTGTTACCTGCAGTGCTCTTTTTCATACACTGTTTTTAATATATTCAATAAACTTTTTTATTCTGGCCTGTTGTAATTTTTTTTTCTTTTAATGTAAGCAATTTAGTGAACACCATAAAAAAATTTTTTAAAAAAGGCAAAAAACAATGCTTTATCATCATTCTGTGTTAGGGCTGGCGGAATGCGCCAAATAATAAACATGATAATAAGGTGTGTTTACAGCTCTGGGTCCACTGTGCAGAGGTGGTAAACTGCTGCTTGGTAATGGCGGATGCTATATGGTGTTATAAAAGACCACAAACAGGTTAATTTCACCAGGTGTGTACAGGAGCGGACTCTGTTACATTAAATGCCGGAGTCTGTTTAAACTCACAGACCTCGGCAAGGGAGCGCACAGAATGCGGTCACAGAACTCTGCCCCAGGGACACGGGGTCAGAGTCCCTCTAGACCTTCTGAGCACGTGGCATTATACCTGCAGACGCCACTATAGACGCTGACTATGGTGGAGTGTCGAGCAAGTGCACCGTGGCGTGTAGAGCCACTAGTGGACACTGATGCCAGTCTCTGACTCTGCCCCTACCTACATCTAACCCTGGGCGCTTAACCGGCTAGGCTGCACAACACATGCATACCAAGGGTAGGTGATTCATAATGAGTCATTCATCAGAGACATTCATACATGCATACAACACTCACTCCACATGGTCTAATCTTTTTCTATATTAGCGCATGACCGGGCGTCCATGCAAACCTTTTATAGTTGCAGCCTTCCAGGACCTTCCTGATGGTTCAATTGGAGCAGCAACAGGACCTGAGCATGTGACCTCCGACCTCCAATGAGAGATTGTCTCATGGGCATGCTCAGTAGGAGAAAAGCTGGACTTAGTCCCAGGAGCATCTGCTCAAAGCTGACTCATGCATGGTACAATAGTTGAGCCTGAAAGAGCAACCAGATGCCTAGCAGTAGCCTGGGCAAGACTCTGGGACTGACATCTCTGCTGAGCAGGGACCTCTGCGAATGCAGAAGAATGGGAGACTGCAGAGGACATGGCTTGAGATTCCCCCTGTGCAGTGGCGGGAACTCGACGCCTAACATTACCCTCCCCTCCTAGGGCCCTCCCTCCTTGGGCCTCACTTTGCTCAAATGCTCCAATGAGCTGAGGAACACGAATGTTTTCTACAGGCTCCCAGGTCCTGTCCTTTGGACCATGACCCTTCCAGTCCACCAGGTAGTACTTTTTACCTCGTTCCATCTTGCACCCGACAATGGCATTCACCTCATAATCGTCCGTAGATGAGCTCGATGTCCTGGCAGATGACTTGGAAAACCGGGACTTGTGAACAGGTTTTAGGAGGGACACATGAAAGGTGTCGGTGATACCAAGGCATGGAGGAAGAGCCAGGCGATATACCACAGGGTTAACCTGCTCCAGGACCTTGAAGGGACATATAAAGTGAGGCGCAAACTTAGTTGACTCAACTCGCAGCCTGATATTACGGGCAGAGATCCACACTAGGTCGCCAAGAGCAAAGGTCAGAGCGGGGCGCTGGTGAGCATCTTCAGAAATCCTCATCCTCTCCTTGGAGTCCTGGATGGCATCCTGTGTGCAGTCCAAAATGTCATGTGCCTCCACCGCCCAGTCTGCCACCCTAGAGTCGATGGAAGACACAGGCATTGGCACAGAAACCTGTTGTGAGTTCATTTTCCCCTTCACCATTGAGGTCTGATGAACTCCCTCTTCTGGTGAAGGAAGGTAGTGAGGCTGATTGCCAAGCACCTGGGCAGGATGATGATGACTGGGTGACGGGAATTACTGACTGGATATAAGGCAGCCGACGCCCTTCTGCCTTGCTGGTGATCTCTCTGAGGGATTCTAGGAGACCAGTCTGATTCCTGCTCCTCAAAAGCTAAGTTTTCTGCTCTACTTTTTGCATTTGTGTTTTGGTGTTGTTTTGCATTGTTTTCCTTGATTTCTGCCATTCCCTGCTGGGGTGAGCTGAATTCCTTTTTGCTCTGTCTTCAGAAAATACCTGAGTACTGATATAGTCTTTTTGACGCCTAGCATCTTCAGGGCTTTTTTCCCTATCAGCTGTTGGCTCTTGTTTTGATAGGGTTTTGGCGGATTACAGACAGCAGCTTTTCTATCCTGTCCTAACTAGTTAGCTTGGGCCCCATCATTTGCTCAGCCTATCTTTCTATCTGTGTGAGTGTTTTTTCATCTTGCTTCACCGTCATTATATGTTGGGGGCTGCCTATTGCTTTGGGGTCTGCTCTGGGGCAGTTTAGATTTCCCTTTCTGTCTTTAGGCTATGTAGTTCTCCGGCTGTGATCGAGGGGTCTAGGGCACCGTAGGAACCTCCCCCACGGCTACTGCTAGTTGTTGTTGATAGGTTCAGGGGTCTGCAATCCGATAGCTGCCAACTTCTCTGGTTTTCTGGTCTTAGCTAGTATTTCTGTTTTTGCCTCCTACGGTGACTCATTCATAACAGAAACCAGCGGATGCTGACAATAATTAAGGAGAAATGGGGTTTGTCCAGTGGAGTCAACTACAGCGTTGTTCAGTGCAAACTCTGCCCACAGTAGCAAGGACGTCCAATCATCCTGCCTGGCCAAAACAAAATGTCGCAGGTACATGACCAGGGTCTGGTTATCCCTCTCTATCAACCCATTCGTCTTTGGATGGTAAGCTGAAGAGAGCTTCAGCTCAATGCTGAGTAGCCGACAAAGCTCTCTCCAGAACCGAGACGCAAACTGGGGACTCCGATCACGGACAATTTTGTCTGGCATACTGTGTAGATGGAAAACATACTTTATCAACAACTCCGCCAAGGCCCATGCAGAAGGTACCCGAGGGAGAGGCACCAGGTGCATCATTTTGGAGAAATGGCCGATGACTACCCAGATAATGGTGCAGCCACGAGACTTGGGTAAGCCCACCAAGAAGTCCATCCCGACCACTTCCCAGGGCCTGTCTGCCGCCGGCAGAGGGTAAAGTAACCCAGCAGGCCATTACCGTGGAGGACAATTTTTGGCGCAGGAGATACACTACCGAATATAATCTCCGACATCACGGGCCATATATGCGGCCACCGGTACATCCTCGCCAGGAGCTCAAATGTGGAACTAAAGTCTTGCCTGGGGGCACAGACTCTAGCGAAACCGAGGCCACAGTTCTCAGGCTCTCTGAAGGGACAATTAACCGAGGCTCCTCCTCCGATGACACTAGAGAGACCATTAGCCCAAATGTTCTTCTCCCCGTAGAGAAAATGGAGGGTGAAATGGAACCGGGAGAAGAACAGGGACCATGTAGCCTGGCGAGAACTTAGCCGCTAGGCGGTTTGTAAATAAACTACATTTTTGTGGTCAGTGTAGACTTGGAAGGGATAACGAGCCCCCTCCAGAAGGTGTCTCCATTCAGAAAAGGCCAACTTCATGGCTAGCAACTCCCTGTCCCCAATGGAATAGTTCCTCTCCGTCGGTGAAAAGGTCTTGGAAAAGAAGAAGCAAGGATGCTTCCGACCTTGAGTATCCTTTTGCAACAGGACTGCTCCGGCACCGACTGGCGAGGCATCCACCTCTAAAATAAATCGTTTATCCACATTGGGGCAATGTAAAATGGGTGCACTAGCGAAGTGAGACTTAATGGAGAGGAAGGCCTTGGAGACCTCCTCCTACCACAATTTAGGATTCGCTCCCTTCTTAGTGAGGGCAACCAAGGGAGCTACCAAAGTCGAGAAGTGCAGAATAAATTGGCAGTAGAAGTTAATAAATCCCATAAAGTGCTTCACTGCTTTGAAGGAATGAGGCTCCTGCCAATCTATCACCGCCTGTAGTTTGGCAGGATCCATGGCCAACCCCTGGGCTGAGATGATGTAGCCCAGGAAAGGCAAGGACTCCTGCTCAAACATGCACTTCTCCAACTAGGCGTAGAGGGAGTTTGACCATAGGAGGTTGAAGACCTTGCAAACATCTCTCTGGTGGGAGTCTATATCTGGAGAGTAGATGAGGATATCATAAAGATAGACTACAACCAAGGTGGTGAGCTTGTCCCAGAAGATGTCGTTCACAAAGTCTTGGAAGACGGCAGGAGCATTACAGAGCCCAAATGGCATCACCAGGTATTCATAATGCCCATCCCTGGTGTTAAATGCTGTCTTCCATTCATCCCCCTCACGGATGCAAATCAGGTTGTAAGCACCCCTCAGATCAAGCTTGGTAAATACCCTCGCTCCCCGCAACCTATCAAAAAGCTCTGATATCAGGGGCAGAGGGTACTTATTCTTAACGGTGATGCTGCTAAGACCCCTGTAGTCAATGCATGGCCGTAGTTCTCTGTTCTTCTTCTGCACAAAGAAAAACCCAGCCCCTTCAGGTGACACTGACTTCCTAATAAAGCCTCTTACCAGATTCTCCCAGGTGTACTGAGACATTGCCTCTGTCTCTGGGAGAGAGAGGATAAACTCCACCCTGGGGAGGCTCAGCACCAGGCAAGAGGTCAATAGGGCAGTCATAGGGGCGATGAGGCGAAAGAGTCTCCGCCGCCCTCTTGGAGAACACATCCGCATAGGACCAATAGTGTTTAGGAAGAAAGGAAAGAACTGATTGTACCTCAACAGTAGCAACCTGGATGCACTCCCTCTGACATCTACCAACACAGGATTTACTCCATCCCAGAATTCTCTCTGAGGACCACTCTATATGAGGGGAATGGTAACGTAACCACAGCATCCCTTAGAGGACCTCATCAATTCCCTCTGGAATGACAAGCAGGGACATGATCTCTTGATGGGAAGGAGACATGGATAAACTAAAAGCGACAGTCTGATGGGTTTTCTGTGAGGGTAGTGTCGATCCATTTATCACCCGAATGGTTACTGGCTTGGCGAGCATAACTAATGAAATTGCGTGCTGTTGGGCGAAGTTAGAAGAAATGAAGTCACCCTCCACCCCGAAATCCATGCAGAGCTCTACCATATGGGTGGATGGGTCAATATTAATTGTGCCCTTAAATGTCAGTTTTGAAGAAGGCGCCGCTGCGTCTAGTGATCCAGCTCCTAAGGACACTAAATGAGGACGTTCTTCCAAATGCCGAGAACATCTGGAGGCAAGATGTCCTGACTGCTGGCAGATGTGACAAACCATGCATGCACAAGCTATCTGGGACTTAGAACCTGCTGGAGACATACTGCAGAAAAAAAAGTGGATTAAAACACGATCAAAAAGATGGATATAAATTACTGTAACAAGGTACCACTGAAAACGTCATCTAGTCCTGTAAAAAATAATTAACCATACAGCTGCATCAGCAGAAAAATAAAAAAGTAATAGCTCTCAGTACAAAGCAATGCAAAAATAATTATTTTGTCCATAAAATAGTTTTTATTGTGTAAAAGCATCAAAACATAAAAAAGATATAAATGAGGTATTGCTGCAATCGTACTGACCCAAAGAATAAAACTGCCTTATCAATTTTACCACACATGTAACAGCATAACCCCCCAGGAAAAAAAATCCTGAATTGCTGGTTTTTGTTCCTTCTGCCTCCCAAAAATAGCAATAGAAAGCCATGAAAAAATATCATGTGCCCGACAGTGGTACCAATAAAAACGTCAACTTGTCCCACAAAAATCAAGCCCTCAGATGACTCTGTGGGCCAAAATATAGAAAAAATAGAGTTTTCACAATAAAAGCGTCTTTTATTGTGTGACAGCAGCCAAACATAAAAGCCCAATATAAATCTGGTATAGCTGTAATGACACCGACCCGAAGAATAAAATTGCCTAATCACTTACACCACATGAGGAATGGCGTAAAAAAGAAATAAAACCAATTATTTCCATGCTGTTGATTTTTTCATTCTGCCTCCCAAAGATTGCAGTAAGGCTCGGCGCACATTTATCCTGTGCTGTGCACTGGGCGCTTACACCGGAGTTTCAGTGTAAATCTTTGAAATACGTGTTTCAGATAGAACCCTTGATGGAAGATTCCCTATAATGAGGCAGATGGAAGCACTGTGGACACCGTCTGACCTGTGCTCCGGGGGTGTCCATCTTTTAGGACTGCATAAAAGTGCCATTGGCCACAGTTTTGTGCACTTCTGAAAAGGACACCGCTGAATAGAGGCCAGACGGAGTGAATCTGCTGCCTCATTTTATAGATTAGATACAATGGGGGGTTTCATCTGTTACGTCACTCAGAGATTTAGATGGAAACCCCAAAGTAAGTGATCAGGGTAGAGTGCCAGATAATTGTGATCCCAAATGTTATATAAAATGTTCCCAATAAAAGCTTCAACTAATCCACAAAAAAGCAAGCCCCAACTTGGGTCTGTCATCTGTTATTGGAAATATACAGGTGCTTCTCACAAAATTAGAATATCACCAAAAAGTTAATTTTAGTGAAAAGTGAAACTCATATATTTTACTGAGTCATTACAAACAGAGTGATCTATTTCAATTGTTTATTTCTGTTAATGTTGATGATTAGGGCTTACAGCCATTGAAAATCCAAAAGTCATTATCTCAGTAAATTAGAATAATTAGCCATTAACTCCTGAAAAAGCGTTTAGATAGGCCCTGTAGTTTGTTTCAGTAGACTCCCCAATCATGGAGAAGACTGCTGACTTGACAGATGTCCAGAAGACATACACACTCCACAAGGAGGGTAAGTCACAAAAGGTCATTGCTAAAGAAGGTGGCTATTCAGAGTGCTGTAGCCAAACACATTAATGGAATGTTAAGTGGAAGGAAAAATTGTTGTAGAAAAAGGTAGTAGAAAAAGGAGAACTAGAGTCCAAAACTACATGCAAATTTCAATCTTTATTGTAATAAGAAGGCAAAAGACAGGGAGTAACAGCAGTGAAGACAATTGATTAAAATCAGATATACAAGAGATCAGTGTCATTAATAGCCGGATACAAAAAGAAAAACCCTTTTAGGCGGTATAGCCACTGACAGAACAGGGTACGTTTCTATCTGGAGAAAAACACTCCTAGATGATAATAACATAAGTAAGACAAAGAGAGCAACGCTAGCCTCATATTGCACATTTGCCCAGTATAACAATCATAATTAAGGTTACAACATACCCATCATGTCAGCCAGAGGGGATACCGCAATCCAGGGAGACCCCAACGCACGTTTCGCGGTATGATCGCTTCCTCGGGGGGCGTGGCTTACACAGTGACGCTTGCCATGTTAAATACCCGGTCATAGAAGTCATGTGGACTTGGACGTCCAATCACCAGGGCGGTAGATCGCGCTTGTGCAGTGGAGAGAGGTCACCACCTCCACCCTCACCACCCCAACAGGAAGTGACACCGTGGAGGAGACGGCTGGCGCCTAGCCGTCACCCAGCAACGGAGCACGTCAGAGAAGGTGGCAACAAGAGGAGGGGGAGCTCTATTCCGCAGCGTTCAGCTAAAGTCATAACAGGAAACCTGTACTTAGATGTAAGAAGCACTGATTTAAACCGCCAAACATCTGATTGGATCAGAAAATGTAATCAAAAGTCCAGTAACCCATGAAAGAATGATTACACACGATAGCACTGAAATATTTTCAGTAGAATATGCATATAAATCATATAATACAATAATGATGGAATAATTAAACATGCAGTATTCACTGAAAAAATAATCACCATATTCATAATTCCAGTGACCCATAAAAGCATAATTGCACACCATAACAATAAAAGATAGAAAATGTTTACAGTAGAAGATGCATATAAATCGTACAATACAATAATGATGGAATAAGTAAATATGCAATAATCACTGAAAAATAACCAAGTGGTAGCAATTATACGGATCACAACGCACATATACACACTATGAATATGCATGCTTAAATATGCTACCCTTCATTAAACCACAAAAATCATTATGTGTATACATATGTAAACAGGGGCCATCGTAATTCATGCAGACATCAACATTTTAAATTATAATGTGTCAGTACCATCCTGCATTAACACAGCGTTACAGAAAGAAGATAGGTATTTAGTGAAGGACTTTTCTATTTCTTCCTTCTCGACCACTGTATCCCAATGTTCCAAATTCTTGGAAAACAAGAAGTCCAGAAAATAGCTGGATGTTCCCATATATGTGTATAAAAGACCTCCAAGAGATACCACTTTATCCTATTGTTCCAAATTCTTGGAAAACAAAAAGTCCAGGGAGTAGCCAGATGTTCCCACCTATGTATATGCAAGATCTCCAGAAGACACCAGATCCAAAAAAAGAGACGAATGGCGAGGTAAGCACCAACAAGAACGGGTAAATAACTACAAGCAAAACATAATAAAACAAAAATTAAAAACACATATGAACATTGTTAAAATCAAAATATACAATGTGGAAGGCAGGAATGCAGAGAGGCAGGGAAAAACCAAAAGGAAAAAATTAGTCTCACAAAAAAGATGCAAAACTCAGGGACTCATTGAGTCCATGGGGAATCATTGTACCAAGGATGGTAATCCATCTGCACTCATTCTGGGCAAGAAGGCGTTTAATATCTCTGCCTCTAATCCCACTCTTAATGTGCTGAATACCTCCCACCATAAAAGATTTAGGATTACAATCATGATAAGTTTCATAGTGTTGAGGGATAGTTTTCAATTGGGACATATCTGTTACATCCACTGCCGCCATAATGTCCCGAACGTGCTCCCTGACTTGCACTTTCAGCTGATGAGACGTCAAACCAATAAATATTTTGGGACACCCACAGGTGGCATAATAAACCACCTGGATGGTATTACACGTAAAATAGTGGCGGATGGAAAAAGAGCGTGCTCCATCCGCCGACTGGAAAGAAGACGTCCGCAAAACGTTTTTACAGGCCACGCAATGACCACAGGGAAAACATCCCTGTGGAGGCCCTCGTGAGTCAAAAGCACTTTTTCTGTAAGGGACATAATGAGAATGTACTAACAGATCTCCCAAATTGGGGCTTCTACGATAAGTCATGAGTGGACGTCCTGACAGTACTCCCTTTAGACTTGGTTCAGTTTGTAGAATGTCCCAGTGTTTGTCAAGACATTCCCTCATGGTGTCCCACTCCCCATTAAAGGTGGAAATGAATCTCACTGTGTCTTGTGAATCCCTCTTCTTAGGCGGGGGATGCAACAGAGCAGAGCGTGTTTATTTTTTGGCCCGATTATACCCTCTCTTTATACTGCGGTGGCTATAGCCCCTTATGAGGAACTGTTCTTTAAGATCCTCAGCCTGTTGCTGGAATCTATGATCGGAGGAACAAATGCGCCGCATGCGCAAAAATTGTCCAACTGGGATGGCCCTTATGGTTGCATATGGATGGCAGGAGTGAGCATGAAGGAGAGAATTAACAGAGGTGGGTTTTCTGTAGACATCCATTTGCAAATGTAACTGCGAGTCCACTATAATTTTGATGTCCAGAAAATCCACCTCCGTTTGACTATAATTATAAGTCAATTTGATATTGAACCTATTGAGATTCAGTTCCTCCATAAAACACTGAAGTTGATGTTGTGACCCCTGCCAGATGAAAAAAACATCATCTATGTACCATAACCAGCACTGCACATGGTCCGTGGCCCGGACGCCCTCGCCCCCAAAAAACCTCCTGCTCCCAGAAACCCAGGAACAGGCAGGCGAAAGAGGGCACACAGGCCGTGCCCATGGCAGTGCCGCATAACTGCAAATAAAAAAAGTCTTTGAAAATTAAAAAATAATGAGTTAAAATGTATTCCAGTAATTCCAAAACCAAGTCACACATAGGGCCATCCCAGTTACTGCCCCTCAGAAAGAACCTACAGGCTTCAATGCCATCCTGATGGCATATACAAGTATATAGAGATTCTATATCAGCTGTGACTAGTAACATGTCAGACTCAAGGGACATCCCATCAATTCTTGCCAGGACATCCATCGTGTCTCGGGAAAAGGAGGGTAGTGCTTTGACCAGCGGTTTGAGGTAGTGGTCAATAAATTTACAAACTGGTTCACACAAACCCCCAATGCCCGACAATTGGACGTCCCGGTGGCTCCACAGGATCCTTATGGATCTTGGGCAAAAAATATATAGTTGGGATTTTTGGAAACCTTGTTAACAGCCCACCGCAGATTTTCTTAGGGATAATACCCCGATCTAATGCCACAGAGAGAATCTCCTCCAAGTCACTGGAGAAGGATTTCACAGGGTTATGGTCCAATCTGAGGTATGTCCTCCCATCCCTCAACTGTCTATAGGCCTCTTTCTCATACATGTTTTGGGGCCATATTACTATGTTTCCCCCTTGTCAGCTGATTTAATCACTATGTCCTGGTATGATCGTAATTCATTCAATGCAAGACGTTGTTTTGCAGTCAGGTTATCAGATCTACATTTTGTGGTGATTTTACGGAAATCCTCAACAACCAATCTCATGAAGATCTCCACAGCAGGACATAAGGACAAAGGGGGAAATTTGGTTGACCGAGGTAAGGCAGATGAGGGGAAGATACCTGTAGGTCCCACATCCTGTTCCTTCAATAAATCTTCCAACGCTGACAAGGCCTCAACCTCCATTTGGCTATTAGTCAGGGGATCCTGTTTTTCACCACCATATAGTTTTTTACACACCAGTTTTCGTGAAAATAAGTAAAGGTCTTTTATGACTGTGAAAAGATCAAATTGATTAGTGGGGGAAAAAGTTAAAACTTTGGACAATACCTCAATTTGAACTGGTGTCAGAGTATAAGTGGAAAGATGAATTACCTGTGGGATCTGATTTTTGGCTTTATCTATTTTTTTAGAAGAAACATTCCCTTTGAACTTGTTAGTTTGAAAATCACGGGTGGCGCCAGAGCGTGACTCAACAGATTTAGACCTTACAGATCCCTCACTCGAAGCAAAGGAAGTAATAGATGTGGATCTCTTCCGAGAAAAATTCTTGGATTGTTTTGATTTAGGATTCCATCGATATACAGAATTCGATTGGTGATCACCCACGTCTCTGAAATTTTTTGGTCTTTAATTCACAGATCTCCTTTTCCCATTTTAAAAATTCTGTGTCCAATTCACGATTAAGGGCTGTCAACTCTTCCCCCATGTCCTTCTTGAGTGTATTTTGTAACTCCTCAATTTCAATGTCTAAAGTTGTAATAGTACTTTTATTAAGTTGAATAAGTAATTCCATGAACCCATTGGAGCACCGACTAGCCAGATCCTCCCATTACTGTCATATGTCTGCATCCTCAACCAAAAAAGAGGGAAAGACTTGAACCCGCAAACCACGCGGGTTGAGACCTTTTTCAATATATTTATTCAAAAAGGCGCAGTTCCACCAAACCTATTGAGTAAAGACTTGAGTTTTCTGCCTGCCTCTCTAACATCCCTACCACCACCTGCCACATTTGTTCTGGTATTGTCTATGAAGGCTTCATCAATTTGAGATAACCATGCCTGCTCCCGAGCCTTGTAGAAAAAGGTGCACAAGCAATCGGGATAGCCGCAACCTTGAAAGGATTAAGAAAAGGCCATTCAAAAATGTGGGGGTATACAGAGCCCCATCTCCTTCCTGGTATGATTGGCCCCCATCCCCATCCTGGAATACATGGCCCCATCATAAAAACATAAACATAAACCATTATACTTACCTTCCTGCACTCCCTCGCAGCTTCTTTTCCGATGCTGTAGTGCGAATATAAAAATGGCTATTTTGAGTCCATATATTGAAATATACAAAATGCATTCAGACCATGTCAGAGTTGCATTTCTGGTCAAACAGTTACAGACCAAGACAATGATGTAATCTCTGTCTGTGGTGAGTTTATCAGACCTTTAGCTGCATTTCTTATGTGACAGACAATACTCACAAGTGACACAATCTCGAGAACTCTTGTTTCACAAATAGTTCAGTTTCTATGTTTGTTATTGTAAAAACATTAAGGTTTGTCTGTGGTAGCTTTATCTAAATCCATTGTGGCTTTTATATTCTAAGGGTCTATGAGCCATTGTCTGATTCCATGATATCTCAGATACATCCAACCTTGAGTGCTGGCCACTTGAAGGGTGGGTTGAAACTAGTATTACACATAAGTGTAAATTTACTATACGTATAAAGACCAGAGAAACATGACTAAGACAGAAGCACAACTTGGACACCTGTACACATGTACAGTGTTGATACCTGCATAATTGGGGACGCCTATGCAGTGCTGTGAATCTTCCAGGGGTTCTCTGTCTTGGCGTTACTTCTCTGATATTCCAGACGGATTATGTTTAAAAGCCTCTTGGTGATTGATGATGTAAGTATACTGAATATAGTTAATCTTTATATGTACTTAACCTTTGTATCTTAAAATATACAAAAGTGTACGCAATCATACTGTTCCTTTAATTTTGTACCTTGAAATAAAATTGCATTATATCGCAAGCAGTAGCCTTCTTTAAAGCCGTATCCGAACTTTAGTGTTAAAAACTTGGCAATACAGCTGTTATGAACAGCTGACATGTGCCCGCAATAGGCGCGAGCGGAATCAACGTCCGCCCACGCCTATTAACTAGTTAAATCCCGCTGACAGCGGGCATTTAAATAGCAAAATAGCATTTCCAGCCGCCGGGCCGGAAATGACATCATCGCCGACCTCGTCACGTGATCGGGGATCGGCGTCATGTTGCCTGGACAACTCGAGGTCTCTATGAGACCTCTATGGTTGTTCCAGCAATATGGCTTTCAGCGCCACCCAGTGGTCGGTGCTGAAAGGACAGCAGTAAATCTGCTATATATGGGCGATTTGCTCATCGCCCATATGTAGCAGAGCCGATTGGGTTGTGCATGCTTCTAGCCTCCTATGGAGGCTATTGAAGCATGCCAAAAGTAAAAAAAAAAACATGTTTAAAAATTTAAAAAAATAAAAAAACCGAAAAGTTCAAATCACCCCCCTTTTGCCCCAATCAAAATAAAACGGTAAAAAAAAATCCCACATACACATATTAGGTATCGCCGCGTTCAGAATCGCCCAATCTATCAATAAAAAAGCATTGACCCGATCGCTAAACAGCGTAGCAAGAAAAAAATTAGAAACATCAGAATTACGTTTTTTTGGTCGCCAAGAAATTGCATTAAAATGCAATAACGAGCGATTAAAAGAACATATCTGCACAAAGTGGTATCATTAAAAACGTCAGCCTGGCACGGAAAAAATAAGCCCTCACCCGACCCCAGATCATGAAAAATGGAGACGTTACAGGTCTCGGAAAATTGCGCAATTTTTTTTTTTTTTTTTTTTTTTTAGCAAACTTTGGAATTTTTTTCACCACTTAGATAAAAGAGGACATAGACATGTTTGGTGTCTATGAACTTGTAATGACCTGGAGAATCATAATGGCAGGTCAGATTTATCATCTAGTGAACCTAGCAAAAAAGCTAAGCAAAAAATAAGTGTGGGATTGCACTTTTTTTGCAATTTCACCGCACTTGGAATTTTTTTCCCGTTTTCGAGTATATGACATGGTAAAACCAATGGTGTCATTTAAAAGTACAACTCGTCCTGCAAAAAATAAGCCCTCACATGGCCATATAGACGGAAAAATAAAAAAGTTATGGCTCTGGAAAGAATGGGAGGGAAAAATTAAAATGCAAAGCCAAAAATGCCCCTGGTCGTTAAGGGGTTAAAATACATCCACAGGTGTGTCTCTAACTAACACAGATGTTGCCAAAAACCTATTAGAAGCTTCCAAACACGTAACATCATCATATTTGCAGTCCAGAAATGTTTAAAGGCATATTGAATGTAAACTTTTGACTTTGCAGTAAGTAACAAAAATGCCTTAAAATATTCTCTCACTCTCATTATTCTGGCATTTGACAAATAATTATTATGGTAATCCTAACTGACCTAAAATGGAAAATGTATATTCTGATTTCACGCCAAATATTTAGAAAAACATTCATATGTGTATTTTTACATAGTGTATGTAAACTTCTGGATTCAACTGTATATACATTGTCTGCTGGGGATGGGGGCAGATTTCTCAGTTCTGCTGCATTACTAAATTTAAAAACTATGATTGTATCAGAACCGTAGCACCCAGTGTAAACTAAGTGATAAATCACTGGATTCAGGGTCTCTTTGTCTACATCATGCTGCTCTCAGTTGAGGAAGCAAAGCCCTGTTGACAGATCCCCTTCAATTTAACAGTCTATATATCAATCTCATTATGTATCTATTTATTTCTGTAAAAAATGCCAAACACAGCTGCTACTGCAGGAAATCAGATGAAAAATGATTGTTTATTCACCAATAATTTTAATTATTGCCTATATATAGGCTAATAAAGAGCTCAGTTTTTCATTTGAGTCCCTTGCATTTTGGATTTTTTTTATTTGGAAGAAGGTATGGACTAGGCATCATATTGCTTGCGGACCCATACTGATTGCCTAATTATAAAAGTGCTGTCTTCTGTGGATTTTTTAAATGTATCTATCCATCTATCCATCTGTCATTTTATCCAATCTGCACATTTATTGCAAATAAGCTTGCACAAATAATGGCGAAAGGATCTACTGTGTCAGTTTGCTTCTTCCACTGTTATATATATAGACATATAATCATTAAAAAAATTACATTTTTGTGAACAATTATTTTCTTAACATCTGTTTTAGGTTACAATATATTTTTGCCCAAGGTAGCTCATTAGGTCTTTTGTACATGTAGGTGTCTTGAACTCTAGCTCAATTAATTGTTTTTTAACCTTTTGTGTAACAAAACTTGTGTCCCTTATTCCTATCAGTCTATTATACAATAGCTTATCAAACTAAGAAGATATCTGTTATTTCCTTCTATTCTTTTCTAAGACATTTTGAAGACTGATACATTCTAGAATGCAATGTTATTGTTAGAG
This sequence comes from Dendrobates tinctorius, assembly GCF_039654945.1. Taxonomy (NCBI): domain Eukaryota; kingdom Metazoa; phylum Chordata; class Amphibia; order Anura; family Dendrobatidae; genus Dendrobates; species Dendrobates tinctorius. Next base: position 34,900,689 of record NW_027361732.1, on the reverse strand, counting down.
ATCTAAAATCTGATGTAGCTCTATGGTTTATTTTCTAAGCTAGTGCTAAAAAAATATACGAATTTTCAATCATTGTAGGTTATTAAAATACCATGAAATGTTCAATGCATTGTCTGGATACCTACACTACTCTTCTCATCACAGGTCATTATCTATATACTACACACATTCAGTCTCTGACAGCATTTGTAATGTGCTAGAGTGCTAGAACATATTATCAATTTTTTTAGTAATAGTTGGATTCATTTGAGCAAATATTGTATGACAAATTGATAGAGATAAATGTGAAATTAATTGTAAATATATATAGCAACAAATCAAGCCATGCACCATATCTCTTCAGACCTTTTTCTAGACACAATGAAGACCAAAGCAGGATTAAGAATTAGTGAAAAAAACTGAAAAAATCTGTAATTACACCAATAGTGTCACTGGGGCATCAGGGGGCACGGGAATGAGTGCAGGGAGTGGAGGAACAAGGCAGGCAGTGCGCAAGGACCTGTGACTAAGCAGTGAACACAGGACCTGGAACTAAGCAGTCAAGTGATAACAGGGGGTGGAGTAACAATGCGTGAGGACAGGGAAGGCAGCTGTGCGCGCAGAGTACAGGACACAGAACGTTGACAGTCAAAGGAGAGCCAAGGGTCAAAAGCCAGACGAGAGCATGGTACCTAGGGATAAGACAGAGAGTAAACTGAGACGATCCAAGGGGTCAGATAACCAGGAAGGACAGGGCAGTACAACGCAGGATACGGAGGCAAAAGTCAGGGGACAAACTGGGTCATACACAGTAAAGTTCACATGCACAGAGGCACAACAATTACAGACGAATAACCTGGGTCAGCAACCAAAAACCGAGTATAAGGAAGTATCACCGACACCAAACCCAGGAACTATCAATATAAAATAGATGCCCCAGAACCAAAGAGAGGCAAACTAGAATTTACCCTGACCAGGATGGAGGAGGAACCATCCTGTCCAGAGTCATAACAGTACCCCCTCTCAATGGGGGGCCACCGGACCCCCAGGTTTTCCAGGCTTGAAAGGAGTGCACCAGACGATCATCATGAACAGATTGGGATGGAACCCAAGATCGATCCTCAGGCCCATAGCACTTCCAGTGCACAAGATACTGGAAGGAACGGCGGACCAACTGTGAATCCACGATGCACTCCACCTTGAATTCCTCCTGACTATACACCGATATAGGCGACAAGGGACCCAATGATGCTTCTTCCACAGCCTCCATTGGTTTCAGCAGGTCCCTATTTAATATATTGAGAATTTTCAAAGACACTGGGAGGCGCAAACGAAATGCTCTGGGTTAACCACCTCCGTGATCTCATAAGGGCCACTAAACTTAGGCCTCAATTTCATCAAAGAAACCTTAAGTGTTATGAATGGGATAACCGAGGAGGATAGTAGGCCCATGCTAAGCCACAGAAAACCAGAAAGGTTAGTAACTAAGTGGATTGCAGACCCCTGATCCTGTCCACACAACTAGCAGTAGCCGTGGAGTGTACCTACAATGTTCCTAGATGCCTCGGCACAGCCGGAGAGCTAACCAAGCCTAAAGCAAGAAAGGGGAAATCTAAACTGCCTCGGAGCAGACCCCAAAGGAATAGATAGCCCCCAAACATATATTGTTGGTGAGACAAGATGAAAACACAAACGCAGGCAGAAAAATAAACTGAGCAAACGATGGGTCCCACACTGACTAGACAGGACAGGAAAGGAAAGACACTGTCTGCAATCACACAAAAAAAACCTGCAAAAGTCCAATATGTCTGATGCACAAAAAACACTGAAGTCGCACGACTTCGCCCCCACTATATCAGCACTCTGGTATATTCTGAAAGCAAAGCAAAAAGAGACCAATGTAACAGGGGACAAAACAAACTGGCACAAGCAGTAACATATGGGCGGTGATTCAGCACAGCCCCAGCCGGAGCTGACTAACCGGCACAAAGCAGAGATAGACAAAACCAGATCAAATGCAAACAGAGTAGCAAATGAACCACTTAGCTGAACATGCAGGGACAGAGCAGGAGACATCAGACCTTAGGAGGCACAGGAAGAAAATCACCAGCAGGTATAGAGGGAGTCGGCTGTCTTAAATCCCAATCTGAAACCCCAGATCTCCAATCGTCTTCCTCATTATCAGGTGGCAAGCCTCTGTCAATCAGATCAGCTCCACTACCTCCAGTAACCACCAGAGGGAGCCCAGAAAGAGAACTCACAACCCCTCTGTCAATCTGACCAGCTCCACTACCTTCAGTAATCACCAGAGGGAAGCCAGAGAGAGAATTCACAACACTTAAGATTTTCCCAGTAGACAGCCACACTTTATGCCCAACACAACGGATGGGTCTCACCGTCAGTCTCCTGTCCACAAAAATCTTAAACTTCCTCTGAGCCTCTCCAATATTCTTTTGGACCTCCTGCCATAAATTCCCCAACTGCTGTACAGCTAAATTAGCCCCCGGGCAACCGGAGTACAGACGAGAAAACTCCCCAAAGTGTGGATTAAACCCATAATTACAGAAGAAGGGGGAGGTACTTGAAGTGTAGTTAACATGGTTATTGAACCCAAACTCTGCTAAAGGCATGGCATTGGGCCAGTTATCTTGATAGGAAGTGGAAAGACAGTGCAAACTTTGCTCTAACGACTGATTGCTCCATTCGGCTTGACCATTGGACTCCGGATTGTATGCAGACGAAAAGGACAACTCAATACCCAACCTTTTACAAAAAGCTCTCCAAAACCTGGACACAGACTGCACACCACTGTCAGACACCACATTCAAGGGTACACCATGCAAACTTGCTTAGTAAACCTGTCCACCACCACCCAGATGACAGTATTGCTGCTAAGCTCGCACCATGGCTGATTGGCGCGAGCCAGGGGGTTGTGGCCCCACTGTGCCACAGACCAGATGTTAGGCGTTGGGTTCCTGTCGCTGCACAGCAGCAATCCCGAGCCTTGCGTTCAGCAGTCTTCCATTCCTTTCCAGCCGCTGAAGGCTCAGCAGACTCGTTGATCCAGGCGCTCTGCTCAGACCAACTCTGTAGGTTTGGTTGCTGCTGCCACCTCTGGTCCAGTTATAGCAACACATGCTGGTCAGCAGCGAGTTACTCCAGGGACTAAGTCCTCCTTTCAGCCCACTGAGCATGCCCGTGGGACAATCTCTCATTGGAGATCGGAGGTCACATGCTCAGGTCCTTCTCCAGCTCGGATTGGACCATCAGGAAGGTCAGGAAGGTCCCGGGAGGATGCGGCTATAAAAGGTTCGCATGGCCGCTCGGAAAGAGAAAGATTTAGACCATGTGCAGAGAGAGTTGTATGCACGTATGAATGTCTCTAGTGCATGACTCACTGGAAACTCCTGCCCTTGGTATGCATGTGTTGTGCAGCCTAGCCTGTTAGCGCCCAGGCTGAGGAACAAGTAGGAGGCAGAGTCAGAGACCGGCATCAACGCCAAGTGGTGGCTTGGTCTGTATGCCACGGTTCTCTTGGTCGACACTCCACGGTCGCCAGTGTCACTTAGTGGCGTCTGAAGTTGCGACGCCGCATACATAATAGGTCTAGAGGGACTCTGACCCTGTGTCCTTGGAGCTGAGTCCTGCGACCTGATACTGAGCATTTACCTTGCCGAGCTCTGTGAGCTTTAACAGGCTCCGGCATTTATGTTCAGCGGTAGTGCGGCTCTGTGAAGCAACAGAGTCCGACCCTGTACACAAAGAGGGACGTTAAACCGCGTTTGCCCCTCTATTATACCACTATATAGCGTCCGTCATTACTAGCAGCAGTTTACCACCCCTGCACGGTGGACCCCGGGCAGCAAACACACCTTATTACCATCTTTATTATTTGGTACATTCCGCCAGCCCTAACATTATATTAGCACCAGGGTCTGGCTAGCAATGACGGACGAGCAGCATCTGCAGAGATATGTCCAGCAGCTGGAGGGCAGGTTGTCAGCTCTCGAGCGGTCAACCTCAGCTGCGGATGTCACTGCAGTCGCTGTTCAGGCAGCTGCAGAAGCTGTCTCCTGCGCCTCCACGTCCATACATGCCCCGACTTTGTCCCGTTTCTCGCTGCCAGACAAGATCTCTGGTGACAGCGCCTCCTGTAGGGGTTTCGTGAGCCAGTGCTCTATCCAACTTGAGCTACTGGCCACGCGATTCCCCTCAGAACAGGCTAAGGTGGGGTTCATCATCTCCCTTCTGTCAGGCAGGGCTCTGGAATGGGCCACTCCACAGTGGGAGCTTGGTGACCCCGTGGTACTGAGTGCCACCCAGTTCCTGACATCCCTGAAGCAGGCCTTTCTGGGGCCACGGGTCACACACGACACCTCTCTTCAGTTGTTGGCATTAACACAGGGTTCCTTCTTGGTCAGCCATTATGCCGTTCGCTTCCGGACACTAGCTTCCAAGCTGGAATGGCCTGATAAGGTGCTCATTCTTGTGTTCTGGAGAGGTTTGGCGGAGCACCTCAGGGATGCTTTAGTGACCAGGGAGGTTTCCGTTAGTCTGGAGGAGCTTATTACCATCTCCACCCGCATAGATCTCCGTTTTACGGAGTGCGAGTTGGAGAGCTCTCAGTCAAGACTGAGGGTTAGGTTGGCCCCAGCCTTCTCTAAATCTCTAGAACCACCTGATCTGGGAGTCATGCCTTCGGAGGCCATGGAGGTGTCTCTCACTGGCTTCAAGTCTCGTCCGGTGTGAACCTCCACACTCTGTTTCTAGGGTCGACAGCCTGGTCACCTGGTCAACAGATGCCCTCAGCGGTCGGGAAATGGCCGTGTCTAGTGGTAGTTGGAGGAAGCCTACTAGACACTGGAACTTTCTCCTCCAAACTGTCCTTTAGAGGGACGTTAGAGAGCGGTGCTTCCACATGGGAGGTAAAGGTCTGCGTGGACTCTGGGGCGGAGGGAAATTTTATGTCCTCGGCCTTCGCCTAACGGCACGCAGTTCCTTTGGTGCTACTTCCTCAACCCATGAAAAAACAAAAAACTTAACTGGAGTAGAATTGAACGGCATGCATGATGTAAAAGCATGTTCACACTGGCCATAAAAGCAAGCAAAACCAAAGGAAAAAACAATGTGTGTATATACCCTAATGAAAATAAATAAGTAAAAAAGCAAGTGCATTAAATAACATAGGGTACTTGGTAAACACTGTTTTGATCAAAAAAGTATAAAGCTGTCCCACCACGGCAAGGTGTACCCATTTGAGACAATAACTACACTAACGGTTGAAACCTACCTAGTGTGAATAGTGGCAGAGTCTCTGGGTCCCAAATGGACACCCAGCTTCAGAGGGACTATAAGTGAACTACACAGCTCAGTAGAAAGGAGGCCACACCCTATTTGTACTGAATACAAAAATGCTGAAGAAAAAACAAAAAAACTGAACTGGAGTAGAATTGAATGACATGCATGATGTAAAAGCATGTTCACACTGGCCATAAAAGCAAGCAAAACCAAAGGAAAAAACAATGTGTGTATATACCCTAATGAAAATAAATAAGTAAAAAAGCAAGTGCATTAAATAACATAGTGTACTTGGTAAACACTGTTTTGATAAAAAAAATATAAAGCTGTCCCACCACGGCAAGGTGTACCCATTTGAGACAGTAACTACACTAACAGTTAAAACCTACCTAGTGTGAATAGTGGCAGAGTCTCTGGGTCCCAAACGGACACCCAGCTTCAGAGGGACTATAAGTGAACTACACAGCTCAGTAGAAAGGAGGCCACACCCTATTTGTACTGAATACAAAAATGCTGAAGAAAAAACAAAAAACTGAACTGGAGTAGAATTGAATGACATGCATGACCATTAGGGTGGTGAACGGCTCGACCTTACCATCTCAAATTACACATCAGACAGCTCCCCTTAGGCTCTCGCCGTCCCACCATGAGACGTTGTCCTTTCTCATTATGCATGAGGGCATCGACCAGGTTCTCCTAGGAATTCCCTGGTTGTGTTGCCACTCTCCCCATATAAAGTGGTCCTCGGGGAGAATACTGGGCTGGAGCAAGTACTGTGAGGGTAGGTGCGTGAGGAAGTGCGTTCAGGTAGCCTCCACCGAGGTCCCCGCAGATCTCTCCACACTCCCAAAGCACTATCAACAGTACGCGTACGTGTTCTCTAAAAAATCTGCAGAGACTCTTCCGCCCCATCGTCCCTACGACTGTCCTATAGACCTTTTGCCAGGTGCGGAGCCTCCTCGAGGTCACGTGTATCCCCTGCCTTTCCCAGAGACAGAGGCCATGTCACAATACATCAGGGAGAACCTGGCAAGTGGGTTTATTAGGAAGTTGGTGTCACCAGTGGGGGCGGGGTTCTTCTTCGTTCAAAAGAAGAGTGGAAAGCTGTGCCCTTGTATTGATTACATGGGTCTTAACGCCATAACCGTCAAAAACAAGTACCCTCTTCCCCTGACATCTGAGCTGTTCGACAGGTTGCGTGGGGCCCGGATCTTCACTGAGCTAGATCTACAGGGGGCTTACAACCTGATATGCATTCATGAGGGGACGAGTGGAAGACGGCCTTTAATACCAGGGATGGCCACTATGAGTATCTGGTCATGCCCTTCGGCCTCTGTAATGCACCAGCCGTCTTCCAGGACGATGATGTCTTTCGGGATATGCTCTCCAACTCAGTGGTGGTCTATCTGGATGACATCCTTGTCTTCTCTCCAGATTTGGCTTCTAACTGGAGAGACGTCTGCAAGGTCTTCGACAGCTTGCGGGCAAATTCTCTTTTCGCCAAGTTGGAGAAGTGTCAGTTTGAGCAGGAATCTTTGCCTTTCCTGGGCTATGTCATCTCGACCCAGGGGTTGGCTATGGATCCTGCCAAATTGCAGGCGGTAATTGACTGGCAAGAACCCCACTCTCTTAAAGCGATGCAGCGTTTTTTGGGGTTCGTTAATTATTACCGCCAGTTCATTCCCCACTTCTCTACCCTGGTGGCTCCCTTGGTGGCCCTCACCAAAAAGGGAGCCAATCCTAAGGTTTGGTCGGAACTGGTCTCCGAGGCCTTCTCTGCTCTTAAGACCCATTTTGCTGGAGCTCCTATCCTTCATTGTCCCGATGTGGATTAACCCTTTATCCTAGAGGTAGATGCCTCATCCATCGGTGCAGAAGCGGTCCTTTTCCAGAAGGATGCCCAGGGTCGGAAACACCCCTGCTTTTTTTTCTCTAGGACCTTTTCATCGGCGGAGAGAAACTACTCCATCGGGGACAGGGAGCTTCTGGCAATGAAGTTGGCCTTCTCCGAGTGGAGACATCTCCTGGAGGGAGCTCGGTTTCCCTTTCAGGTGTACACTGACCATAAAAACCTGGTGTACTTGCAAACAGCCCAGTGGCTGAACTCTCGCCAAGCCAGGTGGTCACTTTTCTTCTACCGTTTCCACTTCACCCTGCACTATCTGTCCGTTGAAAAGAACGTCGGGCTGATGCCGTCTCTCGCTCCGTGGTGTCAGCGGAGGAGGCGGAGGCTGAGCCTCGGCTAATCGTCCCCTCTGAGAGTCTGAGGACCATGGCTCCGGTCGCTCTCGAGTCATTGCCGCCAGGCAAGATTTTTGTCCCTCCCCACCTGCGGCTAGAGGGCCTCTTGTGGACTCATGCATCTAGGGTGGGCGGTCACTTTGTGATGAAGCAGACCATGGAACTCTTGGCTAGTACATATTGGTGGCCGCATATGGCTCGGGACATGGGAGAGTACATTCGGGCATGCGCCCAGAACAGGTCCTCTAGGCAGAGACCGGCTGGACTACTTTTTACCCACAACCGGTGGCAGACAGACCTTGGGAGATGGTCAGCATGGATTTAATGGTCGGCCTGCCCAAGTCCAGTGGCAGCATGGTCATCTGGGTAGCCACTCTTGCAGCTGCCTTCTGCCCGAGGTCTGGCAGCGTTGTTCATAAAACATGTGTTTCGCTTGCACGGTATGCCGGACAAGATAATTAGCGACCGGGGTCCCCAGTTCGCGTCCTGGTTTTGGAGGGAGCTCTGCAGACTGCTCAGTATTGAGCTAAATTTGTCTTCTGCCTATCACCCCGAGACGAACGGGTTGGATGAGAGGATGGAGAGGTTGGATGAGAGAGCTAACCAAACCCTGGTCACATACCTTCGACATTTTGTCTTGGCCAGGCAGGATGACTGGGCATCCTTACTACCGTGGGCAGAATTTGCCCTGAACAACGCTGTAGCCGATTCCATCGGTCAGACCCTGTTCCTCCTTAACTACGGCCAGCATCCGCGCGTTCCTGTCCCGATGCCAGTGTCGTCCACTGATTCCAGGGTGGCAGACTGGGCAGTGGAGGCTCTGGACATTTGGGACCGCACTCAGGATGCCTTCCGGGTCTGTAAGGAGAGAATGAGGGCGTCCGCCGACGCACACCGGCGTCTCGCTCTGACTAAGTTTGCACCGCGCTACATTGGTTCCCTTAAGGTCCTCGAGCAGATCAGTTCTGTGGTCTATCGACTGGCCCTTCCACCACACTTGGCTATCTCGGACACCTTCCACGAGTCCCTTCTTAAGCCGGTCCACATGTCTCGGTTTTCCGAGTCATCTGCCTGAACATCAGACCTGTCCTCAGATGAATTTAAGGCTAATGCCATCGTGGGATGCAGGGTGGTACGTGGAAAAAAGTTTTATTTGGTGGACTGGAAGGGTCATGGTCCAGAAGCTCGGACCTGGGAGCCAGTGGAAAACATCCGTGCTCCGCTCCTCATTGTGGCATTTGAGCATAGCGAGGCTTAGAGGGGAGGGGGCCCTAGGAGGTGGGGTAATGTTAGGCATCGGGTTCCTGTCGCTGCACAGCAGCAATCCCGAGCCTTGCATTCGGCATTCTCCCATTCCTCTCCGGTCGCAGAGGAGGCTGCTCAGCAGACTCGTCGATCCAGGCGCTCTGCTCAGACCAGCTCTGTAGGTTTGGTTGCTGCTGCCACCTCTGGTCCAGTTATAGCAGTGCATGCTGTCAGCAGCGAGCTACTCCAGGGACTAAGTCCTAATTTCGGTCCACTGAGCATGCCCGTGGGACGATCTTTCATTGGAGATCAGAGGTCAGATGCTCAGGTCCTTCTCCAGCTCGGATTGGACTATCAGAAAGGTCAGGAAGGTCCCAGAAGGACGTGGCTATAAAAGGTTTGCATGGCCGCTCGGCCATGCGCTAATATAGAGAAAGATTTAGACCATGTGGAGTGAGAGTTGTATGCAGGTATGAAAGTCTCTAGTGAATGACTCATTGGAAACCTCTACCCTTGGTACCCATGTGTTGTGTAGCCTAGCCTGTTAGCGCCCAGGCTGAAGAGCAAGTAGGAGGCAGAGTCAGAGACTGGCATCAACGCCAAGTGGTGGCTTGATCTGTATGCCATGGTTCTCTTGGCTGACACTCCACGGTCGCCAGCGTCACTTAGTGGCGTCTGCAGTTGCGACGCCGCACGCTTAGTAGGTCTAGAGTGACTCTGACCCTGTGTCCTTGGAGCTGAGTCCTGTGACCTGATACTGAGCATTTACCTTGCCGAGCTCTGTGAACTTTAACAGGCTCCGGCATTTATGTTCAGCGGTAGTGCGGCTCTATGAAGCAACAGAGTCAGCCCTGTACACACTGGGTGATGTTAACCTACGTGTGCCCCTCTATTATACTGCCATATAGCGTCCGCCATTACTAGCAGCAGTTTACCACCCATGCACACGGTGGACCCCGGGCTGCGAACACACCTTATTACCATCTCTATTATTTGGAGCGTTCTGCCAGCCCTAACACCAGACTACCCTGAAAGGGACATGACTATGACAGCTGCCTTGGTCTTCTCTGGAGCCTCTAATAGTGAGGTCAATGTTGTGTGGCAGGCAGCTGCCAGGTGCCACTCCAGGGTGGTGTCTGGCTGTGACTGCTGATCCCACTCGGAGACAGGACACCTGGTCAGGTGCGAGTGACAGGCAGGCTGAGACACAGGGCAAGCAAGCATGGCTGAGACACAGGGCAAGCAGGCACGGCTGAGACACAGGGCAAGCAGGCACGGCTGAGACACAGGGCAAGCAGGCACAGCTGAGACACAGAGCAAGCAGGCATGGCTTGGAGACACAGGGCAGGCTTGCACAGATGAGACACAGGGCAGACTGGCATGGACGAGACACAGGGCAGGCTGGCACAGACGAGACACAGGGCAGGCAGGCACGGCTTGAGACACAGGGCAGGCAGGCACAGCTTGAGACATAGGACAGGCAGGCTCAGCTTGAGACACAGGGCAGGCAGGTGTGATTTACGAAGAAACAGGTATGGACCTGTTCACACAGCAGGAGAGGGTACTGGCCGGAAGGAATGGAATGTGAAGGAACAGGTAGGGTCCTTTTCACACAGGAGGTGCAGGTGCAGGTACTGATAGAAGGGAGTGGAATATGACAGGACAGGTTTGGACCCTTTCACAAGGAAAGAGCAAGTATGGATACAGGCAGGAGTGCAGAGTAGGTGGAGCCACAGGAGGGCGGAGTAGGCGGAGCCGCAGGAGTGCGGAGTAGGCAGAGCCGCAGGAGTGCGGAATAGGCGGAGCCGCAGGAATGCGGAATAGGCAGAGCTGCAGGAGTGCGGAGTAGGCAGAGCCGCAGGGGAACCGAGCAGGCAGAGCTTCAAAGGTGCAGAGCAGGCAGAGCTGCAATGGTGCAGAGCAGACAAAGCTGCAAGGGTACAGAGCACACACAGGAAGGACACAGGGAAAGACACAACAGGGTAAGAAGCCAAAGGCAAGGAGGAAGGGGTAGGACAGAGTTCAGACAAGGTACAGAGACAAAGACTTAATGACAAGGATATACTGCCTCCTGGAAGACGGAAGGAGGTACTAGGCAAGACACGGTCAGGAGCTATAGCACAGAGTCCATGATATTCAGCCTCCTGGAGGGCAGACAGAGAGTACTAGACAAAGCTAGGAGTAAAGCCTCTCAGAGAAGGCGAGACATAGGACAGGGCCGGCCTGGCTTACTCAGCAGCAAAAAACTAACTGAGTTGAGACATTGCACAGGCCATGTTCCAGTGGATGGGGCAGGCTTAAATAGTAGAGGGCTCTAGGTAAGCAGAGAGTTCAGGCGCCGCCCCCCTATACACCCAGTCAGGAAACATGAACACAGCAAACAGGAGATTAGAGGAACAGAGCATGGAGCTGGCAGTATACAGAAATCACAGCAAGGTCTGGAGCAGTGAGCAAGTTGGTGAGTGGGGAATGGGAGGCCATGCAGTGATGCCAGCAGGGTTGTTACAATTAGCCTTGGAAGGAGGAATATTGGTGATATGTAAAATTGTCAAGCTCCGTGTTTTTGTATACGGACTTACACACGCTGTCTCTCTCTAGTTTTGAATGTAATCAAGCAGCAAATATACTAAACTGTTTGAAAAAAGGACAAAACTATAAGGTGTAGGTCTGTAAGAATGGACAAACTCCTCGACTTTTCCTTACAGAGTCACACACGTTGATAGCTTCAATTTGGTCGTGATAACAGCCATTACACGGTTCTGTGTGAGGAGCGTACACCGCTGTGCGGTGTGTGAAAAAATGAACGCTCACTACCTCACCAGGACAAAACAATACAATTTGGATTGCTTTTAAAAAAGCAATTTGAACACCAGTGTGCACACAGCAATGCAGCTAGCCTTAAAAGGCAGGCTAATCACCACCAGCGCTGCTGCACAAAAGCAAAAATCTTCACCTTTCACTGCACAGTAACTACAGTGAAAAGCGCTAGCAGCAGAAGCATTTTTTTTTTCTTTTTGCCTTCCTATCGCTCTCCCTACAGAATCAGCAGCTGCAGCAGCTCTCCCTATTCTGAGATCAGCATGAGTAACATGGCGTTTGGCGTCCCCGCCCTTTTATACCCCCTGTGACGCCACACAAAGCAAGCCAATCACTTGCATGCCCTTCTCCAAGATGGTGGTGACCGCTGCCTATGTCATCACGTTACCCACAGTGTCCGTTCTTCCTGATTGGCTGAAAAAGGGCGCTAAAGCATCTTTTGAAATGCGACTTTGGCGCTAAAGTCGCCGACCTCGTGGCCGACCTCACGCTAAGGTCGGGTTTCGTTTCATGAAACCCGACTTTGGCGAAAGTCGGCAACTTTTGAATTTTTTCGACCCGTTTCGCTCAACTCTAATACATATATTAGCTCTTTTACGGCTGCATAAAACAATAAGCAAAACAACAAAATTTGTATACAAGTCTGTACAATGCCAAAAAAGAAAATATGGAAAGAAAAACGGGGAGACAGGGCGCTTCCAATGCGTAGGTCTGTATGGAAAGTAGATGAGTGCACAGCAAATGTTAGCCTCATCTGATAGGGTTGTGAGAGTCACACCTATAATCGCATAAAACAGCTGCAGCAGTCTGCATGAGGTCCAAGGACTTGGTACAAAGACTTGGTAAGCGTTTCCTGAGCCAGTCCCAGCTCACTTCATCAGGATGCCCTGATAAAGTGAGCTGGGACTGGCTCAGGAAACGTGTTGGCAATAAAGATATCTTGAATTCTACCACAGCAGCGCAGTCTCTTATTGCACTACCAGCCTTTTCTTTGAATAAAGAAAATGTGTTACCCCACCAGGAGTCTGTGTTTGCACTGTGTTGTTTTAGCCATTGGTCTCTAAGTTCACCTATTTTGTCTATACTGGCCCTGACCTGGAGATTGCCAGCAGGGTCAATAAAATTACAACAGGTGGGACCAATTATTTGACACATTCCTCCTTCTTTTGCTGTCAGGTAATCTAGTACTATAGTATGTTGGTTAGTAACTATGATTAATTGTCTGTGTGTTGTATTAGTTTCATTAAGAACTTCAAGAATCTGGAAAATCTGATCATCCAGGTAGTCAGTAGCTTCCACTAATTTATCCCACATTTGTGTTATGAAGGGGTATATTAGCATGCTACTGAATATTTTATTTGTTATCCCCATTTCTACTAGATGCGGCCTACCATTTGGATGGGGCTTAATGTTTGCAGCCCTTCTATGCAAAGTATGAATAGGAACTGCTGCTGTGTCCATTTTACTATGAGGAACTATGAAAGTGGCTGGTGTTAGTTTGGCAAGAGTGCAAACTCCTCTTATGTCTGGGATCACCCACCTGTAGGCACGATGTCCGCAAACCAAGAATACTCCTTCTGGGAGAACACATACGTGACCAGTAGAGTTGAGCGAAACCGGTCGGTCAATTTCAAAAATCGCCGACTTTCGCCAATATCAGGTTTCATGAAACGAAACCCAACCATAGCGTGAGGTCGGCCATGATGTCGGCGACCCGAGCGCCGAAGTCGCTTTTCAAATGATGCTTCCATCGCCTTTTTTCAGCCAATGATGGAGGATGCACACTGTGGGCAACGCGATGACATAGGCAGCGGCCAGCACCATCTTAGAGAAGGGCATTGAAGTGACTGGCTGGCTTTGTGTGGCGTCACAGGGGGTATAAAAGGCTGTGAACGCCGACCGCCATCTTACTTCTGCCGAAATTACAATAGGGAGAGGTGCTGCTGCTGATTCTGAACAGGGAGAGCGCTAGGCAGGGAATAAGAAAAAAAACTGCTTCTGCTGATAGCACTTTTCATTGTACAGTTAGTGTGCAGTGAAAGGGGAGGATTTTTGTTGTGTGCGGCAGCGCTGGTGGTGATTAGGCTGCCTTTTAAGGCTACCTGCTAGCTGCATTGCTGTGTGCACACTGCTGTTCAAGCTGCTTTTTTCAAAGCACTCCAAATTGTATTATTTTGTCGTGGTGAGTTACTAAGCATTCATTTTTTCACACATTGTCCAGCGGTGTACACTCCTCACACACTACCGTGTATTCCAGCTGGTATCACGGACAAATGGAAGCTATCTGGGTGTGACTCTGGAAGAAAAAGCAGAGGAGTTTGTCCATTTTTCCAGACCTACACCTTAGAGTTGTGTCCGTTTTTCAAACAGTTTCGTATATTTGCTGTTTGATTACAGTCAAAACTAGACAGAGACAGCGTGTGTCAGTCCATATACAAATACACGGAGCTTGACAATTTTACATTCACACACCGTACAGCGGTGTACGCTCCTCACACACTACCGTGTATTCCAGCTGGTATCACGGACAAATAGAAGCTACCTGTGTGTGACTCTGGAAAAAAAAACAGGAGTTTTTCTGTTTTTCCAGACCTACACCTTAGAGTCATGTCCGTTTTTCAAACAGTTTTGTATATCTGCTGTTTGATTACGGTAAAAAGACAGAGACAGTGTGTGTCAGTCTGTATACAAATACACGGAGTTTGACAATTTTACATACACACCGTACAGCGGTGTACGCTCCTCACACACTACCGTGTACCGCCTTCTAGCACCGACAAATAGAAGCTACCTGTGTGTGACTCTGGAAAAAAAATGAAGAGTTTGTCCATTTTTCCACACCTACACCTTAGAGTCATGTCCGTTTTTCAAACAGTTCCGTATATCTGCTTGTTGGATTACGGTCCAATACATACTGTGACTAACATAATATATACGTTGATTTAATTTGTTTAATACACCTTGCACAGCTGGACGCTCCTGATACAGTACCATCTCTCTGCTGGTATTTTGGTTACATTTTCCCAAACATGAGGAATTATTGTGGAACAGGCCGCAGACGTGGGCAGGGGGGCGTTGCTGGTAATGATGGTGGTGGTGCATCGGCTGGTTCCATCAAAAGCACAATAGCAGCTAAGGCAGGAGGTGTTGAGCCTGCGTCATCCTCTGGCCCAAGAAGGCCTGTAAGGTTGCCTTTTCTTGGAGTAGGAAAACCGCTTTTAAAGCCGGAGCATTAGGAACAGGTTTGGGTGTACATTGCCGAAACAGCCACCAGCTCTATTGCCTCCTCTTCTGAACGGTCGAAACCTGCAAGCACGGAGTCGTCAGTGCAGGGTTCTGGTCATAAAAAAACCCCTTTCCTTGTGTCCTTCACCCCCACCAAAAGTTACGGATGCAGCAGCCCACACTGCAGATTACTCTATGGAGCTCTTTTCACATACCATGCCTGGGTTATCCAGTCAAATCCTGAATTCCCCAGTCCAAGATGAATCTTACATGGACTGCACTGATGCACAGCCACTGCTAGATGATTCTGCTGGTACATTGACCCACAGCACTACATTGCCCTCGCAGTCTATTGAGCCAGAATCTGACCCTCATGAAACCCAGGTGCCCCTTCCCGCATACCATACCACCTTACACTGTGACACAGAGGAAGGTAAAGAGGAAAGTGCAGATGACTTTGAAGAGGAGGTGATGGATGACCCATTTCTGGACCCGGATTGGCATCCATTGGGGAAGGAGGGTGGCGCTGGCAATAGTTCAGATAAGGAGAAGGATCTGCAGCAGGCATTGACATCACAGAAATGGTTATCTAGCAGGCCCGTAGCTGTCCTAAAACGTGGAACAAAAACTAAAAAAGTTGCAGGACATCTTGACCAGACGGTCAACTTAGCACAGAGTGCAAGGCCAGAAAATGCTTACCATAGTAGGAAGAGTGCAGTGTGGCATTTCTTTGTCCAAAATCCTACTGATAAGGCAAAGGTTACCTGTAAGAAGTGCAGAAGGACCTTTAGCCAAGGTAAACAACTCAGAAATTTGAATACCAGTTGCATGCTTAGACATTTAATCAACATGCACTTGCAAGCGTAGATGCACTACAAAACCTCAGGTAGCACATGTGCACCTGCTCCGACTGAAGGTAGCCAACAATGCTTCATCGCTACGCCACTGTAAGACCACCGCCACCATTAAGCACACCTCCTCTTCCTCCTCTTCCTCGGACTTGCCCAATTACTCCCTTTGCAGCAACTGAATGTCCAGCCAACACTTCTACATATGCCAATTTTTAAACCTCCCTAACTGGGCTGCCCACACCTCCCCCAACAGCTGGGGTCAAGACCTGGCGCACCCCGGCAAGTGCCGTTGCTCTGAACAGGTGGATGGGCCCACTGATGGCCGCCGGCAATGGCACAGGGCCCCTCATAGTACAATACAGTGTCTCAGATGGTGGGAGGGCCCACTCGCCATCAGACACACCAGTGTACTATGAGGGGCCCTGTGCCAGTACCATCGACCATGATTGTGCCCCCCCGCTTGGTCATGGCCACAGCACTTGCAAGTTGCAATACTTACCTCTCCCTGCTCCACCGCTGTGTAGTCTGGGCAGTTAAATCCTTCACAGGGACTGCCACTCGAAATTTGGTATATTGATCAATGATGGTTAAGATGTAACTATGGCCTGTCCTGCTGGCCTCTACCTTCAGATGATCAATGGCTACCATTTTAAATGGACATCAACTTACAAGCGGATGCAGTGGCGGTTTATGATCACCTTTCACAGCTGTGATAGTCACAGACGTGTGACATTCCTGCCACCATTTTTCAATGTCTCCTCTCATGCCAATCTAATAGAATCACCTACGGCCTGTGGCTTCTGTCTTTTGCACTCCAAAATGACCAGACACATCATGATAGGCAGTGAGGACCATGGGTACATCTCTCCCTGTGATCACAATTTGATGGAGATGAGTAACGGTGATGTGATCCACGCTACTGCGATAAAGCCAATCCTTTCTTCACAAAGAACCTTTTATGCTTTGTCCACAGACACAGTAATTGAGGGTCTGCATCGCCTCTGCAACATATACCGGGAGGTTTCCCCACGATGAGTAAGTCCAAAATTTCTGCTAACACTTGACTTTGCGTCTATTCTTGTATCCATGTAGCTTCCAGTACGGAGATTCTTGACTGGCTTACTGAGATTGAAATGTATACGAAGATTTAAAAGTACCACAACACTGTATACTGATGTACGCTATGAATACCTTTCCCTTTTTCTACTTTTTTAATTCTGGTGTAATACATAGGACATGTAAGGACATGTAATATCTGTCTGAAACGCGTAAGGTAGCCTTGCTTGTCATGGTGGCTTATTAATATGATTTTAAAACCTTCCTAATAAATGTGTTTTATCTTTTTTCACTAATTTTGGTGCTGGAGACCCCCTCTTTTTTTCTTTGGAATTGTAATACATAGTGAGCCTGTGAGTGTCTGAGTCTGACTCCGGAAGTATAGATGGAAATTTAACCCTAGACTGGACACACCTGGTATGTGCTGATACAGTACCTTGTTTCAAAAATTTGTGTTAAGGTATCATCTGTAGGATAACCAACTGTGGGGGGGGACACTCTTCTTGCTGCAGACAAACCTGAGACTGAGACAGATTTTGTATTGAACAGGTCCGTTTTTAGTGCCCATCCTTCTGTCAACAACAGCAATTCACCACAGCCGTTTCACATTTCTCTGTACACAGGCCCCGGTACCTTCACTTCCTTTGTAACTATAATCGTGGTGTCCTCTGTGGCTCTTCCACTGTGACTGGCATAGGCCCAACCATCACAGCGCTGCACCAGTCTAAGCACACCATCCGCATGATAGCCCCAGGTGTCTTCGTCTGCGGCCACCGTCCTCTGGCCCACCCCCTGTGACCACTTCAACTGTCAGTCCTCTCTGGAGCTTTTCCCCTGTCTCTATTTCCTCAGCAGAACTTCCTCTTTACTATGCTCCCTTTGCTGACTGACTCTTCCAGAACCTTCCCTCAGCCTTTTATACTTCCAGTTCTAGTAACTCCACCCACCATCACCTAACAGTTTCTCTGACCAATGGCAGCTATTCAGTCCCACTCCTACACTCTCCACTGCCCTCCAATGGGCAAGCTAAAACACTGCACCCTTTCTCTTTATCTTAGCAGTTTCACACCTACAGTGCTCTTCTCCCCTGCTTCTCACTACAGGCTGGTTTGTCTGTCAGTCCACCTTCCCTACATCATCCATAGTGAGTGAGCGTGTGTGGGTTAGGCCTTCTATATATACGGTGAATCGGAGAAACAAATTTTTACACTATATTCGATACAGCTTGTATCTTGTTATACAGTACCTTTGTTCGACATTTAGCATTAAAGTCCAATCCATACTGTGTAAGCATCTGAGAGTGACTACGGGACTATTTATACGGAGAATTCAATTATCCCCTAAAAGATATATACTTGCTATCTTGTTATCCAGGAACTTTTTTACAACATTTTTTAATATGGTCAAAACCAAACTGAGTGAGCATCTGAGGGTGACTACGGAAATATATACCGATATTTTCAATTTGGCCAACACTGTATACAGCAGAACGTTTCTGATACAGTTACCTTTTTAGCTATTTAGATTCTGGTGTAATCCATAATGAGCCTGTCAACGTCTGTCTGTTACTCCGGCAATATATTTGGAACTTTAAGATTACCCCAACACTGTATACAGCTGTATGCTTGTGCTACATAACCCATTTACAGCTTTACATATTCTTGTGTAATCCATACTGGGCCTCAGAGCGTTTGTGTCTGCCTCCTGAAATGTTTACGGAGAATCAGAATGTTTATACTATACTATATATACCTTTTATCTGGTGATACTGTACCCTTTTTCAACTTGTTATTTTATTGGGTAATCCATACTGAGCCTGTGACCATCTGTGTATGCCTCATGAAATATATACGGAGATTTACTGTTATCCATAGACTGTATGGAGCTGTACGCTTATGATACAGTACCATATGTCTGCTGCTATTTTGGGTCCATTTTCAAAAACATGAGGAAGTATGGTGAAAGAGGATGCGGATGTGGGCATGGAGGGCCACCTGGTACTGATGGTGGTGATGGTGCATCTGCTGGTAGTGCCAAAAACACAATAGCAGCTAAGGCAGGAGGTGTTGAGCCAGCGTCATGGTGTAGCTCTAGAAGGCCTGTAAGGCTCCCTTTTTTGGGAGTAGGTAGACTGCTTTTAAAGCCTGAGTATCAGGAACTGTTTGTGGCTTACATTGCTGAAACAGCCTCCAGCTCTATCGCCTCCTATTCTGAAATTGTAAAAAATGCAAGCACTGAGTTGTAACTGCAGGCTTCTGGTCAGGAGCAACCCCTTTCCTTGTGTCCTTCACCCACACCAAAAGTGAAGGATGTGGAAGCACACACCTCAGATTACTCCATGGAGCTCTTTTCACATACCATGCCTGGGTTAATTAAAAATAGGGCCCATCATGTACTGGAGCAATGTAAATGGGGCAGATCAGACACTAGAGCAGCATCTAAGGGGCATATTATACACTGGAGCATAACAAATGTGGCCCATTATATATGGAGCATTATTAGAGCCCATGATACACTGGAGCATCATCCATGAGGCCAATGATGTACTGGAGCAATGTAAATGGGGCAGATCAGACACTAGAGCAGCATCTAAGGGGCACATTATACACTGGAGAATTACAAATGGGGACCATTATATATGGAGCATTATTGGAGCCCATCACACACTGGAGCATCATCCATGAATCCATGAGGCCCATCATGTACTGGAGCACTGTAAATGGGGCAGATCAGACACTGGAGCAGCATCTAAGGGGCACAGTATACACTGTGGGGCCCATTATATATGCATTATGTAGAGCTCATCAGATACTGTATGGAACATTATATGTGACTAATTATTTGGTATGGAGAAAGATATGGGGCTCATTATGCTGTATGGCGCACAATGTGGTGGCCATAACACTGTATGGAGTAATATACTGTCCTGTTTTTGAGCTATTGTACAATTTAAAATAGATCAGTCATGTCATGTAAGCAGTGAAGTATGTGTCATTGTACTATACCTATATTTCTGTGGCTTATCGGAGCATCATGAGTTGTGGTATGTGTTAAAGGGGAGCACTGACACTCTTTGGCCCAGGGCACACGAAAACCTAGAGCCAGCCCAACCCCCCCACAACTTTCACCAAATAACCACCAGTTTTCAATGCGTAACTATTATTAGGAAGTAAATTAAGGTTGACAAGCTTCAGTTATAAGAATTGATGTTTTTGACATTGAAATGGGCACTGTAGGTGTGTTTACTGTCCTCCACTCCTTGCCGACTTTGCTTCCCCATTGACTTGCATTGGGTTTCGTGTTTCAGTCGGCCTCGGACTTTTCCCTATAGTTGGCCGATTTCGTTCGACCCGACTTTTGAGAAAGTCGGGTTTAATGAAACCCAACTCGACCCGAAAAAAGGCAAAGTTGCACATCTCTAGTGACCAGGGGTCTGTATACATTGTAAAAACTCAAAAGTCCTGAGATAGGCTTATGGGCACACCAAGTAATATTCATTTGTTTTCCACTTATACCAGATGTACATTTACCCCTTTCTTTCCTTATTATTTTATCCGTAGATGCTTTACAGCCTTCAACACCATCTTGGTACACCGTCTCGTTAACCTGTGTTTGATCATGAGTGTGTATACGGAAGGAATTATTGTCCTCACTACAGGTGTTTGGTCCAGTGTGTTGAAGACTGAACCACAGTCCATCATTGAGAATGGGGTCTGAGTGAGGGATTTCAGTCCTCCTCCTGGCGACCATATTTTTGATGTCTGAATCATATTCCAGCCCCCACATTTGTACCTTAGGCCGTGTTATATTAAACTGAAACCAGGGATTAGCAGCCCACCCGATAATAACCAATGATGTAGATATATCACGGTGCACATCTTTTCCCCAAAACCTAGATCGAATCCAAGTCTCATTGTGTATGCAGTGTGGGGTTAATACCTTCCATGGCTCCAGAGGTAAGGCTAAGTACGGCAAAGTCCTTGCAGATACTGGGCTGTGTGTACAGATCCAACAGTCTTTCGGTTTCGGTCCTTCCATGTCCTTTATGAGAAGAGCATGATGTCGAATAAGTTTGTTGTCCCAGTCAGCATTTAAGAGTTTATCCTGTGTCTCTGTAGAGTGCTGTAACTCTGCCACTGCCAGCAAGGTGATTAGGAGAACAGTCATTCTGCTGTTGAAAGGACCTTCTTGCAGTGACTGGCGTGGATCCAGGTGGGCTTTCCCTCAAGTCTTACTGAGGTGGATGTGGTCAGCTGCACTTGGAAGGGGCCATCAAATCGTGGGTCCAGGCTTCTTCTCACGTGTCTGCGTATAACCACCCAATCACCTGTATTCAGCTGATGCACATCTGCACTGGCATTAGGATATGGAATGGATGAAAACACATGTTTATGCACCACATTGAGAGACGGACCTACCGCCCATGCAGCCGGTTCATTGCACGAGGGGCCCCGGGGGAGAGGGGGGCCCCTTCAGCCTCCAGCACCACATGGCTAATTATTCATACAAATTAGCCATGTGAACTTGTGGAGCGTGAGCACTGCAGAGCCAGCAAGGAGGAGAGGAGAGCAGCCCCCCTGCAGGAGGCAACAGGAGGGGTCTCACTCCTCCTGAGGCTGCGTGTCAGCGCAGCCCAGTGCCGAGGAGCCAGCCTTGAGGGCTGAGGTGAGAGATCATCAGAAATCAGCCAGCAGCATCAGTGCCATGGGGGAGGAGAGGAGGGAAGACAGACTGTCTGACTGTCACTCACACTGCCTGCCCTGTGGCGCCGGCCAGACGGTGGCTGCAGTTCAGCTGCAGGTCAGTGTGTGACATCACGTGTCTGTCTGAGTCTGTGTGGCTGTGCCCTGCGCATAGCAGCAGCTCAGTCAGGAGGAATGTGCGGAGTGCAGATACTGTTACTGGAGAGTGGAGTGTACACAGTGTGGATCCTCTTGGTCTGTACTCTGGCCTGCCCTGCCTGCCTGCACAAGGTAAGAGTACCGGAGCTGAGCAGGACTGAGGGACTGGGACTGAGGAGGCAGCCATGATTTTGGGGGGCTCCTTGGGTGGGGGAGAAAACTGAAGCATGGCAGGCATGATTTTGGGGGACTCCGTCCTGGGGGAGGACTGATGCATGATTGCCTGGCTGCTCATGAATGGGGGGCCCCTGGCCTTGGGAGAAGCATGGCCTGGCTGCTCATGAATGGGGGGGCCCTGGCCTGGGGAGAAGCATGGCCTTGGCTGCTTATGAATGGGGGGGCCCCTGGGGAGAAGCATGGCTGCTCATGAATGGGGGGGCCTGGCCTGGGGAGAAGCATGACCTGGCTGCTCATAAATGGGGGGGCCCCTGGCCTGGGGAGAAGCATGGCATTGGCTGCTTATGAATGAGGGGGCCCCTGGCTTGGGGAGAAGCATGGCATTGGCTGCTCATGAATGGGGGGCCCCTGGGGAGAAGCATGGCTGCTCATGAATGGGGGGCCCTGGGGGAGATGCTTGGCTGCTCATGAATGGGGGGGTCCTGGCCTGGGGAGAAGCATGGCCTGGCTGCTCATGAATTGGGGGCCCCTGGCCTGGGGAGAAGCATGGCCTTGGCTGCTCATTAATAGGGGGGGCCTGGGAGAGATGCTTGGCAGCTCATAAATGTTGGGCCCCTGGGAGAGATGCTTGGCTGCTCATGAATGGGGCGGCTCATGGGGGGAGAAGAAACCTGAATCAGGCAGCCCACAAAGGGGGAGAAGCAGCATAAACTGGGGGGCCACATTGGGAGAAGCAGCATAAACTGGGGGTGCCACATAGGGCGAGAAGCACTATGCCAAAAGTAGACTGCATTTGGGGGAAAGCATTATGAAACAAAGGGAAACGGGGGTGCCTATATATATTACCTGGAGGCTGTCTTGGGCTATATATATTATTTAGAGGCTATGCTGGGCTGTATATATTACCTGAAGGCTATGCTGGACTGTATCTATTACCTTAAAGCTATGCTGAACTGTATATATTACCTGGAGTGGAGGCTATGCTGGCCTGTATATATCACCTGGAGGCTGTGGTGGGCTGTATATATTACCTGAAGGCTATGCTGAACTGTATCTATTACCTTTAAGCTATGCTGAACTGTATATATTAACTGGAGGCTTTGCTGGGCTGTATTATATATTACCTGGAGTCTGTGCTGGCCGCTGTATATATTACCTGATGGCTGTTGCTGTACTGTATATATTAACTGGAGTCTGTGCTGGGCTGTATATATTAACTGGAGGCTGTGCTGGGCTGTATATACCACCTGGAGGCTGTGGTGGGCTGTATATATTAACTGAAAGCTATGCTGGGCTGTATACCATATTTTATTTGGAGGCTGTGCAGGGCTGTATATATTAACAACTAGAGGTAATGCTGGGCTAGTGGGCTATATATGTTATTTGGAGGCTGCAACTGGCAAATAATAAATACAGCCCAGCAGCACCCTACAGA
The DNA here is from genome assembly GCF_039654945.1 of Dendrobates tinctorius. Classification (NCBI taxonomy): domain Eukaryota; kingdom Metazoa; phylum Chordata; class Amphibia; order Anura; family Dendrobatidae; genus Dendrobates; species Dendrobates tinctorius. The sequence continues at coordinate 34,877,524 of NW_027361732.1, read as the reverse complement.
TATTATATCCAGCCCTGCATAGCCTCAATATTAGATATATAGTACATTTACGGTGGGAAAATCTGCAGCAAAAATTGGCATTGTGTAGATTTTCCAGCTCTAAAAAAGCGCAGCATATCCGCTGTATATTTTAGTGGCACCATGTAACGCGGATCTAGCACAACTGCACTTGCCGCGACCGGCCGCAAGCCCGATAGAGAATGAATGGGGCTTGCCGGATCATTGCCACAAGTCGCCCGTTAGGCAGCAGAGGTGCGGAAGTCTGCCGGATCTGCTGCTAGTAGGGGGGGCCCGAAAAATTTCTTGCACAGGGGCCCACTACAGTCTGTGTCCGCCCCTGACCACATTAAGTCTTTTCTGCAAGGCCTGGACATACGTTGTCATAGCACCGTGTTGCATTTGTAGCACCTGTGGGAAGTACAGACCAGTCTTTGGTGCACTACCAAACAGGACTTCAAAAGGAGACAAACCTGTCTTTCTATTTGGAGTGTGTCTAACTGAAAAGAGTGCAAGAGGCAAGCACTCTACCCAGCTCTTTCCTGTGTCTGCCATGGCCTTTTGAATTTTCAGTTTAAGTGTCCCATTTAGTCTTTCCACTTACTTTGTGGCCTATATGGTGTATGAAATGCTTGCTGTACACCCAGGGCTTGCATGACTTCCCTCATTATTTCTCCCATGAAGTGTGTACCCCTATCGGTTTCTTTGGTTTCTGGGACACCATACCTGCAGATCAGTTCGTTCATCAGTTTGTCTGCAGTCATTTTAGCATTTTCACATTTTACCGACTAGGCCTCTGACCAACCAGAGAAGAGATCTACACATACTAGGACATTTGCATGCACTCCTACCTTGGTAGCTGTATGTAGTCAATCTGCAGTCTCTGAAACAGGTAGAGAGGCCTAGGTGTCCCTTTCTTACGGACTTTTACTGTTTTACCTGGGTTGTGCTGTACACAGATGAGGCATGATTGTACAAGTTTTGCGGCTGCGTAACTGAAACCAGGAGCGATACAGAAGGCATCTACCATGGCACACATGTGACTTTTTGAGGCGTAAGTGGGGCCATGTGTTGGTTGCGCCATGATTGGGAACAGGAACTTCGGTAAACACAATTTATCCTTATTCTCCCATACTCCATTTAAGTTCAGCTCAGCTCCCAGTCTCCCCCAGTGTACCTTCTCTGTTTAGGCAGCATGTTGCTGGAGGGATTTCAGGACATCTAGGCTCAATGTGGCTGGAATACGTTGTCTCCACGCCACCGTCCACTGCTCCCTAGGCCACCTTGCTGCTACTTTAGCAGCCTCGTCCGCCCTTCTGTTGCCCTCTACCTTCACGGAGTCACCGTTCGTGTGAGCTTTTACCTTGACAGTGCCAACCTGGACTGGTAACATCAATGCCTCCATCCATTGTTTTACCAGCTGTCAGGGTCCTGGCGGCCAGCGTGCAGCCTCCGCTGCGCAGGGACTCACCTGCACTGTAGGGGGGCCCAGGGTCAGGTACAGCCGGAATGTACAAACAGGACCTGGGGACGCTGAAGTTTAGCAAGCAGTGAAGGACCTATGGTCATGTGACTGCAAGGGGCGGGGCTTAGCATCCTGCTTCCAGAGATGGCAGGACACTAAACAGAAATACACAGAGTCAGGCAAAACGGAGGTCATACACAGAGATAGCAGGAATGTACCAGAGATGAGACAGAACGGATAGTCAGGGCCAAGCAGGGGTCAAAACCAAACAGACGTAGAAGGTGCCAAGCAGAATCCAACAAGCAATATCCAGAGAACAGACCGAGTCGTACACAGAGTATCAAGCAACTAGAACACAGCACAAACACACTCAGGGGTCACCACACTATGCCAAGGGCGAAAGTATAACTGACGGGGATGGGAGCTTCCTGAGGCTATAATAAGCTTTCCCAGAACCAATGAGAGGCCACCATAATAAGTCCCAGGTGTGCAGGTAAGGGTCTGCACTGAGATCAAAACATTAACCCCAGAAGTGCAGGTCCACCAGCACTGGTATCATGACAGTACCCCCCTCTCAACAGGGGGCCTCTGGACCCCCAGGCTTGCCCGGGTACCATGCATGGAAAGCCCGAACCAGGCGATCCTTGTGCATCAACCGGGCCGGCACCCAGGACCTGTCCTCCGTCCCATACTCCTTCCAATGAACTAGGTACTGTACTGACCACCGTACCAACCTGGAAACTACGATGTGACCAATCTCATATTCCACATGTCCCTCAACCGAAACCGGAGGAGCAGCGGACTCGGATTCTCCCCGGACTGCTTCGAAAGGTTTCAGTAGAGATCTATGGAAGACGTTAGGGATCTTGAAAGAGGGTGGAAGGCACAGCCTGTACGCCACTGGGTTGATTTTTTCCACAATCTTGTATGGGTCAATGAATTTGGGGCCCAACTTGGCTGACGGAATCTTTAACTTAATGTTTCGCGTGGAGAGCCAAACTTTCTCTCCAACCTGAAACATGGGACCAGGTGTTCGTTTCCTGTCCGCGAAAAACTTATACCTGCCTTGAGACCTAGATATATGCCGCTGGACTTCTGCCCATGTATCTTTTAACCGCTGAAGAGAGTACTCAGCCCCGGGACACCCCGAATCTAGACGACAAAACTCACTAAAATGAGGACTGAACCCATAGTTGATCAAGAAAGGGGATATACCAGTGGATTGACTCACCCGACTATTGAAGGCAAATTTAGCCAATGGCAGTATATCACACCAGTCATTCTGTCTAGCAGAAGTCAGACATCTGAAGATCTGTTCCAGAGACTGATTAGTGCGTTCCGTCTGACCATTACTCTCGGGATGGTATGCAGATGAAAAGGACAGAGATATCCCTAATTTTTTGCAGAAAGCACACCAAAACTTAGCCACAAACTGCATACCACGATCAGACACCACACTATGCCAAGGGCGAAAGTATAACTGACGGAGATGGGAGCTTCCTGAGGCTATAAGAATCTGTCCCAGAACCAATGAGAGGCTACCATAATAAGTTCCAGGTGTGCAAGTAAGAGTCTGCACTGAGATCAAAACATTAACCCCAGAAGTGCAGGTCCACAAGCATTGGTATCATGACACCAGCTCTGCATTTTTAATGGGCATACCGGCTGATGTAAGAAATGCTCTGCTTCTCCAGATAGGGCCATAATCATGGGCTATTCCCCATGCATAATTCAAATCTGTGTAAATATTAGCGACTTTACCTGCAGCAGCCCTACACATCTCAGTGAGTGCCTTCAACTCTGCCTCCTGTGCCGACATGTGTGGAGGGAGTGGTTCAGCTCGGATTACCTCATGTGAGGATACTACTGCATATCCAGTGTAGAATCGTCCATCCTGGTGGTATCTGGAGCCATCTACAAAAAAATCAAAATCTGCATTAGGAACAGGTTTTTCATGGACGTGTGCAAAACCCACTGTCTCCTGACTCATCAGTTCTATGCAGTCATGTTCATGTGTCATGTCAAAGTACTCTTCCTCACTTGCTAATATGGTCACCAATTCCCCCTTTTCTGATTCCTCCAGGCAAGAGGGTGGCTGGATTCAGAACGACATACTCAGGAATTAATAGAGCACATTCAAGTCGGAGCTGTCTGGTCATTGACAGATGTTTTGGTTGAACTTGTACGAGTATGGAATGGATGTCATGTGGGGAATAAATTGTCAAAGGAAATGTCAGTGTGATCTCACATGCCTTTCCTAGTAGTAGTGCAGCTGCTCCTACCGCACGGACACACGTAGGTGACCCTCTGATCACTGGGTCTAATTGTGCTGAGTAGTAAGCTATTGGTCTCTGTTTCCCTCCATGTTGTTGTGTCAGTACTGCGGTAGCATGTCCTCCCTGCTCTGTGCAAAACAAGAAAAAATGACTGGTCATAGTTTGGAAAGCCTAAGGCCGGGGCTGACACAAGCAGTCATAGAGTGGATGCATCATTTGTGAAGCAGACCTTATCCAAGAGCTGCAGTAGGTCACCAAGCCTAGGAAAGGGCATAAATGCTGATGTGACCTGGGTAGAGGGAGATTTTGAACTGCCTGTTTTCTGTCTTCAGTCAGGTGTCTTGTACCTTTGGCAATACAATGTCCCAAAAATGTCACCTTTTGTTTGCAATACTGTAATTTGTCACGTAAGACCTTGCAACCCTTTTCTGCCAAAAAACATAGCAAGGAAACCTGTAGCTTCCCTACAGGACCTCTGGTCCAGGCAGAAAAGCAAAAGGTCATCCACGTACTGTAATAGTACAATCTGCGGATGCGGTGATTGCCACTCCTCAAGGATCCCTGCCATCGCTGCTGAAAAGATGGCAAGGGAGTTCTTTCCCACTTGTGGGAGGACCGTCCAACAATATTGTTTATCTTTATGAGTAAAAGAAAATGATACTGACAGTCAGGGTGCAGGGGTACAGAGAAAAATGCATTCACCACTGTGAAACATGTTGACATTGCTGGGATCTGTGACAGTAATGTGTGTGGATCAGGGACAATTGAGGTCACACTCTCTGTATCATCATTAATAGCCCTTAAGTCATAAACCTTTCAGTAAGTGTCAGCGAACCCTTGGGTCATTTTTTCATAATGGGATACAAAGGGGTGTTGCAGGGAGAATATCTTTGCACCAGAACCCCTGCCTTAACATACTCTTTAATATTCCTGCTCAGGGCCATTGATTTGGCTAGGCTCAAGGGGTATTGCTTTAAACAAGGAGGAGTGGTTCCTTCTTTCAATTTAATAATGACAGTAAATTCATAGGGGTATTGACACTAACAATAAGTTTTGTAAGCACATGAAATCAATACTCCAAAAAGACATTGTTAACCCATCACCAGTAATGTACTTATAGTGGGCCTCAGTAATAATTACAATAGAGATGACTCCTTTAACAACATAATAAGAAACAGGTTAAACAATGGAGTCCAAAAGCTATTTTGAATAAAGTCAATTTTTTATTAAATCAAAGAGAAGGCACATGAAAGAGAACATGACAATTATAAAATGTATTTAAGTGAGGCATCTAATAACTAGGTAACCCAGAACCAATAGAAAAGCAGGTCAGCACTGATAAATAGTAAAAAAATCCAAATAGACAATCCTACTATGATGTAAGTAGGCCAGAAGCTATATTATTGTTCCAATACATGAGAGCGAACAATGCATATATAGGTACCAAGTTGAGTTTTTTGTAGATCAATTTTAAATAAGTTATTTCACGTTGCCAAAATATTATAGCTCAACACTGTCACGCTGCAACAAATAAAGATAATATAATGCAATAAGGGGGGATAAAACCCCCAGTAGGTGCATATATTAAGAAGGTCTATATAAGTTCCATCAAATTAGGAACAGCTGCAGAAGGACATTGTCATAAATCTAAATGTCTAGAAGGATAGTCAATTCAGGGATATGTAAAAAAAGAGCATCATAAACTTGGATGGTAACCATGCCTGAAAGACAAATATTAGCCAGTGCTAGATATGCATGAGAAGCAGCTCTAATGATCTAAATAACGTGCTGGCCTGGAACACCAACGGACGTTTCGCGGCTAGGGTGCCGCTTCCAGGAACTTTATCATGTAGTTATCATCCACATTTATTGAGACACTTCTATTTGGATAATGCATAATAAATTATACTAATAATTGATGATAAACTTTGCCACTCCTCCGATGCATGAAAAGCTCCATTATATGGATATACATATGCTCTTTTTTTTACATATCAGGGATAACACTTCTGCATCTTTCTTACTCTGGTCACCCTTCTAGGTCCTGATGTGGTTTGTCGTCTGGTGTCTACTGTCAGCTTACTCCTCAAAGGTCAATGTCCCCACTACCCACTAACCACACTATTATGTCAGCTTCTTATGTCACTACATATGATCTTGTCCAGACAGGATTTAGCACAACTCGCTTAGGTCAGTAGCACAGGTCACACAAGTAGCTATTCAGTCTGGGTTTGTCTCAGTCTGACCACAATGTTTACAAGTCCATCTGTTTTGTCTGGGTCTCTGGTTAAACTTTGTGAATCAAAACATTCATAATACACCTTACTTCCATACTGTTGCACATTCTCAAACATCATTTATTCACTTGCTATTTTCTTCCCTTGTCTGTGCCTTTTTGTACATCCAAACATTCACACTCTGGCATTTTCGCCTTTTCAATATTGGTCCCACCTGTTTTACTGCTTCCTTTTTTTCTCTGTCTTTTCCAATCTGCTTAGCGGTGGAATCCCATTGGGAGGCCCTGACTGCACACAGAAAAAGTTGCCCATGGCTTCAACTTTTTCTCCCGACAGCTCACCTTTATTCTGAATTGCCCCTCTAGTTTGCCTGGACCTTGTCTTACAAGCCACACGTAGCAAGTCAGAGCGAGCCTGCCAAGGTGTAGCTGGAAGGCTCCTTGCCTCTCACCGGTAGACCTACAGGATGTAACGAAAAGGCTTCCTTGCCTCTCACCTGTTAGATCAGCTGACTAGACAGGAATAGGTCTTTTTCCTTCCAGCCCAGCTCCATGGAACGTGGGAAGGCTGCTTCAACTTAGACAGCTCACCTTTATTCTGAAATGCCCTCTCAGTGTGCCTGTACCTTGTCTTACAGGCCACACATAGCAAAGTCAGAATGAGCCTGCCATGGTGTAGCAAGAAGGCTCCTTGCCTTCTCTCACGTACAACAAAAAAAAAGCCTGACAAAAGTAAGAATGCCCAGATGTGATAGGCCTCTAACCTACTTTATCAGCCGTGCAGTTGGCTACCTCCTTCTGCTGATCCTCAATTTGCTATAAATCAGTCACACAACTAGAAGCAGGTTCAAACACATTAATGACCAAACAATCACTTACAAGTTTCTGTCTAAATTAGGCACCATATTTTACTTTCAACTTCCAACTTCAACTTACAAAATTTCATTCCACTTCAATTAAGTACTGTTGCTTTAAAATGCACAAATCTCCTAGCGAGCATTACACCAAGGACAGAAATACAGAGATTTTTGAGCGCAGCTCCGTGAATCCTCCCATTAGACACTCAGCGGAGATAATAACGGAGAAAAGAGGAGAACCGCGCAGCCCTTTCATTCCCCCCTCTCATCAGAATTTTAGAAATTCATTGTCCTTCACACAGAAACAGAATGCAGCAGCATTGACAAAATCAATTTCTACAAAACCCTCAAAGCCACGGGATTTCACTGTAAGAGCAGATAACTGTATAATGTGAGTAACCGAGCCTTGCCCTTTTCTGGCCTAATGCATCCAGGAATCTTTCCAATGTCATGCCACATATAACATGAGCTTAATCATTACTCAATTCATTCAGTCTCAGATGTAGATTTGAAATATCTATAACGCATCTGTCCTGGATCTCCCACAAGAACTAGAAAGGTAACAATCTCTTGACACAAAATGATGTGTGATGATTCGTTCATGCGTGCTCATTCAGGGATTTTTTTTTCTTTCACTTTTCAGTGGTCATTTGATTTTACCAAAAGAAGAGAACAAAATCCCTTATACTCAATTACTCATCTCTCATCTTATTCAGAGGTTCTCATACACATACATACAAGTATTCACACAGCCTGCCTATTTTGCACTTTGAAATTAACACAACTTCTAAAACTACAGCAGTATTCACTGACACTCTGAGAACGCCAAAGCCAACTTCTTAAACAACAAGAACAACAAAAATCACCAAAACCAAAAACCACAGCCCTATACAAACTACAGCCTCATATGATTTACTGCCAATCAAAAATGACCAAAATAACAACACTGCACGGAGTATCCCAGCTCTGTGCTACACAGTACACAACCTGTTAGTATATTGACAGAACAGATTGACAGATAATACAGATGACAATTATTATCTTATTACTCTATTATTCAACTTTCATGCGGACATACTCACAGCTCACTGGTGATGTAGGTTGTTTTGAACCGTGATGTGCAGCCTAGTCTGCACCAAAAGGATTGGGAAGAGTTTAGGAGTCAGTCTGTCAGTCAGTGAGTCTGACAGAGGGAGAAGGAGAGAGAAGATACCCAGAGTGGGATGGACGAGGGAAGTGCTGCAGCGGACCTCGGTGACCTGGGTCTGCTGGCACAGGAAAGAGACATTGATGGAAAGCCTGACTCTTTATAAGAAAGATAGATTTGAACGGAACGTAAGGAGAAGAGGAGGACTGAGGATTAGATTTAGAGCAGAACCCTTCCCAAGTTCACAGTGCAAGGCCGGGGTCCGGTCCCGAGGTTGTATGGATATTAATGGTCCTGCAGCAGACACCGGAGGAATAGAAGTTGTCACCACTTTATTCCCACACAAGATTTGGGGGCACAACAGCAACGTGAGTGAGCCGGGACTTAGGAGCATGGAGTTCCCGAAGCAGGCTACAGCTGTCTGCCGTACAAGTAGAGTTGATAGGAACATCTGACAGGAGGAACTCCAGTGTAACTCAGTACTGAGAGTACTTCACTATAGGCGCAAAAGGAGAGACGTTCAGAAAAGGCACATGTCGGCGGAGTGCAGGAAGGGAGTACTTCATCTTGCCTGGAGGGTGGCTGAGCCCCTGACCCGGAGGACACGGCACGGATGCGGGCACCTGTATGCACAACAGGCTGTGAGTAAAGCTTTGGAACTACATGCCCCAGTGTCCACCACTTATTCCTGCGGTCACACACTCCACACTGCTACATCTCTGTGCCTGGCACTGCATCATCAATGTCTCCTTTCTATCTCCTCACCTACACTGCCCTGGGACTACTGCCCTACCTGTGGAGGGCCACAACATCATTGCTGCACTACACCATCTGTCCCAGAGGATCTGTTCACAGCGTCGGCTTAACACCTCTCTTGCCGAACACCACAGGTGGCGTCACGAATCATTCCTATACCAACTTTCAACCATTGCCCACACTTTCTACAATGGGCACCCAGGGCCACGGACCGAGTCATAGCTGCCGTGACAAAACCTTGGAGAACAGCGGGCCCGATACCAAGTACCCCCACAGCCCTGGGTGAGGGCGACCCATACTCCACTTTATTTAACAAATAATAAATGATTCAGTACACCTGCTCCCAAGCCATGCACAGTCCTCCCTTTTTATTTTCTGACACTTTAGCACTATGCACTTTTAGGAAGTTGTCCTAAAGCAATTATATTCATTTTGACACTGGTGCACTTTATTCCTTGCCCCTATTGGTGGCTATTTTTGATCACACATTTTTATAATATATTTTTCATATATTGATGAGGTATTAGTTTAATCATTTTTCTGGACATTGCTTGTCACTTATGCACAATGTTTGCTCTCATTTGAGGCACTTCCTGTGTCTTTATAATACTTCTTGGTGCTAAGTTTTATGTATTTTTATGAATATTATGCATTCACTTAATTGATTTCTTTTTCACTTTAAATCATGTTAGTGATACTTTAATCCACCATTTGTAATATATTGATTATATAATTTTTTTCTTTTATGGTCACAAACTATCTAGATACGCGCACATGTTTATATTGTACCACTTTTCGTCATTTTTTCAATTTATTTAATATGATATATTTTATTATATTTCCTGTCTGGAAATCTCCTGGTTTTCCAAGCTTTTGGGTTTTTGGTTAGTTTCCTATCTTCAGCAGCGTACCTATTAAAAACATCCCAATTTCTCTTAGCCAAGAAAAACTTTCACTTTCTTTACTCATTATTTTAAATCTGTAAAAATAAGGTTTTTATGCTGAGTATGAATACACTATACTGGCATAAAACAGAATAAAGTGTCTGAGAAAAAACTGTAATTGTAATCTTGTAACTCATAAAATGTCACATTCTGAAGGTAATTAACCTTTATATTTATTTATTTATTTTTTTGTGAGATTTCTTCTTGCAGTGTGAAAGAGCAAACATCAATTTATTTGTAACCCAGTTCAATTATCCAAAACAGATGCAGCAAATGATAAATGATTCCCTGCTGAAAATACAAATGGGTATTCCATATGTTGCATGATAATACAATTTTTATGTGCATAACTACATGTATTTATATAATGTACAAATATTTATATACAGTGAGTATGGAAAGTATTCAGACCCTTTGACATTTTTCACTCTTTGTTTCATTGCAGCCACTTGGTAAATTCAAAAAAGTTCATTTTCAATCTTGAATGAAAAAAAACGAAATGTAGAAATTTTAGCAAATTTATTAAAATAAAAAATCTGAAATATTACATAGTCATAAGTATTCAGACCCTTCACTAAGTGTTGAGTAGAAACACCATTTTGAGCTAGTACAGCCATGAGTCTTCTTGGGAATGATGCAACAAGTTTTTCACACCTGGATTTTGGGATCCTCTGCCATTCTTCCTTGCAGATACTCTCCAGTTCCATGAGGTTCGATGGTAAACGTTGGTGGACAGCCATTTTCAGGTCTCTCTAGAGATGCTCAATTGGGTTTCGGTCAGGCCTCTGACTGGGCCAGTCAAGAATGGTCACAGAGTTGTTCTGACGCTAGTCCTTTGTTATCTTAGCTTCGTGCTTAGGGTCATTGTCTTGTTGGAAGGTGAACCTTCAGCCAAGTCTGAGGTCCAGAGCACTCTGGAAGAGGTTTTCATCCAGGATATCTCTACTTGGCCGCATTCATATTTCCTTCAAATGTAATCAGTTGTCTTGTTCCTACAGCTGAAAAACACCCCCATAGCATGATGCTGCCACCACCATGTTTCACTGTTGGGATTGCATTGGGCAGGTGATGAGCAGCTCCTGGTTTTCTCCACACATACCACTTAGAATTGTCACCAAAAAGTTCTATTGTCATCTCATCAGACCAGAGAATCTTCATGTATTTTTGTAAGGTTTCTGGATGTTCTATGGAGCATGTTTTGCCCTCGCCCAAGATGGAGTCTGGTACTTTGCCCTGTCCTTGAACTTCTTGTCGGTCCTGTTATTTAAGTCCAGGTCAGGAAAAACTCCTTGCCTGAGTATTTTGTTGCTGGTGGCTTCTGAGCTTCCTTCTGACTTGCTTCTGGAGTTCCTACTGCTGCTTGTTTACTCTGTGCTCTGCCTCATCATTTAAAGCTGCCTTCAGTCCCCAGTGCGGCTTCCTGATCCTGGCTGTGCTTACCTACTGACCAGACTTCTAAAGAGTGGAGTTACACATCTCTGGAACTGCTGTGGTCCATAAGAATTTTTGATATTATTATGTTCTGAACATTATCTCCTGGACTGTGTCTGTGCATCTTCGGTGCTGAATTTTAGAGGGACTTTTTCAGCCCTAAAGGAACTACACTGGAAAACCTTCTCCTTGTGGTTCACATTACTGGACTTCCATGAAAGGTGTTAGCTTCACTGTTTGCATAGTTCTGGACTACCAAGTGTAAGTTCATGTTGCACTCTTACTGCATATAATTTCTGGACTTGCTTGCATTAGCGGTTGTGCTTCACTAGCATAGCTGCTGAACATTTCCATTTTGTGCTGCATTGCACTTCGTTGTAATTTCAGTACTGTTTTGCACTTCGTTGTAAGTTCAATATTTCCTCTGTTAGTTTAGGTTTACTTTTGCTTTGCTAATACAGCTTGTCTCAACTTTGGTCTCAGATATGTTTATCCAGTGTAATCAGATTCCATAGTACCTTCATATATATTACAGCTTTTTAGCAAACTCTATGTGGGCTTTCATGTGTCTTGCACTGAGGAGCGGCTTCCATCAAGCACTCTGCCATAAAGGCCTGACTGGTGGAGGACTGCAGTGACTGTTGACTTTGTGGAACTTTATCCCATCTCCCTACTGCATCTGTGGATCTCAGCCACAGTGATCTTGGAGTTCTTCTTTACCTCTCTCACTAAGGCTCTTCTCCCATGACTACTCAGTTTGACTGGACGGCTAGGTCTAGGAAGACATCTGGTGGTCCCAAACTTCTTCCATTTAAAGATTATGGATGCCACTGTGCTCTTAGGAACCTTTTATACTGCAGAAATTCTTTTATAACCTTGGTCAGACCTGTGCCTTGTCACAATTCTGTTTCTGAGCTCATAGGCCAATTCCTTGGACCTCATGAATCTTGTTTGGTCTGACATGCACTGTGAGCTGTGAGGTCTTATATAGACAGGTGTGTGCCTTTACAAATCAAGTTCTATCAGTTTATTAAACACAGCTGGACTCCATTTAAGGAGTAGAACCATCTGAAGGAGGGTCACAAGGAAATGGACATCATGTGACTTAAATATGAGTGTCTGAGCAAAAGGTCTGAATACTTATGACCATGTGATATTTCAATTTTGTTTTTTTAAAAAAATTGCAAAAATTTCGACATTTCTGTATTTTTTTCAGTCAAGATAGGATGCCGAGCGCCGAGCTTTTCCGGGATTGTTTGCCGGGAGTTTGGGTCCATGCCCTGCATGTTTGGCGCTCCATAGAACACCAATCAACATGCAGGGATTGTGTGCCATGCACTGTGATGCCGCAGCCATGTTGGCTGTTGCATTACAGTCATCATGTCTATATCAGACCAGGTGCTGCCCTGCTCGTCACATTCAACTCTGGAATCAGACAGTGTAGGGACAGTTGCTGTTGAGATTGGGTCAGATTTGGGGGTGTCAAAGTTACTGTGGGTATACAATAATTGAATACTCAAATCCAGCTAAATCAATAGTCCTTCTAAGGACTAATTACTGGGTATTTAGATTGCAGTGCTAGGTAGGCAGGGAGTGTAGGTGGGTATATACGTACATATCAGTGCAAGGCATGCAGGCATTGTATGTGGGTATATAGATATCACTGCTAGTCAGGCAGGCATTGTATGAGGCATATTTGATTGCATACATCAAGAGGGCCATTCCATTACTCTCTGCTGCTGCTGCCTATTACATACATTGACCGTATGTACATAGCCCCAGGTATCAGTGGCCAGGAATATTTTTTTTGTCATCTTAATCCTGATTATTTTATTCAAAAGCAATCCAGAGCACACATTTTTTCTCCACTTGCTTGTTGACACTGCAGAATACAGCTAGATACATTTCATAGTAAACCGTGAAAATCCAGCTATTTTAAACAAATCTGCATGTCCCAGCAGTCATATCTGAGTGTGCAGAAATTCTGCCATTTTTGTGGTACTGGAAAAAATATTTTGGAGTGTCTCATACAATTTCTTGACACCATTTTGCTGCCCAAAAAATATTTAGCTACCAAAAAAAATTTAGCTACAGGGCAGATATTTTCCGCAGGGTTTTGTTCATCACATGGATAGCATATGATTGAAGTCAAAATTGTGCCAGTTCAGGCCTCCAAAGAATTGTTTTATTGTGTGTTGCCTACATTTTCACACAATTTTTGGCCAAAAAAAACAATACAGGCCAGATATTTGAAAGTGTGGTATCTCCATCACATGCCTCATCTAACTGTGGGCTACAAATTGTGGCATGTGAGACCTCCCTTCAACTGTTTTTGCTGTGTGTTGTCCTAGTTAGTGACACCATTTTGCTGTAAAAAAATAAAAATAGAGGTCACATATTTTACAGTGTGGTACCTCCGTCACACGACTCAGCTCTCTGTGGGATAAAGTGGGATAAAAATTGTGGCATTTCAGGCTTAAATTGAACTGTTTTTGCTGTGTGCTACCCTAGTTAGTGACACTATTTTGCTTTAAAAAATAAAAATACAGGTAACATATTTTACAGTGTGGTATCTCCATCACATGCTTCATCTATCTGTGGGCTACAAATTGTGGCATTTGAGGCCTGCATTCAAATGTTTTTGCTGTGTTTTACTCTAGTTCTTGACACTATTTTCCTGTAAAAAAAATAACAATACAAGCCATATATTAAAAATTTACAGTGTGGTACCTCATCTATCTGTGGGTTAAAAATTGTGGCATTTCAGGCCTACATTGAATTGTTTTTGCTGTGTGCTACTGTGATATCCTAAAAAGTGGCCATTTCTAAGGGATACGTACTGTATATATAGTGTGTTTTCATATAAATGCTGTGAATTTTTATGTGGACTGTGCATTTTAAATACATTGTGAAACCTGTTGACAGACCGCACAAAAAGGGTTAATCTTCTCCTCCTCGGCTTGATCAGGTGACCCATCTCCTTTTTACTATGCAGAAGGTTCTGGAAAAATGCCTCAGAGAAGTCATTTAACTATTTTTTGCCGTGTCTTGTCTTAGCCTAGCTATTGACACAATTTTGCTGTGAAAAAATACAGGCCAGATATTTGAAAGAGGAGTATCTTTGTCACATTGCTCATCTAATTGTGGACTACAAATTGTGCCATTCAAGGGCTCTATTGAATTTTGTTTGCTGTGTCTTAGCCTACTTATTGAAACAATTTTGTTGTAAAACAAAGAAAATTGAGGACAGATAATTTAAAGTCTTGCATCTCCGTCACATGACTCACCTATCTGTGAGCTACAAATTGTAGCATTCTTGTTGCTCCATTGCTGTGTCTTAGCCAAGTTATAGACATTATTTTTCTGTTTTAAAACAAAATACAGGCCAGATATTTTAAACTGTGGTATCTCCATTACATGCCTCACCTATCAGTGGGCTAAAAATTGTGTCATTTGAGGGCTCCACCCAGATGGTGAGCAGCGATAACGCCATAATTAGCGTCACCAGCCCACTTCTCTGTGTTCTGAAATGCTTTCTGCTCACAATCAAAGAGGATGTATTGCAGGCAGAGATTGATGTGTACAAACTATGACCAATTGGTAGTCTCCTCCTTCGCCTCCTCTTCAGCCTCCATCTCCAAAAGTAGCACATCAGTCATAAGCTAGATGCACTGCAGCACTGCCTCATCAAAGCGGCAACAAGCTGTGCTGAAGCTAAGGTGACAAACCGCACAATGATGAAGAGTTGTGGACAGCTCTAAAAGAGCAGGCAGATCTGTGGCTGACACTGCTGAACCCACAGTCAGGCTGTAACAAAGTGACTGGCCCTGTGTGACACGACCCAGCAAACGGTCGGTCACTAAACGGTAAAACAAACAAGGGAACACCGGGGAAACAATTACAATGGTGGGCCCTGCGATAGGGAATGGGGGAAATGGACACCTCCTGCACTCACCCGAGGATATGCCCTGCTCTTAATAGCGTCCCTATACAGGTTATTTCAACCTGTCACCGAGCAGGATACCTTAGCCCTCACTTGCCCTGCACCTATTCCTAAGTAGGGAATTGGCAAGTGAAGACACTGGTCCCATGGCTTTCTCTGCTGCAATGCACCGCACAGCAGAGTAAGGCACCAGATGACAGCATTAAGCTGAAGCACCACTGCAGCAGCAACCTAGCGACCATTTAGCGATGCACCAGCGATCCTGACCGGGTCATATCGTGGTCGGGATCGCTGGTGCATCGCTAAATGTAACGGGGCCTGTAGGTTTGCTAACAATAGCAGTTCTGATGTCCTCAGACAGCTTCTTTGTCTTCACCATTGTGACAATGGAATAGGGCCCACTATGTGGTTTATTAGAACACTGAAGTCATCATTCATTGGCTAATTCATGTCACATGGGCACCGACAATCACAGGTGCTTCTCATTTGTGATTTATCACAGTTGAGACAAAATGTTTTTCTATATGAATAATTGGTTAATTAGTATGATTTTTTTTTTTTTAATTTTTTGTTTTACTTAGTGCATTTTATAGTCAATTGCATAGTATAGCCCAAAACACACAGTCTATACTAAAACAGATATGTCAGGCCAGTATAAGTAGGATATATAGTAGGTAAGTGCTTTTATCTCCTGCCATTATATCAAAGCCAGCATGTTTAGCTCAAATACTGCATAAAATAAAGACTTACATTGTTGTATTTAGTGTACTGAATATTCTATATACCCTGTACTTTTGTTAATTCATGCAAACTGATATTTTATTCATTTTATCATTTCAGATTGTTCAGGAATTCTCATTTAATAAGCCAATTAATAATCATTCATAATCATCCCCAAATAACTAAGAAGAATGCTTTACTTCCTTTCCCTTAGACTGTTATCAATGTGACTATCTGATCTCTCCACATGGAGGCTATTATTGCATCTGTCACTAAATTAAATGAAATATAACCTGCAACATCTGGCTCCCAATAGAAAATGTGAATAATAGTCTTCGCTTTTTGTTGCTTTTCGCTACCTGCTGTAATTATGATGTAATGGTGGACAGCAGTGTGTGGTGGGTTTGGTGATTAACCCCAAGCATATGACTGATAGGTATAGTAAAAATGAGCAAGACAGATGGAGAAGATGAATACATTTATTTTATTGCAGTATTTTAAAATTCAGCAATGACCTTGTACAATGTGCATATTTATTTTAATCTGTTTTTATAAATTGAGTTATGAGTCTTGTTTTTATAGTGTAATAAAATTTAACATTATATTTTAACCCATTCACAAATCCAGCCATATAAGTATATTTTAGTGAATCTATAATATAACGCTGTAAGCGTCACTCCGTCCAAAGCCTTTATAGACTGCGCAAGCGCGATGCGCCTGTGCAGTCTGGCTCCAGACAGAGTGAGGCAGCCAGCGGTGAGGAGTGTGTATGGCGCCGGAGATAGCAGTACCGTACACACTGCATACCGCCATCTCCGACGCCATACTTACATACTCACCTGACCGGGAGGAGCGTTGCCGCGGTGCTTCTCTTCGGCCGGAGCATGGGGCTGGAGTGCTGCCGGAATCGCGCTGCGCATGCGCGATCCGGCGCCATTTTACTGAAGACACACTTGCAGTGTGTCTTCAGCAATATGGCGCCGGGGCACGAGTGTGGCCGGAATTGCCATCCATCCATTTTCCATCTGTTTTCCATCAGTTTTTAATCAGTTTTAAGCAGAGCTAGAATGCACAATCAATTAGAAATCATTAGGGCTAGCCCTATATAAAGGCATTTAGCAACATATGTGATTGCTTGCTGGGATTTTACCCATGTTTCTTTTTGGATTCCAACCAAGCAAGCATGGCAGCTAATAATCTAAGTCTTGATCCTACTGAGGAGCTCCTCTTCAACTGGGTGTTATCCCGGGAGTATGGTGTGGGCTATTCCCCTGTAGTAGCTCCGAGGAGGCGGTGCAGATATTGGGTGCATTCGCTAATCACCCAACGCCCAAAAAAAGGCCATTTTTCGCGGATCTATGGCCAGCTATGGAGGCATTGTGACAATTTTTTTGCATACACTTGAGACCTTTGATATTCTCCTTTCCAAACTTCGCCCAACCATCACTTTCCAAAACATACGTTTGTGCAGGTGCATTTTAGCGGAAGAACGGCTTCTGTTAACCTTGAGGTATATTTTGATGCTAAATCACAGCTTGGCCATATTTATTTATGTAGATGTAGTGTTAATTTGGTAATTGTTGCCCTCTTTAAAAAAAGGATGTGATAATTCATGTAAAAAATTACATTTTAAGGTTTGCCATTCCATGACATCATGTGTGGTCATATTAAGTTAACTATGGCCCACACGAGACACCAAGACTGATGTGGATTTTCAAATATTTATTAAGAGTGTAAATTAACTCCACCTTTTATTTCCAAAATTGGTCACACAACAGATTAACGTTAATAGTGGCAGCTGGTTCACATGTTGATTGTTGTTGGAAGTGGCCCCAGGGTCCTCATCATACAACGTAGTCAGGGCAGATGTAACCAGAGAGCGTGTTGCCTTTTGACAGCTTGCAGAACTTGATTCTACGTACCCACGTTAGCATGTCTGGTAGAGATGAGCGACTTTGCCTTTTTTCGGGTCGAGTCGGGTTTCATGAAACCCGACTTTCGCAAAATTCGGGTAGAATCGGCCGATTATCGTGAAAATTCAAAGGCCGACTGAAAAACGAAACCCAATGCAAGTCAATGGGGAAGAAAAGTCGGCAGTGAGTGGAGGACAGGAAACACACCTACAGTGCCCATTTTAATGCCAAAAGCATCAATTCTTATTACTTAAGCTTGTGAACCTTAATTTACTTTATAATAATAGGTAGGTATTGAAAACTGGGGGTTATTTGGCTAAAGTTGTGGGGGGGTAGGCCTGGCTCCAGATTTTCGTGGGCCCAGGGCCAAAGAGTGTCAATGGGTTCCTTTAACACATGCCACGATTCATAATCTTCTGATACGGCAGAGAAATAGCGGTATAATACAATGAAAAATACTTCACTTCTTACATCACATGACTGACATCCATTTTAAATTCTCCAATAGCTCCAAAAACGGACAGTATATTACTCCATACAGTATTATGGCCACCGCATAGTGCGCTATACAGAGTAATGAGGCCCATATATTTCTCCATGCAGAATCATTGGTCCCATAGGTTCGATAGAGTATATGATGAGCTCCACATAATGCTACAGTGTGTGTTGGTCCCCATGGATGAAGCTACACTGTCTTATGGGCCCAAATAATGCTCCATATATAATGGGCCCGATTTCTAATGCTCCAGTGTATAATGGGCCCTGTAAATGCTGCTCCAGTGTCTGATGTTCACTTTTGGAATGCTCCAGTGTATCCATATATCCATATATCATTCTCCAGAGTATAGTGCTCCCCAAAAATTGCTCCCAACCTTTAAAACAATTAAATAAGTCTTCTCGCTAGGGAATCCCTGTACTAGTCTGGACTCCTCATCATCCCCATCTTCCATCCCTCTGCACTTGGACTGTTTAGGCAGAGGGCGTACAGACGTGATGTCATCACGCTCTCTGACCAGAATGTCACTGTCAGGAAACGCGGAAGACGTCACAGCGGTGGAGCAGGGAGAGGTAAGTATTTCAACTTTGCAAGTGCTATGATCCTGAGCAAGCAGGGGGGCCCACTGGTTGGTGATGGTACTGGCACAGGGCCCCTCATAGTACGGCAGTGTGTCTGATGGCGGGTGGGCCCCCCACCAGCAGAGACACTTTTGCATACTATGAGGGGCCCTGTGCCAGTGCCATCGCCAATGAGTATGCCCCCCACCTGCTCAAGAAACCTGCACTTTCATCTGCATCTTCCTCTTTGCCACCGTGTAAGGTGGTATAGTATGCGGGAAGGGGAACCTGAGTTTCATCAGGGTCAGATTCTGGCTGTGTAGAGTGCGAGGGGAATATAGTGGTCTGGGTCAATGTACTAGCAGAATTATCTAGCAGTGGCTGGGCATCAGTGCACTTGTGGCGCCCCCAGGAGTACAGTCGCCACAGTGGCATAACCTTCCTCCTAGGGAGTGGGATGTCATGCTTGGGAGCAATGAAGGATCTCTCTAGCAGTTAAACCAACACACAACACAGTTCCCACTCCAGGCCAGCAGGGAGAGCTCTGAACCTGATTGCTGAGGAGCTGCTCTCTGTGGTCGGGAGGAGGGAAGTTAGGGCAGTCTGTGAAGGGAAAGGGAAGTGTGTGGACGTGAGAAGGGGAGCTGGAGGAAGAGCAGAGTTAAGGCTCACTCCTAGCTGGAGCACATGGTCCGGATTCCGGTCTCCGAGTTTGTATGGACACTGACGGTCCAGCAGCAGAAACCGGAGGAAGTAGCAGCTGTAAATGCTCTGTTCCCAACTAAGGCTCAGAGGCCCCAACAGCGACTTGTGTGACCCAGAAGGAAAAGGCTACGGCTGCCTGCCATATGAGAAAGTTTCAAAAGAGAGTCAACAGGGGGAACTTCAGTGAACTCAGTACTGCGAGTACCTCAGATAAGCGCTAGAACAGAGGCCACACTACTTATCTGCAGAGAGAGAATTCCTAGTTTGCTTCCAGGCTGACCAACTCCTTCTCCATCTGTACTCTGGGTCCTGGACGGCACTTACCAAATACAGGTAAAGGAACTGCACGACTGTGTCTGTCATCTTTCTCCTGCGCCTGGCGCATGGCTCTCCTACATCCTGCACTGCACACCCTCTACCAACTCTTTCATCTGCCCTGCGAATACGGCCCTACCTGTGCAGGGCTTCTACATCTTAGCTGCTCCACAACATCTGTCCCAGAGAAGCGACACTGCAGCGCTGGTCAATCTGATCAGAAACCACAGGTGGTGTCACGTATCATTCACCAATAAACGTTATTCACCCCTTTGCATGGACGCCCAGGGCCACGGACCAGGTCACCACCACCGTGACACATCTCTCTGAGACACCGGCCTGGTACCGATCAACCCCACTGCCCTGGCTGGCCACCCACATTCCATGTCAGATTCATTTTGGACTGGGGAATTCACGATTTGACTTGATAACCCAGGCATGGTATGTGAGAAAGAGCTACATGGACTAATGTTAAGTGTGGCCTGCTGCATCATTCACTTTAGGTGGGGGTGAAGGACACAAGGAAAGGGGTTCTTCCTGACCAGGAGCCAGCACTTGACGACTCAATGCTTGCATTTTCTGAAACATATTAGCAGGAGTCTGTTTCGGCAATGCAAGCCAAAACCAGTTCCTGATGCTCTGGCTTTAAAATCGGTTAGCCTACTCCCAGAAAAGGTAGCCTTCCAGGTGTTCTGGAGCCAGACCATGAAGCAGGCACAACACCCCCTGCCTTAGCTGCTATTGTGCTTTTGCCACTACCAGCAGATGCACCACCACCATCAGTACCAGCTGGCCCCCCCACGCCCACATCCATGGCCTCTTCCTCCATACTTCCAAATTTTGGAGAAAATGTACCCAAAATAACATCAGATATATGGTACTGTATGAGAAGCGTACAGCTCTATACAGTAAAAGGATAATTGTCAATCTCCGAATATATTTCAGGAGTCACACAGAGATGCTCACAGGCTCAGTATGGATTAGACAAGAATATAAAAAGTAGAAAAAGGGTACAGTATCATCAGATAGCAGGTATATATAGTATAGTTTAAACATTCTAAATCTCCGTATATATTTTAGGAGTCAGACACAGACGCTCTCAGGCTCAGTATGGACTACAACACAATATAAAAAGCCGTAAAACGGTAATGGATCTGAAGCGTACAGCTGTACACAGAGTAGGGGTCATTGTCAATCTCAGTATTTTTTTCCACAGTCAGAAACAGACTCTCACTTGGTCAGTTTGGATTAGACCAGAATATAAAAAGCAGTAAATGGGTAATGTATCACAAGCGTAGAGCTATATACAGTGTTGGGGTAATTTTTAACTCTACATATAAATTGCAGGAGTAACCCACAGACTCTCACACGCTCAGGATGGATCACATCACAATATAAAAAGAAGATCCGCAAGAAATAATCACACATGTGGGCCAATGTTTCAGGTGTCAATGATACACTTAGAGTGGTGGGTGGAGGAGGACTTCCTGGCAGAAAGGGTACAGTATCACCAGATACCAGGTATATATAGCATAGTTTAAACATTAAAAAAATATGTCTATATATCAGGAGTAGTGTTGAGCCACCCCGCTAGTGTTCGAGTTAGTTGAATGTTCATCGAACGTTCTACAAACACCGTCGGACCCCATTGAAAACAATGGCAGGCAAACACAAACACATACAAACACATAGAAAACAATTACAAAACACCTTAAAAGGTGTCCCAAAGCAGACAATATGCTCAGAAGACACAAATAACATATGGAAAAGGGCAACTACATATAGAAAAGAGGTGGAGGAGTAAAAGGAGGAGGAGGAGACACAGATATACCGTAGGCATGTCATGCCCTTATAAAGTCAAGAAAGGCTGGACTAAAAATCTAAAATAAAAAAACCCTAAAATTCTAAAATCGAAGACGATCATATACCGTCGGACTTCCCACCATAAATTATGCCAACTGCCGATCGGGCGGCGCTATTCCCACAACCCTCAGAACAGCGTCCATGAAGGCCAAGTGTTTGATTTCCAGGGGCAATATGGTTGCAAAGCTGAACCTTAAAGGAATGTCCAGAAGGGCACCACCGGGAGTGGAGCCTGCGGCTTAATTGGACTCCACACGGGCAACCTCAACCATGCCAGCCACAGAAAGGATGTACAGATTGCAAGCTTTGTCGATTCTGTGGGTGGTGGTGCATGGCCGTTTTTAGTTGTGCTAGCGATTTGTCAGCTTAATTCCTTTAACAAGCGAGACTCCATCATGCCCCCGCGGTCTGCGTCCAGCTTACTAGAGGGACGCGCGAGGCTCTGGCACGTGAGATCGAGCAATAACAGGTCTGTCATGCCCTTACATGTCCAGGGCTGCATGCGTGCTACACTGAAAGGACCAGCATGTGTCGCTTACAGGTGCGGATAACCCGCTGAACCTCGTTAGTGATTGGGATCTGGGATTCCAATTCTTCCCCGCGAACAAGGATTTCCCAGTAAGTGCAGGTCAACCGGAATTTCGGAATTAGGCCTAACCGGCATTCCAGAAAGAATATGAAAATATTAAGTGTTCAAACCACAGGTGCTGTAGCTTGCTTAACAGCTGGGCTCCTCTGCTGAGTAGCACGCAGTTCTTACATAAACAGGAGGCATAGCTTGGTTCACGGGTGGGCAACTCTGCTGAGTAGCAGACAGTGCTTACATAAACAGGCGGCATAGCTAGGTTCACGGGTGGGCTCCTCTGCTGAGCAGTAGACACAGGTACTAGGCCCAAAGTATTCACTGGGCTAAATGGAGTTAAAAAATGGTTCTTACATAAACAGGCGGCACAGCTTGGTTCACTGGTGGGCTCCTCTGCTGAGTAGCAGACACAGTTACTAGGCCCAAAGTATTTACTGGGCTAAATGCAGTCAAAAACTGGTTCTTTCATAAACAGGCGGCATACCTAGGTTCACGGGTGGGCTCCTCTGCTGAGTAGCAGACACAGTTACTATTCCCAAAGTATTAACTGGGCTAAATGCAGTCAAAAACTGGTTCTTTCATAAACAGGCGGCATAGCTAGGTTCACGGGTGGGTTCCTCTGCTGAGTAGCAGACAGTGCTACAAGGCCCAAAAGGATTTTCCGGACAAGATGCGGTAAAAAATTATTAGAAACACATACGGTGTAGCTCCTTGACAGGTGTACTACACCGCTGACTACCAGACACCGCTACTATGCCATGAAACTGTCTATTAACATTGAAAACCATTATTAATGTGAAAATAAAGTTACGCTTTTGGTGAATGAACCGTTCTCGAACGGAACCTCGAACAGCCGAATTTTAAGCAAAGTGTCAGAGTTCGATGAACTGCTCTAACACCGCCCAAAACAGCTCGAATTTGAACTTGGCGAACAGGTCGACTCGAACACCGCTCATCTCTAATCAGGAGGCAGACTCAGACGGTCTCAGACCCAGTATGGATTTGACAAGATTGTAGAAAGTTGAGAAAGGGTACAGTATCACCGGATAACAGGTATATATGTAGCATAGTTTACACATTAAAAATCTATGTCTATATATCAGGAGGCAGACTCAGACAGTCTCAGGCCCAGTATGGATTCGACAAGATTGTAGAAAGTTGAGAAAGGGTACAGTATCACCGGATAACAGGTATATATGTAGATAGCTTACACATTAAAAATCTATGTCTATATTTCAGGAGGCAGACTCAGATGGTCTCAGGCCCAGTACGGATTCGACAAGATTGTAGAAAGTTGAGAAACGGTACAGTATCACCGGATAAGAGGTATACAGTATATAGCCTAGTTTACACATTAAAAATCTATGTCTATATATCATGAGGGAGACTCAGACGGTCTCAGGCCCAGTATGGATTCGACAAGATTGTAGAAAGTTGAGAAAGGGTACAGTATCAATGGATACCAGGTATATTTAGCATAGTTTAAACATTAAAAATCTCCGTGCATATTTCCGGAGTCCGACAAAGACACTCACAGCCTCGGTATGGATTAGACAAGAATCTAAAAAGTAGAAAAAAGGTAATATATTCGAAGTGTACACCAGTATACACTGTTGGGGTATTTTTCAATCTTCATATATATTTCAGTCTCAGTAAGACAGTCCAGGCTGTTGTGAACTCATTTTCTGGTTTACCTCTGTCTTCTGGTGAGGGTGGTGGAGATCGCTGTGTTGACAGAGGAGTCGTGAGTTCTCCATCTGTGTTCCCTCTGGTGGTGACAGCAGGTAATGAAGCTGATCTAAATTGCAGAGACCTGCCACATGAGGAGGAGGACTGTGAGTAGACATCAGGAGTCTCTGACTGGATTTAAGACATAGTAACATAGTAACATAGTTATTAAGGTTGAAGGGAGACTTTAAGTCCATCTAGTTCAACCCATATCCTATCCTAACTTGCCCTAACATGTTGATCCAGAGGAAGGCAAAAAAAACCCATGTGGCAACAGTAAGCTTCACATTGGGGAAAAAAATTCCTTCCCGACTCCACATACGGCAATCAGACTAGCTCCCTGGATCAACGCAATATTAAGGAGACTAGTGTATATACCCTGTAATATTATACTTTTCAAGAAAGGCATCCAGTCCCTTCTTAAATTTTAGTAGTGAATCACTCATTACAACATCATATGGCAGAGAGTTCCATAGTCTCACTGCTCTTACAGTAAAGAATCCGCGTCTGTGAGTATGCTTAAACCTTCTTTCCTCCAGACGTAGAGGATGCCCCCTTGTCCCCGTCACAGGTCTAAGAGTAAAAAGATCATTAGAAAGGTCTTTGTATTGTCCCCACATATATTTATACATTGTAATAAGATCACCCCTAAGCCTTCGATTCTCCAAACTAAATAACCCCAAGTGTAATAACCTGTCTTGGTATTGCAGACCCCCTAGTTCCCTAATAACCTTGGTCGCTCTTCTCTGCACCCGCTCCAGTTCAGCTGTCTTTCTTATACACCGGAGACCAGAACTGTACACAGTATTCTAAGTGTGGTCGCACTAGTGACTTATATAGAGGTAAAATTATGTTCTCCTCATGAGCATCTATGCCTCTTTTAATGCATCCCATTATTTTATTTGCCTTTGCAGCAGCTGCTTGACTCTGGCCACTAAATGTGAGTTTGTCGTCCACCCATACACCCAGGTCTTTTTCAGTGACTGTTTTGCCCAGTGTTTTACAATTAAGCACATAATTATACAACTTGTTCATTCTACCCAAGTGCATGACCTTACATTTATCCCCATTAAAGCTCATTTGCCATTTATCAGCCCAAGCTTCTAGTTTACATAAATCCTCCTGTAATATAAAATTGTCCTCCTCTGTATTAATTACCCTGCAGAGTTTAGTGTCATCTGCAAATATTGAAATTCTACTCTCTATGCCCCCTACAAGGTCATTAATAAATATGTTAAAAAGAAGCGGGCCCAAAACTGACCCCTGTGGTACCCCACTGCTAACCGTGACCCAGTCCGAGTGTGCTCCATTAATAACCACCCTTTGTTTCCTATCCCTGAGCCAGCTCTTAACCCACCTATACATATTTTCCCCTATCCCCATTGTTCTCATTTTATGTATCAACCTTTTGTGTGGCACCTTATCAAAAGCTTTTGAAAAGTCCATGTACACCACATCCACTGCATTCCCTTGGTCCAGTCCCGAACTTACCTCTTCATAAAAGTTTATCAGATTAGTCTGACAGGAACGGTCTCTTGTAAACCCATGTTGATATTGGGTCATAAGGTTATTCTTCTCCAGATACTCCAGTATAGTATCTCTTAGAAAACCCTCCAGGATTATACCCACAGTTGAGGTTAAACTTACTGGCCTATAATTTCCAAGTTCAGTTTTTGTCCCCTTTTTGAATATTGGCACCACATTTGCTATACGCCAGTCCTGTGGTACAGACCCTGTTATTATGGAATCTTTAAAGATTAAAAATAGTGGTCTATCGATGACTGTGCTTAATTCCTGCAGTACTCGGGGGTGTATCCCATCCGGGCCCGGGGATTTGTCAATTTTAGTGATTTGTAGACGCCGCCGTACTTCCTGCTGGGTTAAGCAGGTGACATTTAATGGAGAATTTTTATCCCTGATCATGTTATCCGTCATGGGATTTTCTTGTGGAAATACTGTTGAAAAAAAGTTATTTAGCATATTGGCTTTTTCCTCATCCTCATCCACCATTTCACCCAGACTATTTTTAAGGGGACCAACACTATCATTTTTTAGCTTCTTACTATTTATGTAGTTAAAGAATATTTTGGGATTATTTTTACTTTCTCTGGCAATGAGTCTCTCTGTCTCAATCTTTGCTGTCTTGATTTGCTTTTTACAGAATTTATTTAATCTTCTGTATTTATTTAATGCCTCATCACTACCTACTTGCTTTAATTCTCTAAATGCTTTATTTTTATCTCTTATTGCGCCCCTTACAGCTCTATTTAGCCATAGTGGTTTCCTCCTATTTCTCGCATGTTTATTCCCATACGGTATATATTGTGCACAGGTCCTATTCAGGATGCTAATAAATGTCTCCCATTTTCTTTGTGTATTTTTATGTCTCAGGATATCGTCCCAGTTAATTGCACCAAGATCATCTCTCATCCGTTGGAAATTTGCCTTCCTGAAGTTTAGTGTCCTTGTAACCCCTCTACTACACATCTTATTAAAGGATACATGAAAACTTATTAATTTGTGATCACTATTACCCAAGTGACCCTCAACCCTTACATTTGATATGCTGTCTGGCCTGTTGGTTAATATTAGGTCTAGCAGTGCCCCCCCTCTTGTTGGGTCCTGAACCAGTTGTGAAAGGTAATTGTCTCTCATCGTTGTCAGAAACCTATTACCCTTGCTGGAACTGCAGGTTTCGGTTCCCCAATGTATTTCAGGGTAGTTGAAGTCCCCCATAATAATGACTTCTCCTTGAGACGCTGCTTCATCTATTTGCTTTATGAGGATATTCTCTGTAGCTTCCATTATTTTTGGAGATTTATAACAAACCCCTATCAGTAATTTATTATTTTTCCCCCCTCCCCTTATCTCTACCCACAGGGACTCTACGTTTTCATTAGATTCATATATATTATCACGAAGGATGGGTTTTAAGGATGATTTTACATATAAACACACGCCTCCCCCTCGCTTATTTGTTCGGTCATTTCTGAACAGACTATAGCCCTGTAAATTAACAGCCCAGTCATGGCTCTCATCCAGCCATGTCTCAGATATCCCCACCATGTCATAATTATGTTCCAACAACATTAACTCCAATTCCTCCATTTTGTTGGCGAGACTTCTGGCATTAGTATACATGCACTTTATGTATCTCTCTGTACCTCTATTCTTTCTTAAATTATTAACTGTTCTAACCCCACCCCCCATGCCACCTCCACCCCCAATGTCATTATTTGTGCCCAGGTCTCTATCTGCACTGTCTTCCCCTCCTATAAAAGGAATACCCTCCCCCCCGTCCCTAGTTTAAACACTCCTCCAACCTTCTAGCCATTTTCTCCCCCAGCACAGCGGCACCCTCCCCATTGAGGTGCAGCCCGTCCCTAGCGTAGAACCTGTAGCCAACTGAGAAGTCGGCCCAGTTCTGCAGGAACCCAATCCCCTCCTTCCTACACTAATTCCTGAGCCACTTATTAACCTCCCTAATCTCCTGTTGCCTCTCTGTTGTGGCACGTGGTACAGGAAGTATTTCCGAAAATACCACCTTGGAGGTCCTTGCTTTAAGCTTACAGCCTAATTCCCTGAAATCATCTTTAAGGACCTTCCACCTACCTCTAACTTTGTCATTTGTGCCAATGTGCACCATGACCGCTGGATCCTCTCCAGCCCCTCCCAGTAATCTGTCAACCCGATCAGCGATGTGTCGGACTCGAGCGCCAGGTAGGCAGCACACCGTTCGACGATCCCTGTCTTTGTGACAGATTGCCCTATCTGTTCCCCTAATAATTGAGTCTCCCACTACCAGAACCTGTCTGGCCTGCCCTGCTCTCCTATTTCCCCCCTTACTGGAGCAGACACTCCTCCGGCTTTCAGAGGACATGCCTTGCTGCAGCAGTGCTACTCCTGCACTAACACTCCCCTCATCTGCCAACTTAGCAAACTTATTTGGGTGTGCCAGATCAGGACTAGCCTCCCTGGTGCTCTTCCCTCTACCCCGCCTTCTAACTGTCACCCAGCTAGCTGCTTCATTGTCCTGCAGCTCCAACCTAGCATCCCCCCCTCATCTATCCCATTGAGCGTCTGCTCAGTGAGCAGAAGACTCCTTTCCATATTGTCTATGGATCTCAGTGTTGCCAGCTGCACATTTAGATCCAGTATCTGGGCTTCCAAATGCACAACGTGCTCACATCTCGCACAGCAGTATGCACCCTCGACCAGCTGTTCAAGGATTTCATACATGCGGCAAGACGTGCACTGGATGGCATTGGCAATAGTGGAGCACATCCTAATGGGGATTGCACCAGACAATAAGATAAGCAAAAATAAATTAAAAAAAAAAAAAAAAAAAAAAGTATTAATATAACAGCAATTCAGTAAGACCTCCCTTGGAAACTCCCTGAATCTAAAGTCACTGAATTTCAAGTCACACACTTACCACAGTTCGCACTTACGCTCAGGTCACACTCAGCTCGTTCACACTCGCTCAGGAAGAAGATTTAAAAGAGTTTTTTTTTTTTTTTTTCCCCTTTTACCAGCACACCACCTTGCTGCTCAATGCACTTCCAAAAGGAAGCCGACTCCCTAATTTTGTGCTATGATTTTCTCCTGCCCTGAGGTTCTGGTTTCCAGTTCTGTTCCTGCCTCCTCAAGCTAAGTGTGCTCTGCTATTTTTTACATGAGATTTGGTCTGGTTTACTCAGTTTTTGTGGTCAGCCAGCCCTGCTGGGGCTGTGCTGAATTTCCATTCTTATGTCTCTGTTTAAGCAAGGTTGCTTTTTGTCCCTGATCAGATTGGTCTCTTTTTGCTCTGTCTTCAGAATATACCAGAGTGCTGATATAGGGAATTGAAGTCTAGCAACTTCAGGGTTTTTGTTATCAGAAAGTGTTGGACATATTTTGGCAGGGTTTTGTGTGTGATTGCAGACAGCATCTTTCCTTTCCTGTCCTTTCTAGTTAGTGTGGGCCCCATCGTTTGCTCAGCCTATTTTTCTCTCTGTGTTTGTGTTTTCATCTTGTCTCACCGTCAATACATGTTTGGGGGCTGTCTTTTGCTTTGGGGTCTGCTCTGGGGCAGTTTAGTTTTCCCCTTTTCTTGCTTTAGGCTTATTTAGTTCTCCAGCTGTGACGAGGCGTCTACGATCATCGTAGGTACGCTCCACGGCTACTGCTAGTTGTGTGGATAGGATCAGGGATCTGCAATCCGCTTAGTTACCAACCTCTCTGGTTTTCTGGGGCTTAGGCTGGTTTCACATTTGCGTTTTTTAGCGCTGGAAAAAAACGCATACGTGCGCATGCGATTTTTCCCCTATATTTAACATGGGTGCGCATACCTGCGCGCTTGTAAGCGCATGTATGCGATTTTCATGCGCTGCGTTTTTTTGGGGTGTGCGTTGGTATTTTCCAGACGCTGCATGTTGCATTTTTTGGCCCTTGAAAAAATCGCATGCGCACGTATGCGCACGTTTTGCGCTAAAAATGGCCATTATAGCCTATGGATGCGCATACGTGCGCACTGGCATGCGCAGGTATGCGATTTTTTAGCGCTGCGTTTTTTGGGTGGTGTCCACTTTTTATCCTAGTTAGAATCTTCTAAAGTCAAAAAAAAAAAGTCTATATAAAGGAGGTGCCTGCCAAAACTCTGCCACTACTACACTAGACAGATTGAAGAGCAGACATTCAACCAAGAACCCATTATATCAGCGAAGAATGTGAGTATATTACATTATATGCCTGTCCTTTTAAATTATGTATGTACTAATGATTTTTATTATTTTTACATGCAGTATGTCTTCAGAATCTGAGTATTCCCCATCGCGGCAGGAATTGGCGCAAGCAGACCGTGAGGTGATTATTTTCGTGCATCTGGTAAGTATATCTGCTGCTTCTCCAAATCTCTTACGTTTTTTCAACTTTCAGACATCGTCATCATCATCTGCGGACGGGAATAGTGAGGGCGAAGAGCAGGAGCAGCGAAGCCAAGTCCCGGTGGTGATATGGAATGTAAGTATCAAATGATTTGTAATGTTCTTTATTTTTTTTTTATCTTCTATTTTTACTCTTTTTTTTGTTTCTTTTTTTGTAACTTTTTAGTCAATTTAAATTTGATTATTCTAATGAATGTGTTTTGTCTAGGTTCCACAACGGGATGAAGACGTCTACCTGGATAATGAGCAGCTCATCAGCCTGGTCCAGGAGCGTTCGCCGTTGTGGGACAGCCGTGACCGGCTGTACAAGGACAATGTGGTGACCCGGCGGCTATGGAATGAGGTGGCCGCAGCGTTGATGGATGGCTGGGACAGCGCCACAGCATCCGCCAAAAAGGCGTTTAGTGAGTATTTCCCTGCTCTGTATTGTGCCGCAGTGACTGTTGTCCTTGACGGCACTGTTGGGTTTCGTGCTAGGCGTATTCTAGCAGGAAACCCAACAGTGTCATCGGGGTCTACAGTGACTGCTTTGAGTATTGTATTGCTACATTGTGCCGCAGTGACTGTTGTCCTTGACGGCACTGTTGGGTTTCGTGCTAGGCGTATTCTAGCAGGAAACCCAACAGTGTCATCGTGGTCTACAGTGACTGCTTTGAGTATTGTA
Source organism: Dendrobates tinctorius (assembly GCF_039654945.1). Taxonomy (NCBI): domain Eukaryota; kingdom Metazoa; phylum Chordata; class Amphibia; order Anura; family Dendrobatidae; genus Dendrobates; species Dendrobates tinctorius. Next base: position 34,847,001 of record NW_027361732.1, on the reverse strand, counting down.
TTGCTACATTGTGACGCAGTGACTGTTGTCCTTGACGGCACTGTTGGGTTTCGTGCTAGGTGTATTCTAGCAGGAAACCCAACAGTGTCATCGGGGTCTACAGTGACTGCTTTGAGTATTGTATTGCTACATTGTGCCGCAGTGACTGTTGTCCTTGACGGCACTGTTGGGTTTCGTGCTAGGCGTATTCTAGCAGGAAACCCAACAGTGTCATCGGGGTCTACAGTGACTGCTTTGAGTATTGTATTGCTACATTGTGCCGCAGTGACTGTTGTCCTTGACGGCACTGTTGGGTTTCGTGCTAGGTGTATTCTAGCAGGAAACCCAACAGTGTCATCGGGGTCTACAGTGACTGCTTTGAGTATTGTATTGCTACATTGTGCCGCAGTGACTGTTGTCCTTGACGGCACTGTTGGGTTTCGTGCTAGGTGTATTCTAGCAGGAAACCCAACAGTGTCATCGGGGTCTACAGTGACTGCTTTGAGTATTGTATTGCTACATTGTGACGCAGTGACTGTTGTCCTTGACGGCACTGTTTTTTTTTATCAACAGTGGACAAAGTCCGAACACGTTGGCGTTCGATCAAGGACCGCTTCAACAGTGATGTTCGTGCTGAGGGCCAGGATCGCAGTGGATCTGCGTCAAGGACCAGAACTAGATACCGTCACTATCACGCGTTGCAGTTCCTAAGACCGGTCCTTGCCACAAGATCGTAAGTATTATACATTTTGGGTTTTTATTTTTATTAATCTGTGTTTTTCTAATCCACAGCTGATGCTTCTTGTAAAGGCATGGTAGTAATGATTTTCCTTTCTTCCACAGCACCTGGAGCAGCACCCTGCAACCTGGCCCTGGAGCGGTCCTTCCTCGGACGTCCTCTGACCCGTCCCAGCCATCCGACAGCCAGGAAGCACCTTGCAGGTCCCACACACACACAGCTGGTGACCAGGAAGCTGGGCCATCAGGTGTTCCCCTGTCCCAGGTCTCTGCCACTGGTTATGCGGGCACTACCCGCCAGCGGCAGAGGGCCTTGGACAGGAATGTCTTGCCCGAGTTTATGCATTTGAGCGAGACATTTAATTCCAGCCTCAAGTCACTGTCCGACAGAGTTGAAAGCGGTTTTGCACTGATGGAACGTGGTTTTAACCACTTTGAACACCGCTTCAATTCTGTAGAACAGCGCCTTGACCGTCTGGAGGCCGACCTCAACAGACCAGCACACCATTTTTTTAGTAAGATTGAAAAGGGCATGGCGGAACACCTTAGTCCTGATCAACAGCTGAATGTGCTGCAGGCCTGCAACAATGCTTTCTTGCAGGCTATGCAGCATAATCGGTACGGTCAGCAGTCAGTGGTGTCCTTTCCACCTGTGCCACCATTGACTCGCTTCACCTCACTACCGACTTGTGCTGCATACCACTGCACGGACACCTCTCTTCAAAGCCAGGACACCCACCGTTACACCACCACAAGTCTGAGTGCAGCTGGTCACTTCACCGACACCACCATGGCAAGCGCTGCTCCTGTCTGGAGCACCACCGCCAATCCCATGCATGCGTGGAGCTCAGCCACCACTAGGCAAACATGGAACAGCCCTGCCGCTACAACAACATGTAGTAGCCCTGCCACCACCACTCTGCAAACCTGGACCATCACTGCCGCCACCAGTCCTCCTGCAAGGACGAGCACTGACAACGAAGAGCAGCAGCAGCCACCTCAGCAGCAGCAGCCACCTCAGCAGCAGCCACCTCAGCAGCAGCCGCCACCTCAGCAGCAGCAGCAACCACCTCAGCAGCAGCAGCCACCTCAGCAGCAGCCGCCACCTCAGCAGCAGCAGCCACCTCAGCAGCAGCCGCCACCTCAGCAGCAGCAGCCACCTCAGCAGCAGCCGCCACCTCAGCAGCAGCCGCCACCTCAGCAGCAGCAGCCATACCAGCAGACGGGGGACCTGCATTCCATATTTGCCCCTAGTTCAAGGCGAAATCAATCAAGGCGGGCATTGGGCCAAAGTCGGTCCAGGCACACAAGCCTACGGCGACATGCCATTACAACTAATGTACCTGAACAGATTTCCTCTCCTACAAGTGTTCCTACTTTAATTCCCTTAACTGGACTACCTTCCCCCACAAGTTTTGTTGCCCCTTCCCCTCAAACACCGTCTTCAACTGCAAGTGTTGCATATTCCCTGCACACCCCCAAATTGAAACCATCTGCCCCCAAACGCCGTAAAAAATAATTTTTAGTTTTATTTTTGTGATAAAAAATAAATTTACATTTGTGGTTCACCATTAATAAGTTTCATTAATGTTGTTTGCGCCGCTCACACACACTGATGGGTAAATACATGTTAAAAACAAACCCAAGGGCTAGTATAGTCATATGTGAAATAACATGGACTAGTATAGTCATTCCAAGGCCTAGTGTAATAACTCTATTTTTACCAAATAGAATCTGGTTTCATGAAAAACAAACTGTGGAAACTTGTCTAAAAAATAAGTTTCTTTCTAGTTTCACCAGTTTGTTTTTTGTGAAACAAGATGCTAGTTGTTAAAAATCGAGTTATTACAGTAGGCCTTGGTATGACTATACTAGGCCGTGGTATTTCACATATTACTATACTACTAGCCCCAAGGCCTACTATACTCATATTTGAAATACCACGGCCTAGTATAGTCATTACAAGGCCTAGTGTAATAACTCTAGTTTTACCAAATATAATCTGGTTTCATGAAAAACAAACTGTTGAAACTTGTCTAAAAAATAAGTTTATTTCTAGTTTCACCAGTTTGTTTTTTGTGAAACAAGATGCTAGTTGTTTAAAATCGAGTTATTACAGTAGGCCTTGGTATGACTATACTAGGCCCTGGTATTTCACATATTACTATACTACTAGCACCAAGGCCTACTATACTCATATTTGAAATACCACGGCCTAGTATAGTCATTCCAAGGCCTAGTGTAATAACTCTATTTTTACCAAATAGAATCTGGTTTCATGAAAAACAAACTGTTGAAACTTGTCTAAAAAATAAGTTTCTTTCTAGTTTCACCAGTTTGTTTTTTGTGAAACAAGATGCTAGTTGTTAAAAATCGAGTTATTACAGTAGGCCTTGGTATGACTATACTAGGCCGTGGTATTTCACATATTACTATACTACTAGCCCCAAGGCCTACTATACTCATATTTGAAATACCACGGCCTAGTATAGTCATTACAAGGCCTAGTTTAATAACTCTAGTTTTACCAACTAGAATCTATTTTCAAACTGTTGAAACTTGTCAAGTTTTGTGAAACAAGATACTAGTTTGCCAAAATCGAGTAGGCCTTGTGGCCTTGTTATGACTATACTAGGCCGTGGTATTTCACATATGAATATACTAGTAGGCACAAGGCCTAATATACTCATATTTGAAATACCACGGCCTAGTATAGTCATTCCAAGGCCTAGTGTAACTTACTTGTATTCCCCATGGACTTTCATTGGGGTTGGGTTTTGAGGGTTGTGTTTTGAGAAAATCACATACTTTGTTTTAAACTAGTTGCACAATTTTCTATTGAAAAAAAAATGGTTTCATGATTCATGGCCTGCAGCTTTGCTCATTCCAATATATTTCACGCAGACTAGCAATGCTGAATTTTAACTCATATGTGTATTTACCTGCCCAGGTGTGTGAACATAAAAAAATTCAGTTATACATGGGAAGTTTTTTAATTAATTGGAGTTTAAAAAATATAGTGCACTCAGTAATGGTATCAAATAAGGATTTTTATTACCATAAACAACAACATTACACCATTTCATCTTGCCAGTGCACCCGTCCTACATCAGAAATAAAGTAGGCCGCAAATTTGTCCCTCATTTGGCCAACTTCAACGGATGACCTGAGAGTGTGCTGAGTGAATTCAGGCAATGGGTTAGGAGCATCATCGTCCAGTTCAAAGGTCGGGTGCTCTTTAGCCATCACAAAGTTTTGTAGAACCACACAGGCCTTCACCACCTCATCGACTGTTTCAAGTTTAAGATTAATGGCCGTGCCCAGAATTCGCCATCTGGAAACAAGAATCCCAAAAGCACACTCGACAGTTCTTCTGGCCCTGGTCAGCCTGTAATTAAATATTTTTTTGGTGTGGTCCAAGTCCCGGCTGGAGTAGGGTTTCAGTAAGTTTCCGCACATTTGAAAAGCCTCATCGCCAACCATTACAAAGGGCAGTGGCGGAGCTTCGGTGTGAGGAAGAGGCCGTGGCATAGGGAAATTAAATTGGTTGCCATACAACCTCCGGCCCATGTCTGAGTTTTTAAAAGCCTGCGAGTCATTACCACGGCCAAATGCTCCAATGTCCACTGCTACAAACATACATCCGGCATCCGCAATTGCAATGAGTACTATTGAAAAGTACTTTTTGTAATTATAGTACTCAGATCCCGTTCTTTGGGGTTTGATGATCCGTATGTGTTTCCCATCAACAGCTCCCAAACAGTTGGGAAAATTGCATACTGTCCAGAATTTGTCAGCAATTTCCATCCACTTTTCAGCGGTGGGCAGGGGCATAAATTCTGGGCAAAGAACATTCCAGAGAGCCCGGCAGGTGTCAGCAACAATTCCAGACAAGGTAGAGATTCCAATACGGTACTGGAAGTGTAGTGAGGATAGGGTTTCTCCAGTCGCCAGGAATCTGTGAACAGACAAAGAAGTAAAATTAATATTTATGTATATTATTTTTAAAAACTATAAAATAAGATATTAGTACATTCACGAAAACTAATTACCCAAGGTTTTGAATACTAAATTTCCAAAATAAAACATCAGACCACACCCCTTTGTTTTTAAAACATACCGTAATGTCACCAGTAGCCGTTCCTCAGGAGGAATCGCACGACGGAGCTGTGTGTCCTGTCTCCGGATGGATTGTTGGACACGAGCAAGCAAATCCATGAAACTTTCGTGGGACATCCGGATATAATCATTAAATTTCTCCGGGTTTGCACGTAGCTCGCTGTAGAGGGTGTGGTATGCCCCACGGCTCTCCCGGAGTTCAACAATCGGATGTATCCACATACGCCGCCGTCTTCGCTGCCTCTCTCTCTTCCTTTGTTCATGGCAAGCAACTGCATACGCCTGAGCCATCGCGATGTCCAAATCCAAGTTGAAGTGAAAACTCTTCCAGCGCAGATCCATGGTCACGAGAAGAATCAAGCAAATGTGAAGAATACTGTAGACAAGGTCTATATATATTAACATACCACACCCACAATGAAGTCCCATTGGTCTTGTGTGTTGTTGAATGGTTGTATTTTCTTTTTTGTGGGGTTTTTCCAAAATCTGTAAAAAAACGCAAACGCACAAAAAACGCATACAAACGCGCAAAAACGCTGCGTTTTTTTCCTGCATGCGCATTAAAATGCTGGAAAAAAACGCAGCGTTTGTATGCATTTGTATGCGTTTTTTAATGCGTTTTTTTGCGGGAAAAACGCGCTGCAAAAAAAAGCAAGTGTGAAACTAGCCTCAGCTTGTTTTTGTTTTAACTCCTCGGTGACTCATTTATAACAGAATCACCAGCCATACCGCAGATTCTAGGGTACTCAAAAGCAGGAAAAAAAATTGTAAAAAAAGTGTCAGAATTTTTTTTTTTATATGTATTTTTTCCTCTTATTCTCTGGAGCCGTAGGAGGATTTTTTCCTTAATGGAAATTAAACAATTGTCTGATCGTGTGGAGCAGCTTGCTGCTGAAGTGCGGGGAATTTCCACCTATCTCGCTCAATCACATGCTGTTGAAAAAAAAAATCCCTACTCCTGATGTGTTTTCTGGGGATCGGTCTAAATTTTTGAATTTTAAGAATAATTGTAAATTATTTCTTGCCTTGAAGCCTAACTCATCGGGGAGCTCTGTGCAGCAGGTTAAAAATGTCATCTCCTGGCTGCGCGGCGATCCCCAGGATTGGGCGTTTTCTTTGACACCTGAAAATCCTATTCTGACTAATGTAGATGCATTTTTTCAAGCCTTGGGGTTGTTGTATGATGAACCTAATGCTATTGATCAAGCTGAGAAAGCCCTATTGGCATTGAACCAGGGTCAGGATTCTCCAGAGTTATGCTGTCTAAAATTCCAAAAGTGGGCGGTCCTTACTACTTGGAATGATGGTGCCTTGGCAGCTCTCATTCGCAAGGGTTTATCAGAAACCATAAAAGATATTATGGTGGGATTTCCTGTTCCCTCTGGTCTTGACGATTCTATGTCATTAGCCATTCAAGCTGATCGGCGTTTACGTGAACGTAAAACTACACGAGAGGTGTTGCCACCTTTTCAACAAATGTCTGAACCTATGCAATGTGATAGAGTTTTGTCTAGGGTGCAATGTCAGGAGTTTAGAAGGCGCAATAAGCTGTGTTTTTTCTGTGGAGATGCTTCTCATATTATTTCTGGCTGCCCTAAATGAGAGAAACGTTTTGCACACACATTTGCTGTGGGTGGCGTACAATCTAAGTTTCCTTTGGCAATTACTCTGATCTGCTCCTTATCCACATTTTCCACCAAGGCTTTTGTGGATTCAGGAGCGGCTTTGAATCTGATGGATTTGGATTTTGCTAAACGTTGTGGTTTTCCCATGATACCTCTGTGGACGCCTATTCCTTTGAGGGGTATTGATGCTACACCTTTGGCGGAGAATAAACTCAGTTTTGGACCCAGGTGATAATGCGGGTCACCCCAGACCACCAAGAAAATTGTAGATTTTTGGTACTGCATAATTTGCATGATAATATTGTTCTGGGTTTCCCCTGGTTGCAAATCCATAATCCAGTTTTGGATTGGAAATCTGTGTCTGTGGTGAGTTGGGGCTGTCGGTGTGCTCTTGGTGACACTCCTGTTTTCTCCACCTCTCCCCAGTCTCATGATGTTCCTGACTATTTGGCTGATTTTTATGATGTATTTAGTGAGAGTAAGTCTGCGTCCCTGCCTCCTCATAGGAGTTATGACTGTGCAACTGAGTTGAGGCCTGGGTGTAGATTTCCCAAGGCTCTGCTTTTCAACTTATCTGTACCTGAACACGAGGCTATGCGATCTTATATTAAGGATTCGTTGGAGAAGGGTCATATTAGACCATCTTCTTCAGCCTTAGGTGCTGGGGTTTTTTTGTGGCTAAGAAAGATGGTTCATTAAGGCCTTGTATTGACTATCATTCCCTTAACAAGATTACGGTTAAATATCAGTATCCGTTACCCTTGATTTCTGATTTATTCTCCAGAGTTAAAGGTGCCTGCTGGTTTACTAAGCTTGCCCTCAGGGGGGCGTATAATCTTATTCGCATCAAGCATGGAGATGAATGGAGGACGGCGTTTAATACTCCTTAGGGAAATTTTGAGTACCTGGTGATGCCCCTTCTGTCTTCCAATCCTTCATGAATGATATTTTCCGGGACTTTGTGGATAAGTTTTTGATCATCTATTTGGATGATATTCTGATCTTTTCCAGTGATTGGGATTCTCATGTGGAACATGTTCGGACTGTGTTCCGGATTTTGAGGGAGAATTCCCTGTATGTTAAGGGATCGAAATGCCTTTTTGGTGTACAGAGGATTTCATTTTTGGGATTTATTTTGTCTCCGTCAACTACTGAAATGGACCCGGCCAAGGTGCGGGCCATTTATGATTGGGTTCGGCCCACTTCTTTGAAGGCTCTCCAGATCTCCAGAAGTTTTTGGGCTTTGCTAACTTCTATCGTAAGTTTATAGCTAATTTTTCTGGTATTGCCAAGCCACTGACTGATCTGACCAAGAAGGGCGCTGATTTGCTGAATTGGCCTCCAGAAGCTGTTTTGGCATTTCAGGAGCTGAAGCGGAGGTTCACTTCTGCTCCGGTTTTACGGCAACCTGATGTCTCACTTCCTTTTCAGGTAGAGGTAGATGCTTCAGAGATTGGTGCAGGAGCTGTTTTGTCCCAAAAAGATCCGGTGACTTCTAAAATGAATCCCTGTGCCTTCTTTTCCCGATAGTTCTCCCCATCTGAACGCAACTATGATGTGGGGAATTGGGAATTGTTGGCCATGAAGTGGGCATTTGAGGAGTGGAGACATTGGTTGGAGGGAGCTAGACATCAAGTTGTGGTCCTCACTGACCACAAGAATTTGATTTACCTGGAGTCAGCCAAACGCTTGAATCCTAGACAGGCTAGGTGGACCTTGTTTTTCACTTGTTTTGATTTTGTGGTCGCCTTTCTTCCTGGCACTAAGAATGTTAAGGCACTCCTTTCTAGGAGTTTCTTTGCTGATTCTCCTATTGTGACCAAACCTACTACCATCCTAGGTGAGGGGGTAGTTCTCTCTGCCATCTCGCCCAATTTGAGACGTGCCCTGGAAGAATTTCAGGAGGACAAACCTGAGCGTTGTCCTATGGGAAAATTGTATGTTCCTGACCAGTGGAGGAAGAGAGTGATGTCTGAAGTTCATTGCTCCACGTTGGCTGGTCATCCAGGTATTTTTGGTACCAGAGATCTGCTGAGTCAGTCTTTTTGGTGGCCCACCTTATCTCGTGATGTCAGGAATTTTGTGCAGTCTTGTGGGACTTGTTCCCGGTCTAAACCCTGTTCTCATTCTAGTGGGTTGTTGATGTCCTTGCCGGTGCCCAAGAGGCCATGGACCCATATCTCAATGGATTTTATTTCTGATCTTCCTGTCTCTCAGAGAATGACTGTCATCTGGGTGATTTGTGATAGATTTTCTAAGATGGTCCATCTTGTACCACTCCCAAAGTTGCCATCTTCCTCAGAGTTGGTGCCCTTGTTTTTACAACAGGTGGTTCGGTTGCATGGGATTCCTGAGAACATTGTGACGGACAGAGGAGTCCAGTTTGTCTCCAGATTTTGGAAAGCCTTTTGTTCCAAGCTGGGAATTCAGTTATCCTTCTCCTCTGCGTTTCACCCACAGACCAATGGGCAGACTGAGAGAACAAAAGAGACTTTGGAGTCCTATTTGAGATGTTTTATTTCTGCTGATCAGGATGATTGGGTCTCATTTTTGCCCTTGGCCGAATTCACCCTAAATAATAGAGCTAGTTCTGCCACATTGATGTCGCCTTTTTTCTGTAACTTTGGGTTTCATCCTCGATTTTCTTCAGGGCAAGTGGAATCTTCAGCCTGCCCAGGGGTTGACACTGTGGTAGAGAGAATGCAGCAGATTTGGGACCAAGTGGTGGATAAGTTGTCCCTCTCTCAAGAAAAGGCCCAGCGGTTTTCCAACCGGCATAGGACCATTGGTCCCCGGTTTAAAGTGGGTGATATGGTTTGGTTGTCGTCAAAAAATATCTCTATGAAGGTTGCGTCTCCAAAGTTCAAGCCAAGATTTATTGCGCCTTATAGGAATTTGGAGTTTCTTAACCCGGTTTCTTTTCGATTGGCTCTTCCAGTTACGTTTAAGATCCATAACGTGTTTCATAAGTCTCTGTTGAAGAAGTTTGTTGAGCCAGTGGTTCCTATGGCGGCACCTCCTGACCCTGTGTTGGTTGAAGGTAATGTGGAATATGAGGTTGAGAAAATGCTGGATTCTCGTCTGGCTAGATGGAGACTCCATTATTTGGTGAAGTGGAAGGGTTATGGCCAGGAGGACAATTCTTGGGTCTCTGCCTCTGACATTCATGCCGATAGATTGGTTCATGCTTTTCACCGGGCCCATCCTGATCAGCCAGGTGGCATGGATGAGGGTTCGGTGACCCATCCTCAAAGGGTGGTACTGTTGTGAACTCATTTTCTGGTTTACCTCTGGCTTCTGGTGAGGGTGGTAGAGATGACTGTGTTGACAGAGGAGTCGTGAGTTCTCCATCCGGGCTCCCTCTGGTGGTGACAGCAGGTAATGAAGCTGATCAAAATTGCAGAGGCCTGCCACCTGTGGAGGAGGACTGTGAGTAGACATCAGGAGTCTCTGACTGGATTTAAGACAGCCGACTCCCTAATTTTGTGCTGTGATTTTCTCCTGCCCTGAGGTTCTGGTTTCCAGTTCTGTTCCTGCCTCCTCAAGCTAAGTGTGCTCTACTATTTTTTACATGAGATTTGGTCTGGTTTACTCAGTTTTTGTGGTCAGCCAGCCCTGCTGGGGCTGTGCTGAATTTCCATTCTTATGTCTCTGTTTAAGCAAGGTTGCTTTTTGTCCCTGATCAGATTGGTCTCTTTTTGCTCTGTCTTCAGAATATACCAGAGTGCTGATATAGAGAATTGAAGTCTAGCGACTTCAGGATTTTTGCTATCAGAAAGTGTTGGACATTTTTTGGCAGGGTTTTGTGCGTGATTGTAGACAGCATCTTTCCTTTCCTGTCCTTTCTAGTTAGTGTGGGCCCCATCGTTTGCTCAGCCTATTTTTCTATCTGTGTTTGTGTTTTCATCTTGTCTCCCCGTCAATACATGTTTGGGGGCTGTCTTTTGCTTTGGGGTCTGCTCTGGGGCAGTTTAGATTTCCCCTTTTCTTGCTTCAGGCTTATTTACTTCTCCGGCTGTGACGAGGCATCTAGGATCATCGTAGGTACGCTCCTCAGCTACTGCTAGTTGTGTGGATAGGATCAGGGATCTGCAATCCCCTTAGTTACCAACCTCTCTGGTTTTCTGGGGCTCAGCTTGTTTTTGTTTTTCCTCCTCCGTGACTCATTCATGACACCAGACTCTCCGCAGGAGGAAACGAGATGGATACAAGTACAGATGGAAAGTCGAGTGATTGCAGGAATTTTGGAATTACTAATCACGGAAAAAACTCACGGGAGAATTCTCAGAGGCGATGCTGACCCTCAATTACTTTGTCTGTGGAGACAGCGAAAGCAGTTCTTGTGAAGAAAGGTTTGCTGTATCGCAGTACCGTGGATCCCAACACCCTTCCTCATCTCCATCAAATTGTGATCACAAGGAGAGATGTAGACATTGTCCTCACTGCCTAGCATGATCTGTCAGGTAACTTTGGAGTGCAAAAGACTGAAGCCACAGGCCGTAGGCGATTCTATTGGATTGGCCTGAGAGGACACATTTAAAAATGTGGGCAGGAATGTCACACGTCTTTGAGTAGGAAAACCATGAAAGCTGAAGATAAACCACCACTGCATCTCATTGTGAGCCGACGTCCATAGCAAATGGAAGCCATTGATAATTTGAAGATAGAGCCTAGCAGGACAGGGCATAGCTACGTCTTAACCATCATCTATCAGTTCACCAAATTTGTATTGGCATTCCCAGTGAAGGATTTAACAGCCCAGACAACACAGCGGTGGAGCAGGGAGAGGTAAGTATTGCAAGTGCTGGGGCCCTGAGCAAGCAGGGGGGGCCCACTCATGAGCGGCAGTACTGGCACAGGGCCTCCTCATAGTACGCCGGTGTGTCTGATGGTGGGTGTGGATTGTACTATGAGGGACCATGTGCTAGTGCTGTCGCCCAAGAGTGGGCCCACCCACCTGTCCAGGGCAATGGCACTCGCACGGGTGCATGCGCCAGGTGGTGACCCCGACCTTGGGGGGAGGCAGTCCATTTAGGGAGGTTGAAAAAATGGCATATGTTGATGTAGGACATTCAGCAGCTGCAAATGGAGGAATTGGAGAAGTCCGAGGAAGAGGAGGACAAAAGCAAGCCATTTTTCTGGCAACCTACGTGTCAGCAGGGGAAGGTGGGACAAAATCCTTTGAAACCCATGCATGGTTCATTTTAATGAAGGTAAGATCATCAACATTTTGGGTCGACAGATGGGTCCTTTTTTCTGTCAGGATTGATCCAGCAGCACTGAAGACTCTTTCGGATAGCACACTAGCAGCAAGGCAAGCGCATATTGTGCCAATTCAGGCCAGGTGTCCAATTTACAGTCCCAATAGTCAAAGGGGAATGACCTGTGAGGGAGAACATCGATATGGGACGAGAAGTAGTTTGTAACTATAGTTGACAAGTGCTGTCTCCTGTCACTTTCAATCGATGCAGTATTCCCAGTCGTGTGAGCGGTACTTGAAAAATCAGTCCACAACATGGTCATGAAACCCCTGTGTACAACGCCACATCGGCTGTGTGCAGCACAAACACCTCTTCCATGTTGCCCCCTACGGCTCGTTGGAGAACCATCACAGACGCTGTGTGCTGGGAATGCCTCAAACAAACGGTATACCAGAGTTGCTTGTTTGTTAGCCAATATTAGCTCTAATTTCTCCTGTGGCATGATGTTTTGGAATTTGCCTTTATAGCGTGGATCCAGGATGCTGGCCAACCAGTAGTCGTCATCGTTCATCATTTTGGCAATGCGGGGGTCCCTTTTTAGGATCTGCAAGGCATAATCAGACATGTGGGCCAATGTTCCAGGTGTCAATGATGCACTGCGAGTGCTGGGTGGAGGAGAGCTTTCTGGCAAATCAACATCCCTCCAGTCACGCACAAACCCTGTACCTGACCTTGCCACGCCAACATTTTCTCTTGCCCCCTGAGAAGCATCCTCCTCCCCAAAATAATCATCCCCATCATCATCCTTCTCCTCCTCCTCTTCCTCTTCTTCCTCCACCTCATCCAGGAGAGTTCCCTGAGCAGACAATGGCTGACTGTCATCAAGGCTTCCCTCGTCCTCTTCCTCCTCGGCTGCAGATGCCTGCTCCTTAATGTGCGTCAATGTTTGCATGAGCAGACGCATAAGTGGGATGCTCATGTGTTGTGAGTTCATTTTCCCCTTCGTCACTGAGGTCTGGTGACCTCCCTATTCTGGTAAAGGAAGGTAATGAGCCTGATTATCAGGCACCTGAGTCTAATGAGGATGACTGGCTGAGTGGAGTCACGGACTGGATATAAGGCTGCCGACGCCCTTCTGCCCTGCGGGTGATTTCTCTGTGGACTTCTAGGACACCAGTCTGATTCCTGCTCCTCTAAAGCTAAGTTTTTTGCTTTGCCTGTTGCATTTGTGTTTTGTTTTTGTTTTCCTTGCTTTTCTGGATTCTGCCATTCCCTGCTGGGGTGAGCTGAATCTCCTTTTGCCTGTTGCTCTGTCTTCAGAATATTCCTGAGTACTGACATAGCTTTTTGAAGCCTAGCGTCTTCAGGGCCTTTTTCACTGTCAGTCTGTTGGCTCTTATTTTCATAGGGTTTTTCACGGATTGCAGACAGCAGCCTTCCTGTCCTTTTCTATCTAGTTAGCTTGGGCCCCGTCTTTGCTCAGTCTATCTTTCTGTCTGAGTTAGTGTTTTCATCTTGCTTCACCGTCATTATATGTTGGGGGCTGCCTATTGCTTTGGGGTCTGCTCTGGGGCAGTTTAGATTTCCCCTTTCTTTCTTTAGGCCTATTTAATTCTCCAGCTGTGATCGAGGGGTCTAGGGCATCGTAGGAACCCCCCACGGCTACTGCTAGTTGTGTTGATAGGTTCAGGGGTCTGCAATCCGATAGCTGCCAACTTCTCTGGTTTTCTGGACTTAGCTAGCATTTCTGTTTTTGCCTCCTATGGTGACTCAATCATAACACTCATGCTTATGATGGTGTTGTCTGCGCTTACCAGCCGTGTGCATTCCTCAAAACACTGAAGGACTTTACAGAGGTCTTTCAGCTTCGACCACTGCACACCTGTCAACTCCATGTCTGCCCTAAAAGTGCCTGCCCGTGTATCCTCCCACAAATGCATTACAGCTTGCCTCTGTTTGCACAGCCTCTGAACCATGTGCAGGGTGGAGTTCCACCTTGTTGCAACTTCAATAATTAGGCGGTGCTCCACCTTGGGAAGGTGGAGCAATCGCTGCAGCTTCTGCATACGACTGGAGTGTACGGGCGACCGGCCGATGTGCGAGCAGTCTTCACACCATATGGAGCAGGGCTGTTAACTCCAGATAATTATTGAGGAAGCACTGCACCACCAGGTTCAAGGTGTGAGCCAGGCAAGGTATGTTTCTGAGTTTTGAAAGGGCTATGGCTGCCAAAAAATTCCAGCTGTTATCACTAACTGCCATGCCTGCCTCAAGATGTAGACTGCCCAGCCATGACTCAGTTTGTTGCTGCAAGTAGTCAGCCAGTACCTCCGCGTTGTGTCTGTTGTCGCCCAAACACATCATCTTCAACACAGCCTGCTGACGCTTACCACTAGCTGTTCGATAGTGGGACACCTTCTGTGCAACACTGGCAGCTGCGGATGGAGTGCTCGTGCGACTGCGCTCTGTGGACGAGCTTTCGCTTCTGGAGGAGGAGGAGGGACGAACGCCTACAGCCAACTGTTTCCTATACCGTGGGCTAGGCAGCACTGTCCCACTGCCGCTGTCCCCTGTGGACCCTGCATCCACCACATTAACCCAGTGCGCAGTGATGGACACGTAACAGCCCTGGCCATGCCTACTGGACAATGCATTTGTTGTGAGGTGCACCTTTCCACTCACTGATTGCTTTAGTGCATGGATAATGCGTTTTTTCACATGCAGGTGGAGGGCTGGGATGGCTTTTCGAGAAAAGAAGTGCCAACTGGGTAGGTCATAGCATGATACTGTGTAGGCCATGAGCTTGCGGATAGCTTCGCTTTCAACCAACTGGTAGGGCATCATCTCTAACGAGATTATTTTGGTAATGTGGGCGTTCAAACACTGTATGCGGATGAGAGGATGAGTACTTTCTTATCCTACTCAGAGTCTCTGGTAGGGTGAGCTGGACTTGAGAGCTGCATATGGTTGAACTAGCGGTGGACATGGCAGACTGAGAGAGGGTTGGTGATGGTGATGGTGTTGGTGGTCTTGTTGATGGCCTAAATTCAGTCTTTCATAGCAATAACATTGTGATTCCCTGACTGCCTTGGCCTTGTGACGACACCTCAACATTTGCTGCTGGTGGTGTGCTAACCGGTGGGCTTACAGTAGGGGAAGCAATGTAGCATTGCTGACTACCTTCATTCGGAGCAGGTGCACATGTTGTATGTGAGGTTTGGTAGTCCATCCATGCTTGCAAGTGCATGGTGGTTAAATGTCTAAGCATGCAACTGGTATTCAAATTTCTCAGATTTTTCCGTCGGCTAAAGGTCTTTGCGCACTTCTTATAGATAACCTTTGCCTGATCATTAGGATTTTGTTCAAAAAAGTGCCACACTGCACTCCTCCTACTATGGAAGACATTTTGAGGCCTTGCACGCTGTGCTAATTTGACCATCTGGCCAAGCTGTCCTGCATCTCTTTTGTTTTTTGTAAACCATTTTTGGACTGCTACGGGCCTGCCAGATAACAGCTGATGCGATGTCGATGTCTGCTGTGGATCCTCCTCCTCCTCTTCTGAGCCATTGGCAGCGGCACCCTCTTCCCCTAATGGATGCCAATCTGGGTCAACAACTGGGTCATCCATCACCTCCTCTTCAACTTCATGTGCACCTTCCTCTGTGTCACCGTGTAAGGTGGTATAGTATGCGGGAAGAGGCACCTGAGTTTCATCAGGGTCAGATTCTGGCTCAGTACACTACTAGGACAATGTTGTGCTCTGAATGAATGTACCAGCAGAAAAATCTAGCAGTGGCTGTGCATCAGTCCACTCCATGTCAGATTCATCTTGGACTGGGGAATTCACCATTTGACTTGATAACCCAGGCATGGTATGTGAAAAGAGCTCCATGGAGTAATCTGTAGTGTGGCCTGCCGCATCCTCCACTTTTGGTAGGGGTGAAGGACACAAGGAAAGGTGTTGTTCCTGACCAGGAGCCTCCACTGACGACTTCGTGCTTTTATTTTTTGAAACTTCAGAAGAGGAGGCGATAGAGCTGGAGGCTGTGTCAGCAATGTAAGCCAAAACTTTTTCCTGAAGCTCCGGCTTTAAAAGCGGTTTACCTACTCCCAGAAAAAGGAGCTTTCGAGGCATTGTGGAGTCAGACGATGACACAGGCTCAACACCTCCTGCCTTAGGTGCTATTGTGCTTTTGCCACTACCAGCAGATGCACCACCACCACCATCAGTACCAGCTGGCAACCCCCTCCCACTTCCACGGCCTCTTCCACCATACTTCCTCATTTTTGGAAAAATGAACCCAAAATACCACCAGCTATATGGTACTGTAAAACAAGGTACAAGTTGTATATAGTATTGGGGAGAATTGGAAGCTCCCCAGAGATTTTGGGAGGCTGAACTATTATCTCAGGCCCACTATAGATTACACCTCGATTTAACAGGCTGAAATAGGCTGGTGTATGACCAGAATTAAAAACAAATCTGAACTGAGAAAAGTAAGTTAATTTGTATGCACAATGTAAGTGCATATTAACACATGACCATTAACCAGAGAAAACAAAAAACAAAAAACACAAATATACTAAAAAGAAAAAAATGTACTGCAAATAATGCATAAAGGTAATAATAATAATAAGGGTATTTAGTAAACATAATTTTGATCAAAATAATGTACAAGCCATCCCGCCACGTCACGGCAACCCTTGTGGGACAGTCCCTACTCTAGTATTTAAAACCTTTTCACTTGCCAAGTGGCGTGAATGTGAATAAGGGTCAAGCGGCTGAACCACTACAGCTTAGGCCAGACTGGATGGCTTTCCCAGCTCAGAAAGAGGGCGGTCACACCCATATATGCACTGAATGCACAATGAAATGAATTAAAAACAAATCTGAACTGAGAAAAGTAAGTTAATGTGTATGCACAATGTAAGTGCATATTAACACATGACCATTAACCAGAGAAAACAAAAAACAAATAAACTAAAAAGTAAAAAATGTACTGCAAATAATGCATAAAGGTAATAATAATAATAAGTAGAGTTGAGCGAAACGTGTCGAAAAATTTCAAAAGTCGCCGACTTTTGGCAAAGTTGGGTTTCATGAAACGAAACCCGACCCTAGGATGAGGTCGGCCATGAGGTCGGCGACTTACGCGCCAAAGTCGCGTTTCAAAAGTTTGTTTTGCGCTCTTTTTCAGCCAATCAGGATCCACGGACACTGTGGGCAACGTGATGACATAGGCAGGGGTCACCACCATCTTTCAGAAGGGCATGCAAGTGATTGGCTTGCTTTGGTGGGCGTCACAGGGGGTATAAAAGGGCATGCATGCCGACCGCCATCTTACTTCTGCCGATCTCAGTATAGGGAGAGGTTGCTGCTGATTCTGTAGGGAGAGCGTTAGGCAGGGAAGAAGACAAAAAAACTGCTTCTGCTGTTAGCGATTTGGCCTGCACAACACACCAGTCACTGTGTGTGCAGTGCAAGGGGAGGCTATATAGTGGTGTATCAGTGGTGTTGGTTGTTGGGCTGCCTTCTAAGGCTTCCTGACATTCCTGCATTGCTGTTTACCCACTGCTCCGCAAACTGCTTTTTTAAAAGCAATCCCAATTTTTTTTTTTTGTCCTGCTGAGAAGAAAAAAACACTGCTTCTGCTGCTAGCAATTTGGCCTGCACAACACACCAGTCACTGTGTGTGCAGTGCAAGGGGAGGCTATATTGTGGTGTATCAGTGGTGTTGGTTGTTGGGCTGCCTTTTAAGGCTTCCTGACAGGCTGGCATTGCTGTTTACCCACTGCTCCGCAAACTGCTTTTTTAAAAGCAATCCAATCTCCCTTATCCTCTAGTCACTTTTGTCACAGCTGTGCCATCGAGCCTGTGACATAGCGCTCAGATATCAGTGGGCCTCACACAATCCAAAAGTGTCCAGTGTCCAAAAGTGTGTGCAGAGATTCAAAATCTCCCTTATCCTCTAGTCACTTTGGTCACAGCTGTGCCATCGAGCCTGTCACATAGCGCTCAGATATTCATTGGGCCTCACACAATCCAAAAGTGTCCAGTGTCCAAAAGTGTGTGCAGAGATTCAAAATCTCCCTTATCCTCTAGTCACTTTGGTCACAGCTGTGCCATCGAGCCTGTCACATAGCGCTCAGATATTCATTGGGCCTCACACAATCCAAAAGTGTCCAGTGTCCAAAAGTGTGTGCAGAGATTCAAAATCTCCCTTATCCTCTAGTCACTTTGGTCACAGCTGTGCCATCGAGCCTGTCACATAGCGCTCAGATATTCATTGGGCCTCACACAATCCAAAAGTGTCCAGTGTCCAAAAGTGTGTGCAGAGATTCAAAATCTCCCTTATCCTCTAGTCACTTTGGTCACAGCTGTGCCATCGAGCCTGTGACATATTGCTCCGATATCAGTGGGCCTCACACAATCCAAAAGTGTCCAGTGTCCAAAAGTGTGTGCAGAGATTCAAAATCTCCCTTGTCCTCTAGTCACTTTGGTCACAGCTGTGCCATCGAGCCTGTCACATAGCGCTCAGATATTCATTGGGCCTCACACAATCCAAAAGTGTCCCGTGTCCAAAAGTGAGTGCAGAGATTCAAAATCTCCCTTATCCTCTAGTCACTTTGGTCACAGCTGTGCCATCGAGCCTGTCACATAGCGCTCAGATATTCATTGGGCCTCACACAATCCAAAAGTGTCCAGTGTCCAAAAGTGTGTGCAGAGATTCAAAATCTCCCTTATCCTCTAGTCACTTTGGTCACAGCTGTGCCATCGAGCCTGTCACATAGCGCTCAGATATCAGTGGGCCTCAAACAATCCAAAAGTGTCCAGTGTCCAAAAGTGTGTGCAGAGATTCAAAATCTCCCTTATCCTCTAGTCACTTTGGTCACAGCTGTGCCATCGAGCCTGTCACATAGCGCTCAGATATTCATTGGGCCTCACACAATCCAAAAGTGTCCAGTGTCCAAAAGTGTGTGCAGAGATTCAAAATCTCCCTTACCCTCTAGTCACTTTGGTCACAGCTGTGCCATCGAGCCTGTGACATAGCGCTCAGATATCAGTGGGCCTCACACAATCCCAAAGTGTCCAGTGTCCAAAAGTGTGTGCAGAGATTCAAAATCTCTCTTATCCTCTAGTCACTTTGGTCACAGCTGTGCCATCGAGCCTGTCACATAGCGCTCAGATATTCATTGGGCCTCACACAATCCAAAAGTGTCCAGTGTCCAAAAGTGTGTGCAGAGATTCAAAATCTCTCTTATCCTCTAGTCACTTTGGTCACAGCTGTGCCATCGAGCCTGTCACATAGCGCTCAGATATCAGTGGGCCTCACACAATCCAAAAGTGTCCAGTGTCCACAAGTGTCTGCAGAAATTCAAAATCTCCCCTGTCCTATAGACACCTTGTACCTTGTTTTACATTACTATATAGTTTGTTGGATTTTGTCTACATTTCTACCAAAAATGAGGAAGGCTGGTGGAAGAGGCCGTGGAATTGGGCGGGGGTTGGCAGCTGGTAATGATGGTGTTGGTGGTGGATCTGATGGTAGTGGCAAGAGCAAAATAGGACCGAATGCAGGAGGTGTTGAGCCTGCGTCATCGTCTGGCTACATAAGGCCTCGAACGCTTAGTTTTCTAGGAGTTGGCAAACCGCTTTTAAAGCCAGAGCATCAGGAAAAAGTTTTGTCTTACATTGCTGACTCAGCCTCCAGCTCTATCGCCTCCTCTTCTTCAGTTGTAAAAAGTAAAAGCACTGAGTCGTCATTGGAGGCTCATGTTCATGAACCACACCTTTCCTTGTGTCCTTCACCCCAACCAAGATTGAAGGATGACGCAGGCCATACTACTGATTACTCCATGGAGCTGTTTTCACATATCATGCCTGGATTATCAAGTCAAATGGTGAATTACCCAGGCCAAGATGAATCTGACATGGAGTGCACTGATGTACAGCCGCTGATGGATGATTCTGCTGGTACATTCACTCAGAGCACTACATTGTCCTCGCAGTGTACAGAGCCAGATTCTGACCCTGATGAGACTCAGGTGCCCCTTCCCGCACACTATACCACCATACACGGTGACACAGAGGAAGGTGCACATGACATAGAAGAGGAGGTGATGGATGACCCAGTTGTTGACCCAGATTGGCATCCATTGGGGGAAGAGGGTGCTGCTTCCAATAGCTCAGATGAGGAGCATCCACAGCAGACATCGACATCGCAACAGCTGTTATCTGGCAGGCCCGGAGCACTCCAAAGACAGGTTCCAAACATCAAAATAGTTGCTGGACAGCTTGTCCAGAGGGTCAAAAGATCACAGCGTGCTAGGCCGCAAAATGTCTGCCAAAGTAGGAAGAGTGCAGTGTGGCACTTTTTTGAACAAAATCCTCATGATCAGGCCAAGGTTATCTGTAAGAAGTGCGCAAAGACCTTTAGCCGAGGGAAAAATCTGAAAAATTTGAATACCTGTTGCATGCTTAGACATTTAACCAGCATGCACTTGCAAGCGTGGACACAACACCAAACCTCAAGTGCCACATGTGCAACTGATCACAACGAAGGTAGTCAGCAACGCTACATTGTTTCCCCCACTGTAAGCCCACCGGTTAGCACAGCAGCAAATGTTGAGGTGTCGTTGCAAGGCCACAGCAGTCAGGGAATCCCACTGTTATATCAACGAAAGACTGATTCTAGGCCATCAGAAAGAACACCAACTCCATCACCATCATCAACCCTCTCTCAGTCCGCCCTGTCCACCGCTACTTCCACCATATGCAGCTCTCAAGTCCAGCTCACCCTCCCAGACACTATGAGTAGGTCAAGAAAGTACTCAGTCTCTCATCCGCGTACACTGGGTTTGAACGCCCACATTGCCAAACTAATCTCGTTTGAGATGATGCCCTTTCGGTTGGTGGAAAGCACAGCTTTCCGCGAACTCATGGCCTATGCAGTACCACGCTATGACCTACCCAGTCGCCACTTCTTCTCTCGCAAAGCCATCCCAGCCCTCCACCATCATGTGAAAGACCGCATTGTCCATGAACTCAAGCAGTCAGTGAGCGGAAAGGTGCACCTCACAACTGATGCATGGTCCAGTCGGCATGGCCAGGGCCGTTACGTGTCCATCACTGCGCACTGGGTTAATGTGGTGGATGCAGGGTCCACAGGGGACAGTGGTGGTGGGACAGTGCTGCCTAGCCCACGGTTTAGGAAACAGTTGGCTGTAGGCGTTCGACCCTCCTCCTCCTCCTCCTCCTCCAGAAGAGAAAGCTCGTCCACAGAGCGCAGTCGTACGAGCACTCCATCTGCAGCTGCCACTGTTGCACACGATGTGTCCCCCTATCGAGCAGCTAGTGGAAAGCGTCAGCAGGCTGTGTTGCAGATGATGTGTTTGGGCAACAGACACACCGCCGAGGTGCTGGCCGAGTACTTGAAGCGACAAACTGAGTCATGGCTGGGCAGTGTACATCTTGAGGCAGGCAAGGTAGTTAGTGATAACGGCCGTAATTTTGTGGCAGCCATAGCCCTTTCAAAACTCAGCCACATACCTTGCTTGGCTCACACCTTGAACCTGGTGGTGCAGTGCTTCCTCAAAAATTATCCGGAGTTAACAGCCCTGCTCCAGAAGGTGCGAAGACTGTGCGCGCACATCCGCCGGTCGCCTGTACACTCCGTTCGTATGCAGAAGCTGCAGCGATTGCTCCACCTTCCCAACCACCGCCTCATTATCGACATTGCAACAAGGTGGAACTCCACCCTGCACATGGTGGAGCGGCTGTGCGAGCAGAGGCAGGCCATAATGCATTTGTGGGAGGATACACGGCCAGGCACTTTGAGAGCAGACATGGAGTTGACAGGTGTGCAGTGGTCGAAGCTGAAAGACCTCTGTAAAGTCCTTCAGTGTTTTGAGGAATGCACACGGCTGGTAAGCGCAGACGACGCCATCCTAAGCATGAGCATCCCACTTATGCGTCTGCTCATGCAAACTTTGACGCACCTTAAGGAGCAGGCGTCTGCAGCCAATGTTGATGAGGAGGAAGAGGAGGAGGGAATCCTTGATGACATTCAGCCATTGTATGCTCAGGGACCTCTCCTGGACGAGGTGGAGGAAGAAGAGGAGGAGGAGGATGATGATGGGGATGATTACTTAGGGGAGGAGGATGCATCTCGTGGGGCAAGTGAAAATGTTGGCGTGGCAAGGTCTGGTACAGGGTTTGTGCGTGACTGGAGGGATGTGGATTTGCCAGAAAGTGCTCCTCCACCCAGCACTCGCAGTGCATCATTGACACCGGGAACATTGGCCCACATGTCAGATTATGCCTTGCAGATCCTAAAAAGGGACCCCCGCATTGCCAAAATGATGAACGATGACGACTACTGGTTGGCCAGCATCCTGGATCCACGCTATAAAGGCAAATTACAAAACATCATGCAACAGGAGAACCTTGACCTAATATTGGCTAATAAACAAGCAACTCTGGTAAATCGGTTGCTTGAGGCATTCCCAGCACACAGCAGCGGTGATGGTTCTCACACGAGCCGTACGGGCCGGGGGCAGCTTGGCAGAGGTGTTCGTGGTGCACACAGCAGAAGTGGCGTTGGAGACAGGGGTTTCATGACAATGTTGTGGACTGATTTTTCAAATACCGCTCACACAACTGGTAATACTGCATCGATGGAAAGTGACAGGAGACAGCAGTTGTCAACTATGGTTACAAACTACTTTACCTCCCATATCGATGATCTCCCACACAGGTCATTCCCCTTTGACTATTGGGCCGCTAAACTGGACACCTGGCCTGAATTGGCCCAATATGCCTTACAGGAGCTCGCTTGCCCAGCTGCAAGTGTGCTATCGGAAAGAGTCTTCAGTGCAGCTGGATCAATCCTGACAGAAAAAAGGACCCATCTGTCAACCCAAAATGTGGATGATCTAACCTTCATTAAAATGAACCATGCATGGGTTTCCAAGGATTTTGTCCCACCTTCCCCTGATGACACATAGGGTGACAGAAAAATGGCTTGCTTTGGTCCACCTCTTTCTGGGACTTCACCTATTTCGCCTTTTGCATCAGCTGAATGTCCAACATCAACATATGCCACTTTCTAAAACTCCCTAACTGTGCTACCTCCCCCCCCATGGCTGGGGTCACCACCTAGCGCACGACACAGTGCGAGTGCCGTTGCCCTGGACAGGTGGGTAGGCCGACTCTTGGGCGCGGGCACTGGCACAGGGTCCCTCATAGTGCAATCAAGTGTCTCTGACGGTGGTGGTGCACACCTGCCGTCAGACACACCGCTGTACTATGAGGGGCCCGGTGCCAGTACCGACGCCCACGAGTGGGCCCCCCTTGCTTGGGCAGGCCCCCAGCATTTGCAATCTTTACCTCTCCCTGCTCCTCCGCTGTGTAATCTGGGCCGTCAAATCCATACTGTGCCTGACACCGTCTGAGCCTGCATCCTGATGTATAGACATATATTTTGAATGTGTACGCTATCCATACATGTTATCTGGGGATACGGTTCCCTTTCTAACCTTTGTGCAATCACGTGCAATCCATACTGGGCCTAACACCATCTGAGCCTGCCTCCTGAGACATATATTTTGAATGTGTACGCTATCCATACATGTTATCCGGGGATACGGTACCCTTTCTAACCTTTGTGCAATCACGTGCAATCCATACTGGGCCTACCACCGTCTGAGCCTGCCTCCTGAGACATATATTTTGAATGTGTACGCTATCCATACATGTTATCCGGGGATACGGTACCCTTTCTAACCTTTGTGCAATCACGTGCAATCCAAACTGGGCCTAACACCGTCTGAGCCTGCCTCCTGATGTATAGACATATATTTTGAATGTGTACGCTATCCATACATGTTATCCGGGGATACGGTACCCTTTCTAACCTTTGTGCAATCACGTGCAATCCATACTGGGCCTAACACCGTCTGAGCCTGCCTTCTGAGACATATATTTTGAATGTGTACGCTATCCATACATGTTATATAAGAAAAAAATCCGGCACTCCCAAATGCAAAAAGAAGTTCCTTTTTATTTTTTACAGCTTAATAATCCACATGATGTACATTCAATAACGTTTAGCGCACTTCTTATTATGGCAGCATACAACTGACAGCGCATGTTTTCCTGCACGTGGCGATCCTCACAGCTCCACATGTCTGAAGAAGGTCCATTATAGAGACCGAAACGTTATTGAATGTACATCATGTGGATTATTAAGCTGTGAAAAATAAAAAGGAACTTCTTTTTGCATTTGGGAGTGCCGGATTTTTTTCTTATATGATTTATTGGGACTGGTATCCTGTCCTGAGCACCCCTTATCTAATTATCGGAGTGACGTGTCTTTTTGTTATACTGTAGTTATCCATACAGTACATGTTATCCGGGGATACGGTACCCTTTCTAACCTTTGTGCAATCACGTGTAAT
Source organism: Dendrobates tinctorius (assembly GCF_039654945.1). Lineage (NCBI taxonomy): Eukaryota > Metazoa > Chordata > Amphibia > Anura > Dendrobatidae > Dendrobates > Dendrobates tinctorius. The sequence continues at coordinate 34,822,880 of NW_027361732.1, read as the reverse complement.
CCATACTGGGCGTGAGAACGGCTGGCGAGCTGTTAAGCAAGCTACAACACCTGTGGTTTGCACACGTAAGTTTTTCATTTTTTCAGGAATGACGGTTAGGCCTAATTCCGGAACTGCGGTTGACCTGCACTTACTGGGAAATCATTGTTCGCGGGTAATAATTGTAATCAGTGATCCCCATCACTAACGTTGTTCAGCGGGTTATCTGCACCTGTAAGCGACAAACGCTGGTCTTTTCAGTGTAGCGCACATGCAGCCACGGACATGTAAGGGCATGACACACCAGTTATTGGCCAATCTCATGTGCCAGAGCCTCACGTGTCCCTCTAGTAAGCCGGACTCGGACCGTGGGGCATGACGGAGTCTCGTTCGTTAACGGAATTAAGCTTGCAATGTGTGCATCTGTTCTGTAGCTGGCATGGTTGAGGTTTCCCAGGTGGAGTCGAATTTAACCGTAGGCTCCACTCCTGGTGGTGCCCTTCTGGACATTTCTTTAAGGTTCAGCTTTGCAACCATACTGCCCACGTAAAACAAACACTTTGCCTTCATGAACGCTGTTTGGAGGGTCATGACTCGTGGGAATAACGCCGCCCAATCAGTTAACCTGCTAGAGAGATCCTTCGTTGCTCCCAAGCATGACATCACACTCCCTAGGAAGAAGGTAATGCCACTGTGGCGACCGTACTCCTGGGGGCGACACAAGTGCACTGATGCCCAGCCACTGCTCGATGAATCTGCTGGTACATTGACCCAGACCACTACATTCCCCTCGAACGCTACCTGGCCTGAATCTGACCCTGATGAAACTCAGGTTACCCTTCTCATATACAGTTCCATCTTACACGGTGACAAAGAGGAAGCTGCAGATGAAAGTGCAGGTTCGGCCCACCCGCCATCAGACACACCACCGTACTATCAGGGGCCCTGTGCCAGTGCCGTCGCCAACGAGTGGGCCCCCCCTGCTTGCCCAGGATCACAGCACTTGCAAAGTTGAAATACTGTGCAGTGAGATGGAAGATGGGGACAACGAGGAGTCTAGACTAATACAGGGATTCCCTAGCGAGGAGACTTATTTGATTGTTTTCAATGTTGGGACAGCAATTTTTGGGGAGCACTATACTCTGGAGAATGATAGATGGGGCCCACCATACACTGGAACATTCCAAAGGTGGACATCAGACACTGGAGCAGCATTTACAGGGCCCATTATACACTAGAGCATTAGAAATGGGGCCCATTATGTTTGGAGCATTATTTGGGCCCATAAGACAGTGGAGCTTCATCCATGGGGACCAACATATACTGTAGCATTATGTGGAGCTCATCATATACTGTTTCAAACATTATATGGGACCAATGATTCTGTATGGAGAAATAGATAGGCCTCGTCATGAGATGTAAAAAGTGAGGTATTTTTCATTGTACTATACCGCTATTTCTCTGCCGTATCGGAGCATGATGAGTTGTGGTATGTGTTAAAGGGGCGCTCTTTCGCCCAGGGCACATGAAAACCTGCAGCCAGCCCTCCCCCCACAACTTTAGCCAAATAACCCCCATTTTTCAGTGCGTAACTTGTATTATGAAGTTAATTAAGGTTGACAAGCTTAAGTAAGAAGAATTGATGCTTTTGGCATTCAAATGGGCACTGTAGGTGTGTTTCCTGTCCTCCTCTCACTGCCGACTTTTATTCCCCATTGACTTACATTGGGTTTCGTGTTTCGGGACGACCCCAACTTTTCCCTATAATCGGACGATCTTGCTCGACCCGACTTTTGGAAAAGTCGGGTTTCACGAAACGAAACGCGACCCTAAAAAACCAAAAGTCGCTCAACTCTAATAATAAGGGTATTTAGTAAACATAATTTTGATCAAAATAATGTACAAGCCATCCCGCCACGTCACGGCAACCCTTGTGGGACAGTCCCTACTCTAGTATTTAAAACCTTTTCACTTGCCAAGTGGCGTGAATGTGAATAAGGGTCAAGCGGCTGAACCACTAGCAACAGCTTAGGCCAGACTGGATGGCTTTCCCAGCTCAGAAAGAGGGCGGTCACACCCATATATGCACTGAATGCACAATGAAATGAATTAAAATTAAAGACAAATCTGAACTGAGAAAAGTAAGTTAATGTGTATGCACAATGTAAGTGCATATTAACACATGACCATTAACCAGAGAAAACAAAAAACAAAAAAGCTGTTACTAGTGGTTCAGCCGCTTGACCCTTATTCACATTCACGCCACTTGGCAAGTGAAAAGGTTTTAAATACTAGAGTAGGGACTGTCCCACAAGGGTTGCCGTGACGTGGCGGGATGGCTTGTACATTATTTTGATCAAAATTATGTTTACTAAATACCCTTATTATTATTATTATTACCTTTATGCATTATTTGCAGTACATTTTTTACTCTTAAGTATATTTGTGTTTTTTGTTTTTTGTTTTCTCTGGTTAATGGTCATGTGTTAATATGCACTTACATTGTGCATACACATTAACTTACTTTTCTCAGTTCAGATTTGTTTTTAATTAATTTCATTGTGCATTCAGTGCATATATGGGTGTGACCGCCCTCTTTCTGAGCTGGGAAAGCCATCCAGTCTGGCCTAAGCTGTTACTAGTGGTTCAGCCGTTTGACCCTTATTCACACTCACGCCACTTGGCAAGTGAAAAGGTTTTAAATACTAGAGTAGGGACTGTCCCACAAGGGTTGCCATGACGTGGCGGGATGGCTTGTACATTATTTTGATCAAAATTATGTTTACTAAATACCCTTATTATTATTACCTTTATGCATTATTTGCAGTACATTTTTTACTTTTTAGTGTATTTGTGTTTTTTGTTTTTTGTTTTCTCTGGTGTATGACCAGGCACAAGGTGTGTATATAGTATTGGGGAGAAATGGAAGCTCCCTAGAGATTTTAGGAGGCTGAACTATTATCTCAGGCCCACTATAGATTACACCTCAATTTAACAGGCTGAAATAGGCTGGTTCATGACCAGGCACAAGGTGTGTATATAGTATTGGGGAGAATTGGAAGCTCCCTAGAGATTTTAGGAGGCTGAACTATAATCTCATGCCCTCTGTAGATTACACCGCAATTTAACAGGCTGAAATAGGCAGGTGTATGACCAGGTGCAAGGTGTGTGTCATGCCCGCCACCGATACTCACCTGCAAGAACCTGTGCGCACCTCCCGACGCGCACCCGCTGCTGACCTCCGGCCCCCCCGACGTCGGTCCCACGCTCCTGTGGCCGGCGCTCTGACTGCACCATGTGATGCGGTGGCTCCGCCCCCAACATGGCGGCACCCATCGTCTATTTCTGGCCGGCGTCTCCCCAGGTAAGACGCCTGTGTATCGTTCCTGGGTCGCTGTCCTTTATGACCAGCGCTCAGTACGCTCTCTGGCCCTGCATATTCCCTTTGCATTGCTTAGTTAGTGTTTCTGCTATCTCTCTCTGTGTTCGCCATCCCGGTGGTCCTGGTTCCCCCTCGCCTCTGGTGCCTTCACCTCTCTTTGTCCCTGCCGTCCTTTCTGTGTGCTCGCCCTCCTGTGACCCTCTTGTCCGTGTACTCTCTTACCCCTTTTCTCTCTTGCAGCCTCCAGCCACTACCAGCTCCGAACCCTCCAAGTCTCTGTGTTTCTCTTTCTCCTTCCGCTGTCTCCCGTACCGCTGCTCCGCTAACTCTCCACCCTAGTTCCCCTTCTGCTCACCCAGTCGCCCCTTTGGCTCCGGCTGTCACGGTTCCATCCCTTGTGGCCTGCCCCTAACACTCCCTGTATAGGGGGTGGCTCCACCTGGTCCAGCTCGCCTGCAGGGGCTCTGGAGCCGTGACCCAGAGGGCCCACTTCGGGTTACTCTCTTTATTTTGCCATCCTAAGCACATTCCGTAACAGATACACAGGCCATGGACCCCGCTGGAGTCACGGCTACTCAGAAGGAGTTAATTTTTTTACGAGAGAATCAAACGCGCGCATAATGTCCTTTATGAAATCGATGGACTCACGCCTCTCCGCCCTCCAAACCTCTGACCCTGGTAATGCGGCCCAGCTGGCCGGCTTACAGCAAGAGTTAGCGCAGCAGCGGGATGCGCAAAGTCACATCCTCAGCTACATGGCTTCGGTTAATGGCCACTTACTCTCGCTCCAGGCAGCCGCGGCTGCTCCTCCTCCAGTTACTGGTCCTCATCCCCTACTGTGGTTGGCCAAACCACCCCGCTATAACGGTGACGCTAAACTATGCCGAGGTTTCCTGAACCAATGTCGCCTCCACTTCGAGTTGCAGCCTCAGGCATTCCCCACGGATTGGTCTAAAGTGGCCTTCATAATCTCCCACCTCGAGGGGGACGCTTTGGCATGGGTAAACCCCCTCTGGGAGCGTGATGACCCCCTGGTTGCCCACCTGTCAAATTTTTTGGACACTTTTCGTCGCGTATTCGATGAGCCAGGTCGTCTCGCCTCCACTACTGAGTCTCTGTTCAGCTTATGCCAGGGATCCCTAACCGTGGGCAATATGCCATTCAATTCCGGACTCTGTCGTCCGATTTGGGCTGGAATAATGAGGCATTGGTGGGAGCGTTTTGGAGGGGGCTTTCGGGTCGTATAAAGGACGAGTTGGCAGGCCGCGACACTCCCACGGCTCTTCAGGATCTAATCTCTTTGGCAACCCGAATTGATCTGCGGTTGCAGGAACGGGCTCGTGAGAGAAGATTCGCGCGCCCGCTGCCATCTCCTCACAGACCACCCAGTCCTCAGTCTAGAGTTTTTCTCTCTGCATCAGCACCCGAGCCTATGCAAGTGGATCGCTTGAAGGTCTCCAAACAGCGACGCAAGGAGAGAAGTTCTCACGGCATATGTTTCTATTGCGGTAGTGGGTCTCATTTGCTCCGTACCTGTCCGGATCGTCCGGAAAACTTCTCCGCCTAGGTCAGGTAAGAGAGGCCTCCCTAGGTGTGCATGATTCCTCTCAACCCCTTTCTCTATCTGTCCTATTGCATGTGGGTGGCAAGCGGGTCTCCTTGGCAACCTACGTGGATTCGGGCGCCGCTGGGAATTTTATTAGACTCAATGTAGTTTCCAAATTTTCGGTCCCTGTGAAGATCCTTGAGAGCCCCCAAGTCCTTGCATCTGTAGACGGTAATCCCTTGCAAGAGACCATTAAGCTAGTTACGCATGAGATCGAGCTTCAGATTGGCGCCTTGCACAAGGAGAAATGTTGTGAGTTCATTTTCCCCTTCACTACTGAGGCCCGAGGAACTCCCTCTTCTGGTGAAGAAAGGTAGTGAGCCTGATTGTCAAACACCTGGGGCTGATGATGATGACTGGCTGAGTGGAGTTAATGACTGGATATAAGGCTGCCGATGCCCTTCTGGCCTGCGGGTGATTTCTCTGTGGACTTCTAGGAAACCAGTCTGATTCCTGCTCATCTAAAGCTAAGATTTCTGCTTTGCCTTTTGCATTAGTGTTTTGTTTTCATTGCTTTTCTGGATTCTGCCATTCCCTGCTGGGTTGAGCTGAATCTTCTTTTTCCTGTTGCTCTGTCTTCAGAATATTCCTGAGTACTGACATAGCTTTTTTGAAGCCTAGCGTCTTCAGGGCCTTTTTTACTGTCAGTTTGTTGGCTCTTATTTTCATAGGGGTTTTCATGGATTGCAGACAGCAGCCTTCCTGTCCTTTCCTATCTAAGCTAGCGTGGGCCCCATCTTTGCTCAGTCTATCTTTCTGTCTGTGTTTTGTTCTTTCTTCTTGCTTCACCGTCATTATATGTGGGGGGCTGCCTTTTACTTTGGGGTCTGCTATGGGGCAGTTTAGATTTCCCTTTCTGTCTTTAGGCTATGTAGTCCTCCGGCTGTGATCGAGGGGCCTAGGGCATCGTAGGAGCCCCCCACGGCTACTGCTAGTTGTGTTGATAGGTTCAGGGGTCTGCAATCCGATAGCTGCCAACTTCTCTGGTTTTCTGGACTTAGCTAGCATTTCTATTTTTGCCTCCTACGGTGACTCAATCATAACAGAATCACCCGCCATACCGCAGATTCTAGGGTACTCAATAGTAGGAAAGAATTGTTAAAAAAAAAAAAAAAAAAAAAAAAAGGTGTGTATATTTTTTCCTCTATATCTCTGAGGCCGTAGGGGGAATTTTTTTTTCTCTCAATGGAGATAAAGCAATTGTCTGATCGTGTGGAGCAGCTCGCTGCGGAAGTGCAGGGAATTTCCGCCTACCTTGCACATTCACATGCTGCTGAACCAAAGATTCCTACACCTGATGTATTTTTTGGGGATCGGTCTAAATTTTTGAATTTCAAAAATAATTGTAAATTATTTTTTGCCTTGAAGCCTAACTCGTCAGGGAGCTCCGCGCAGCAGGTTAAAATTGTCATCTCTTTGCTGCGTGGCGATCCCCAGGATTGGGCGTTTTCTTTGAAACCAGATGATCCTATTCTGACTAATGTGAACGCATTTTTTCAGGCCTTGGGGTTGTTGTATGACGAACCTAATGCCATTGATCAGGCTGAAAAGACCCTGCTGGCATTGAACCAGGGTCGTGATTCTGCAGAATGGTACTGTCAAAAATTCCGAAAGTGGGCAGTACTTACTACCTGGAATGATAATGCCTTGGCTGCTCTCTTTCGGAAGGGGTTGTCAGAAGCCGTAAAAGATACTATGGTGGGATTTCCTGTTCCCTCTGGTCTTGACGATTCTATGTCTTTAGCCATTCAGGTTGATCGGCGTTTACGCGAACGCAGAGCTGCACGAGAGGTGTTGCCACCTGTTGAACAGATGTCTGAACCTATGCAATGTGATAGAGTTTTTTCCAGAGAGCAGCGTCAGGAGTTCAGAAGGCGTAATAAGTTGTGTTTTTTCTGTGGAGATGCCTCGCATATTATTTCTGTCTGTCCTAAACGCGAGAAACGCTTTGCACACACGTTTTCTGTTGGTGGTGTTCAACCTAAGTTTCTTCTGGCTATTACTCTGATCTGCTCCCTGTCCACATTTTCCGCCAAGGCTTTTGTGGATTCGGGAGCAGCTCTAAACCTAATGGACTTGGATTTTGCTAAACGTTGTGGATTTCCGATGACACCTCTGCAGACGCCTATCCCTTTGAGGGGGATTGATGCTACTCCTTTGGCTAAAAATAAACCTCAGTTTTGGACCCAGGTGGTAATGCGGGTCGCCCCAGACCATCAAGAAAATTGCAGGTTTTTGGTGTTACATAATCTGCATGATACTATTGTTCTGGGGTTTCCCTGGTTACAAATTCATAATCCAGTTTTGGATTGGAAATCTGTGTCTGTGGTGAGTTGGGGTTGTCGGTGTGCCTTTAGTGAGGCTCCGGTGTTTTCCACCTCTCCTCAGTCGCATGATGTTCCTGATTATTTGGTGGACATTTATGATGTATTTAGTGAGAATGAGTCTGCGTCTCTGCCTCCTCATAGGAGTTATGACTGTGCTATTGAACTGAGCCCGGGGTGTAAATTTCCCAAGGGTCGGCTCTTCAATTTATCTGTACCCGAGCACGAGGCTATGCGATCCTATATTAAGGAGGCGTTGGAGAAGGGTCATATTAGACCATCCTCGTCACCCTTAGGTGCCGTTTTTTTTTTGTAGCCAAAAAGGATGGATCATTAAGACCTTGTATTCATTATTGTGCTCTCAACAAAATTACTGTTAAATATCAGTATCCATTACCCCTGATTTCTGATCTATTCTCCAGAGTTAAAGGTGCTTGCTGGTTTACCAAGCTTGACCTCAGGGGGGCGTATAATCTTATTTGCATTAAGCATGGGGATGAATGGAAGACGGCGTTTAATACTCTGGAGGGACATTTTGAGTACCTGGTGATGCCTTTTGGGCTCACTAATGCCCCTTCTGTCTTCCAGTGCTCCATGAACGAGATTTTCCGAGATTTTGTCGATATATTTTTGATTATCTATCTGGATGATATTTTGATCTTCTCCAAGGATTGGGATTCTCATGTGGAACATATTCGGACTGTGTTCCGGATCTTGAGGGAGAATTCCCTGTATGTCAAAGGATCTAAATGCCTTTTTGGAGTACAGAGGATTTCTTTTTTGGGATTTATTTTGTCCCCGTCAACTATTGAAATGGACCCGGCCAAGGTACAGGCCATTTACGATTGGGTTCAGCCCACTTCTTTGAAGGCCCTCCAGAAGTTTTTGGGTTTTGCTAATTTTTATCGGAAATTTATAGCAAAATTTTCTAGTATTGCCAAGCCATTGACTGATTTGACTAAGAAGGGTGCTGATGTGTTAAATTGGTCTCCGGAGGCTGTTTCTTCCTTTCAGGAGCTGAAGCGAAGATTCACCTCCGCCCCGGTTTTGCGGCAACCTGATGTCTCACTTCCGTTCCAGGTAGAGGTGGATGCTTCTGAGATTGGTGCAGGAGCTGTTTTGTCCCAAAAGGATCCTGTAACATCTAAAATGAATCCCTGTGCTTTCTTTTCCCAAAAGTTCTCTCCATCTGAACGTAACTATGATGTGGGGAATCGGGAACTGTTAGCCATGAAATGGGCATTTGAGGAGTGGAGACATTGGTTGGAGGGAGCTAAGCATCAAGTCGTGGTCCTCACTGACCACAAGAATTTGATTTACCTAGAGTCGGCTAAGCGCTTGAACCCTAGACAGGCTAGGTGGGCCTTGTTTTTTACACGTTTTGATTTTGTGGTTTCTTTTCTTCCTGGAACTAAGAATGTCAAGGCTGACGCCGTCTCTAGGAGCTTCTTTGCTGATTCTCCTGTGGTGACCAAGCCTGCTACCATCTTAGGCGAAGGGGTAGTTCTTTCTGCCATCTCGCCCGATTTGAGACGTGCTCTGGAAGAGTTCCAGGAGGACAAACCTGAGCGTTGTCCCAGTGGAAAGTTGTATGTTTCTGACCAGTGGAAGAAGAGAGTGATGTCTGAAGTTCATTGCTCTGCTTTGGCTGGTCATCCAGATATTTTTGGTACTAGAGATCTGGTGAGTCGGTCTTTTTGGTGGCCCTCCTTGTCTCGTGATGTCAGGAATTTTGTGCAGTCCTGTGGGACGTGCTCCCGGTCTAAATCGTGTTCTCGCTCTAGTGGGTTGTTGATGCCTTTGCCTGTCCCCAAGAGGCCATGGACCCATATTTCAATGGATTTCATCTCTGATATGCCTGTCTCTCAAAGGATGACTGTTATTTGGGTGATTTGTGATAGGTTCTCTAAGATGGTTCATCTTGTACCACTCCCTAAGTTGCCGTCTTCCTCTGAATTGGTGCCCCTGTTTTTACAACAGGTGGTTCGCTTGCACGGGATTCCTGAGAACATTGTATCTGACAGAGGAGTCCAGTTTGTGTCTAGATTTTGGAGAACTTTCTGTTCCAAGCTGGGAATTCAGTTGTCCTTCTCCTCTGCTTTTCACCCTCAGACCAATGGGCAGACTGAGAGAACAAACCAGACCTTGGAGTCATATTTGAGATGTTTTATTTCTGCTGATCAGGATGATTGGGTTTCATTTTTGCCCTTGGCCGAATTTGCTTTAAATAATAGAGCTAGTTCTGCCACTTTGATGTCTCCTTTATTTTGTAACTTTGGGTTTCATCCTCGATTTTCTTCAGGGCAGGTGGAGCCCTCCGCCTGCCCAAGGGTTGACACTGTGGTGGAGAGAATGCACCAGATCTGGGACCAAGTGGTGGATAAGTTATCTCTCTCCCAGGAAAAGGCCCAGCGGTTTTCCAACCGACATAGGACCATTGGTCCCCAATTTAAGGTTGGTGATATGGTGTGGTTATCATCAAAAAATATTGCTATGAAGGTGGCTTCTCCTAAGTTTAAGCCTAGATTTATTGGACCTTACAAGATTTTGGAGATTATTAATCCGGTCTCTTTTCGTTTGACTCTTCCTGTCACATTTAAAATCCATAACGTGTTCCATAAATCTTTGTTGAAGAGGTTTGTTGAACCTGTTGTTGCGGGGGTTGCACCTCCAGACCCTGTATTGGTTGAAGGTAACATGGAATATGAGGTAGAGAAAGTACTGGATTCCCGTCTGGCTAGACGGAGACTCCAGTATTTGGTTAAGTGGAAGGGTTATGGTCAGGAGGATAATTCCTGGGTCTCTGCCTCTGATATTCAGGCCAAAAGTTTAGTGCGTGCCTTTCATCGGGCTCACCCTGATCGCCCTGGTGGCGTGTTTGAGGGTTCGGTGACCCCTCCTCAAGGGGGAGGTACTGTTGTGAGTTCATTTTCCCCTTCACTACTGAGGCCCGAGGAACTCCCTCTTTTGGTGAAGAAAGGTAGTGAGCCTGATTGTCAACCACCTGGGGCTGATGATGATGACTGGCTGCGTGGAGTTAATGACTGGATATAAGGCTGCCGACGCCCTTCTGGCCTGCGGGTGATTTCTCTGTGGACTTCTAGGAAACCAGTCTGATTCCTGCTCATCTAAAGCTAAGATTTCTGCTTTGCCTTTTGCATTAGTGTTTTGTTTTCCTTGCTTTTCTGGATTCTGCCATTCCCTGCTGGGTTGAGCTGAATCTCCTTTTGCCTGTTGCTCTGTCTTCAGAATATTCCTGAGTACTGACATAGCTTTTTTGAAGCCTAGCGTCTTCAGGGCCTTTTTTACTGTCAGTTTGTTGGCTCTTATTTTCATAGGGGTTTTCACGGATTGCAGACAGCAGCCTTCCTGTCCTTTCCTATCTAAGCTAGCGTGGGCCCCATCTTTGCTCAGTCTATCTTTCTGTCTGTGTTTTGTTCTTTCTTCTTGCTTCACCGTCATTATATGTGGGGGGCTGCCTTTTACTTTGGGGTCTGCTCTGGGGCAGTTTAGATTTCCCTTTCTGTCTTTAGGCTATGTAGTCCTCCGGCTGTGATCGAGGGGCCTAGGGCATCGTAGGAGCCCCCCACGGCTACTGCTAGTTGTGTTGATAGGTTCAGGGGTCTGCAATCCGATAGCTGCCAACTTCTCTGGTTTTCTGGACTTAGCTAGCATTTCTATTTTTGCCTCCTACGGTGACTCAATCATAACAGAGAAAATCTCGTTTTTTGTTTTAGCCGGTATCTCTCATCCTATTCTCCTTGGTCTTCCCTGGTTGTGTCTTCATGAGCCCACTTTAGATTGGTGTAACGGCAATGTTTTGTGCTGGGGGGACTCTTGTCGGTCTCGGTGTCTGCAGCCGGTGCATCCCATGGGTGTTCCCCGTCTCCTCCCTGGTCCCTCTAGTTTGCCGCCCGCATATAGGGCCTACGCGGATGTCTTCGACAAGAGAGAAGCTGAGGTTCTTCCACCTCACCGACCCTATGACTGCCCTATCGAGCTCATTCCTGGTGCCACTCCTCCCCGCGTCAGAATTTTTCCTCTCCCTTTAGCCGAGATGCAGGCTTTGTCGGAGTACATCCAAGAGAACCTAGCCGATGGCTTCATTCGAAAATCATCCTCGCCTGCTGGAGCAAGTTTCTTTTTTGTGAAGAAGAAGGACGGGACTCTTTGTACGTGTATTGATTATCGGGGCCTTAACCGCATCACGGTGAAAAACAAGTACCCGCTTCCATTAATTCCTGAACTCTTCGATCGCTTGAGCGGAGCACGAGTCTTCACCAAGCTAGACCTGCGAGGAGCCCACAATCTTGTTCGTATATCGTCCGGGGATGAATGGAAGACCGCATTCAACACACGGGACGGGCATTACGAGTACTTAGTAATGCCATATGGACTTTGCAATGCTCCTGCAGTATTCCAAGAACTCGTCAATGACTTTTTTCGAGATCTCCTCTATGTCTGTGTAGTGGTCTATCTGGACGACATCTTGATTTTCTCTCCCGACTTGTCTTCCCACCGCCGAGATGTCCATCAAGTTCTACATTGTCTCAGGGAGAATTACCTATTTGCTAAATTGGAGAAATGCCTCTTTGAGCAGGCCTCTCTGCCGTTCCTTGGCTACATCGTTTCAAGTATTGGCTTGGAGATGGATCCTGAAAAGGTCTCTGCCGTTCTCAAGTGGCCGCGTCCCCAAGGATTGAAGGCAATCCAGCGTTTTTTGGGCTTCGCCAATTTTTACAGGCAATTCATCCCGCATTTTTCTTGCTTAGCCAAGCCTATCTCGGCTCTCACTCGCAAAGGGGTTAATCCCCACACTTGGCCGCTGGATGCTGAAGCCGCTTTTAAAGATTTAAAGCAGGAATTCGCTAAGTCTCCGGTACTCCACCGTCCAGATGCCAATAGGCCATTCCTCTTGGAGGTTGATGCCTCGTCTGTGGGAGCAGGAGCGGTCCTTCTGCAAAAAACCTCCCCTGGATGTGTGGTCACATGTGGGTTCTTCTCCAAGGTCTTCTCCGCCCCAGAACGTAATTATTCCATCGGAGACAGAGAACTACTGGCCATTAAACTCGCCCTCGAAGAGTGGCGCCATCTTCTTGAAGGAGCTGTCCATCCGTTTACCATATTCACGGATCATAAGAATTTGGCTTATGTTCAGACCGCCCAAAGACTCAACCCACGTCAAGCTAGATGGTCTTTGTTCTTCGGGTGCTTTGATTTTCAGCTCCACTTCCGGCCAGGGAATAAGAACGTCAAGGCTGACGCCCTGTCTCGTTCCTTTTCGCCTGTGGACAATGAGGATGATCCAGCGCACATCATCAATCCAGTTAAGATTATCTCTGTGGCTCCCCTAAGCGTACTTTCTCCACCACCCGGTAAGACCTTCGTTCAAGATGGGGACAAGGCTAGGGTCTTACGCTGGGGGCACTCATCTAAATTTTCGGGACACGCTGGAGTGAGGAAGACTCTCTATTTCGTCTCCCGTCACTATTGGTGGCCATCGCTTCGCCAAGACGTCTTGGACTTCATCGCTTCCTGTCCTTCGTGTGCCAGGAACAAGGTCCCTCGATCCCGGCCCTATGGGCTCCTACACCCATTACCCATACCCACGACTCCATGGACCCACATAGCTATGGACTTCATCACTGATCTGCCACTGTCCTCGAGATGTACGGTTATCTTAGTGGTCGTGGATCGGTTTTCTAAGATGTCTCACTTTGTTCCTTTGTCTGGTCTGCCTTCTGCCCCCGAGTTGGTGAAGATTTTCTTGCTCCACATCTTCCGTCTCCATGGCTTTCCTCAGCACGTTGTCTCGGACAGAGGAGTCCAATTCACCTCTCGATTCTGGTGATCTCTCTGCGGATTGATGAAGATAACTCTGGATTTTTCGTCAGCCTATCATCCCCAGTCAAACGGACAAGTGGAACGGGTCAATCAAGCCCTGACTTCCTACCTCCGGCATTTTTCCAACGCGCTCCAAGATGACTGGGTTTCTCTTCTTCCGTGGGCTGAATTCGCGTACAATAATCATCCCAGTGAAGCCTCTACCAAATCTCCCTTTTTTGTGGTTTTTGGACAACAACCCGGCATCCCCCTTCCCGTTTCCCCCACCTCGGGTGTACCGGCGGTGGATGCTGTGTCGGTAGATTTCTCCCAGATTTGGAGGGACACCAGGGAGGCCCTTGAGAGAGCCAGTCGCAAAATGAAGGATTATGCCGATAAGAGACGTTTGGATGCTCCTCTGTACTCCCCCGGGGAGAGGGTCTGGCTATCCTCACGGTATATCAGACTAAAGGTCCCTTCCTATAAGTTGGGCCCACGTTTCATCGGTGCTTTTGAAATCCTAAAGTGCGTCAATGACGTGGCCTACAAATTAAAATTGCCTGTCTCGCTAAGAATTCCTAATGTTTTTCATGTATCCCTCCTCAAGCCTGCGGTATTTAATCACTACCACTCAACTGCTTCTCAAGATTTCCAACCCAGCAGTTCTGATAATACCTTTGAGGTTAAGGATATACTTGCCACAAAAACTGTTAGAGGTTGAACTTTGTTTTTGGTCGATTGGAAGGGTTTCGGTCCTGGGAACCTCGAGAAAATATTAATGCACCTCTGATCATGAAACGATTTTTCGACAACCTTAGGAGGGGATTGAGTGGGGGGGGTACTGTCACGCCCGCCACCGATACTCACCTGCAAGGTCCTGTGCGCACCTCCCGGCGCGCACCCGCTCCCCGGCGCGTCCCCGCTCCTGACCTACGGTCTCCCCGATGTCGGTTCCACGCTCCTGTGGCCGGCGCTCTGACTACACCATGTGACGCGGTGGCTCCGCCCCCAAAATGGCGGCGCCCATCGTCTATTTCTGGCCGGCGTCTCCCCAGGTAAGACGCCTGTGTATCGTTCCAGGGTCGCTGTCCTTTAAGACCAGCGCTCAGTACGCTCTCAGGCCCTGCATATTCCCTTTTCATTGCTTAGTTAGTGTTTCTGCTGTCTCTCTCTGTGTTCACCATCCCGGCGGTCCTGGTTCCCCCTCGCCTCTGGTGCCTTCACCTCTCTTTGTCCTTTCTGTGTGCTAGCTCTCCTGTGACCCTCTTGTCCATGTACTCTCTTACCCCTTTTCTCTCTTGCAGCCTCCAGCCACTACCAGCTCCGAACCCTTCAAGTCTCTGTGTTTCTCTGGCTCCTTTCGCTGTCTCCCGTACCGCTGCTCCGCTGACTCTCCACCCTAGTTCCCCTGGTGCTCACCCAGTCACCCCTTTGGCTCCGGCTGACACGGTTCCATCCCTTGTGGGCCTTCCCCTAACACTCCCTGTATAGGGGGTGGCTCCACCTGGTCCAGCTCGCCCGCAGGTGCTCTGGAGCCGTGTCCCAGAGGGTCCACTCCGGGTTACTCTCTTTATTTTGCCATCCTAATAATAATAATAATAATAATAATTTTTATTTATATAGCGCCAACATATTCCGCAGCACTTTACAATTAATCCTAAGCACATTCCGTAACAGTGTGTATATAGTATTGGGGAGAATTGGAAGCTCCCTAGAGATTTTAGGAGGCTGAACTATTATCTCAGGCCCACTATAGATTACACCGCAATTTAACAGGCTGAAATAGGCAGGTGTATGACCAGGCACAAGGTGTATATAAAGTATTAGGGAGAATTGGAAGCTCCCTAGAGATTTTAGGAGGCTGAACTATTATCTCAGGCTCACTATAGATTACACCGCAATTTAACAGGCTGAAATAGGCTGGTGTATGACAAAGTACAAGGTGTGTATATAGTATTGGGGAGAATTGGAAGCTCCCTAGAGATTTTAGGAGGCTGAACTATTATCTCAGGCCCACTATAGATTACACCTCAATTTAACAGGCTGAAATTGGCTGGTGTATGACCAGGTACAAAGTGTGTATATAGTATTGGGGAGAATTGGAATCTCCCTAGAGATTTTAGGAGGCTGAACTATTATCTCAGGCCCACTATAGATTACACTGCAATTTAACAGGCTGAAATAGGCAGGTGTATGACCAGGCACAAGGTGTATATATTGTATTGGGGAGAATTGGAAGCTCCCTAGAGATTTTAGGAGGCTGAACTATTATCTCAGGCCCACTATAGATTGCACCTCAATTTAACAGGCTGAAATTGGCTGGTGTATGACCAGGTACAAGGTGTGTATATAGTATTGGGGAGAATTGGAAGCTCCCTAGAGATTTTAGGAGGCTGACAATGATGCTCTCAGTCCAAGTATGGCAGCAGGCAGCCTAATAAGCAGGACTGCAGCACACAAAAGTGTGGAAAAATGAACGCTTGGTAACTGCAGAAAAGAAGAAGAAAAGTATTTTTGCTTTTAAAAAAGCAGTTTGCACAGCAATGCAGCTATCAGGGAGCCTTATAAGGCAGCCTAATAACCAACAGAGCTGATGCACAAAAATATATCCTCCCCTGTCACTGCACATAAACTGTTGTGTTGTACAGTGTAAATCGCTAACAGCAGAAGCAGTTTTTTTGTTCTTCTTCCCTGCCTAATGCTCTCCCTTATTCAGAATCAGCAGCTGCAACCTCTCCCTAATGCTAAGATTGGCAGAAGTAAGATGGTGGTCGGCGTGCACGCCCTTTTATAGCCCCTGTGACGCCACACATAGCCAGCCAATTACTTGCATGCCCTTCTCAAAGATGGTGGTGACCGATGCCCATGTCATCGCGTTGCCCACAGTGTGCGTCCTCCATCATTGGCTGAAAAAGGGCGCTGGAAGCATCATTTGAAACGTGACTTTGGCGCTCTGGTCGCCGACCTCGTGGCCGACCTCACGCTATTGTCGGGTTTCGTTTCATGAAACCTGACTTCAGCAAAAGTCGGCGACTTATGAATTTGACCGACCCGTTTCACTCAACTCTAATGTCCGGCAATGTTAACCTACTCTTTTATGTGTACTTTATTTCTCCTTTTTTTTTTAGGTTTTTTGCAACGGACCAATCGTATGCATCTCTTCATTTAGAGTTTCTTCTTGGTCTAACTACAATCTCAAATATAGTAAAGCACACGTTCCCAAATATGGATTTACCTCAAGGACAAAGTGATGCCGGAGCCCACACCCGAACATTGGGAACTCATCGCCAATGGGATCTATGAGACTTGCCAGTTTCCAAATTGTCTGGGTGCTGTAGATGGGAAGCACATCTGGTTCAAGAAGCCGTCGAACTCAGGGTCCTTATACTACAATTATAAAGGATATTTTTCTGTTGTCTTGTTGGCCTTAGTAGACAGCAAGTACGATTTTATAATTGTTGATATAGGGGCCTATGGAAGAACTGGAGATTCGTGAATCTTCATTTCTTCCATTATGGGTTGGCGGCTGAAGGCCAATGAATTGGGTGTCCCACCCCCAAGGAGTCTTCCTTCTTCTGTTGGACAACCAATGCCTTATGTAGTAGTTGTTTATGAGGCATTTCAACTTACACATTATGTAATGAGGCCTTATCCTAGACATGCTCTTGACAGACGTGGCCGCATATTTAATTACCGACTAACTCGGGCTAGGTGGCTTGTTGAATGTGCCTTTGGCATTTTGACTGCTAAATGGAGGGTCTTGCTCAGTGCTCTCCAGTTAAGCGAACAAAATGTCAATTTGGTAATCAAGGCCTGTGTAATCTTGCAGAATTTTACACGCCAACATGATTGCTCTGTCTCTGAGGATGTTGTTGGACAATTACCCAGCAATCCTTCACACATTTCCCAGGATTTGCCCAGAGTCAGACAGCTTTCAGGCCTCAGAGTCCGTAATCTATTGGCAAATTATTTTGTGTCATCTGAGGGAGCAATACCATTTCAAGAAAATGTAGACACATGATTTTTTAATTTTCGCCTTTATTTATTATTTTTTTGCAAACCTTAATAAGATTTGTTTAACTTTTCTGCAAAAAAAAGGATTTGTGTGGTCTTTACCAGACCAAAATATTTGGATTTAAACAAAAATAAACCTTACAATTAAAATAACATATACAAAATTAAACAAGCTTCATTTTTCATTAACAAAGAACTTGTTATGCTTGTGTTATGACCTGCGTCTATATGTTGCCCAATGGTTGCAGTGTGGTGTGTTTGAGTCTGTTGGTGAGTGGATGTTTGTGGATGGTCTGAGAGTGGTGGTAATGGAAGTGGTGTAGAATCAGTGGTGTGTAGATTTTGACCAAGAATTTGGGTTTCATACCTTCTTTGAATACATTGAAAGATGGCTTGTTGGTTATTTGGAGGGATTGCGGCAGTTAGAAGCTGTAAGATTGCAGTTTTAGTTGGTAGGCGGTAATGTGTAGGAATTTGGCGTAGGTGCTGGGCCAAACTTCGACCAAAGGCTTCCTCCACATTATCAGCTATTGTGCATTGAATATAGTCCAGCACGCGACTATCAACCTGTCGGTGGATAGATTAAGTTGGCTGCTCTCTCCTCCTTCGCAATCTGCGTGGAATAGCAGTTGCTTGGGGGGAGGTATTGTAGGGTCGGTGGGCCGAGCTGGGGGGGTGGTCCCTCTTCTTACCATGCAGAGACAAAACAGAGACAAGATGGAGGCAGGTTCTGGGTGCTGTTGCAGTTGCTGTTGCTGTTCTGGGTCCAAGTTTATTTCACCCGCCGTCCGCCTGACGGCCTCAGAAGTACACCGCACTTCTCTTCACCTCATGGCCCTCCGTTTCTAGGGCCCATTATACACACCGTACTTTCACACTAGGGACGTACATGCACATACCGTCCCTTCACTTTTTGACGCTCCTGACAGGTCTGTCACTGTGGCCGCCTTAGGCCAGTAAACCAACAGAAATTTTACTGGTCAGGCGTCGCGTCAAATACAGTGTCCTACACCCGGTTCTTCCTGTCAGGACTACCCCCCCTGATGTTCTCTCTCCTCAGTCCCCCTGGTACGGTTTTCCTCACAGTGCACAAACTGTCATAGTTCTGTCACTGGAGCTCCCCCTGGGGACTGGAAATTTCTGGAACCCTCCTGTCAAATTTATATAATTCCCGGTTCCCTGTAACTCCGCCCCATGACCAACAGTTTCCTAAGCCCTAAGCTGATGTCAAGTCCTTTGCTCACACTCCTCCCTGCCCTCTAATGGTCAACCCAAGGTATTGCACGTCCACTACACTTTCTCAGCTGTTTCCCCACTGTAGTAACTGACACCTGTCTATACTGTGCAACCCTTCCTTTTTCTATTCTGACAAGTCTGTCCATCCATCAGGTCACCTTCCCTACACTCCACCTTCCTTTGTCTACTGTCATCCTCGACAATCGTAATCCCTGCCTTCGTCGTTCTGAAGCTTCACCTACACTCTGCTGTCGGACAAGTTGTTGGGCCAAACCCACTACCCGCAGGGGCCGAACCATACTGGGAGCACCATGCTCTGAGCAGCCTACTGCTACTCAACAGCATGCACGCCACATGACAACGACTTTCAAATTGGGCTAGGTACACCCATATTCTCTCTATGGCATGTACCTTCCCCTACTCTCCCCTTCTATCACCTCCCACTGTCCGGTACGCCATGATCGAGGCCTCACACCTACCAGATCATTGCTGGCGTCCATCTTTCTCCTTCAGGGGTGTCCGTGGTGTCGGGGACCTGACCTAGGACGGCTGTCTTTCTCATGTCTTCCATCTCTTTTATCTTTCTTTCAGTTACATGTCATGGTCGGCGTCTCGGTCTCCCAGACCTTCTCTACACATAGACCCCTTTTGGATCTCACACTTCCCTTTGGTCCCTCAGACCTTCTCTTACCCGGACCTGTTGCATTTACTTGTGCATATTATAAAACAAAACAACTTTACAATATCACAAGTACCCCATTTTTTATATTTTTTTTCATTTTCCTTTGCTTTTAAAACCAACATATAACAATAAAAAGTTCACATGTTCTCCTCCCCCCCTTCCTTGGACGTGGACACTCTCTCTTCTTGACATCCCCGCTTTGCCAGGCTTAATACCAAAACTAAAAACCCAAACTTCTATCTTAAACTGTTTTTTTTAACTTGGACGTAAACTGTCCTTGTGATTTGCACAACGGTGCAACGAAATTTCGAAAGTTCAAACCACTTCCTAGTGGCCAGCAGCAAGGGGTCCCACAGCCATGGAGCTCCCGGGATGTAAGGAGTGTCCACAACAGTCCTCTTTACGGGGGTTCGCATTCTTCTGGCTCAGCAATCACAGCTACCACGTAGTAGCCGCGGGGACAGTACTCTTTGTAGTACGACATCAAGTCCCCTTCTTGTAGAGCCCGGCCGTGGCAAAAAGAGGCCACATTAATATAGACCTTCTGGCCGGTAGCTAGATCGCATATAAACCCATACCCATACCCTTTGGCAATGTTCGTATACACGAGCCGCCCCAAAGATCTGTGCAACTCTTCCTTTCTCTATTCTGACAAGTCTGTCCGTCCGTCAGGTGACCTTCCCTACAGTATCAAGGGCCAGAGTTGGGCTGCTGCTTCGTGCCTGCTCCTCTTGTTCTGTTGGAGGTTGCGCTTGCAAAACAGGTCCTTGTTTTTCCTCTGTAGATGGTCCAGGAGCACCCTCCCCTGCGGTAGCTGTTTCTTCATTTTGGGACTGTGCTTGCTCCGCCTCAGATGGTGGCTGCGGATCTGCTAAGTTTGACTCGGTTCTAGCAAACAGATACATAATTATTTAATCTGTTCCTAATAAAATTTCAACAAGACTATTTTCAAGAATCCAATTTACTTATGGTCTTAAGTCCATGATTGGTGCCAAACAATTAAGGCAGCTCATATACAAATATGGTCTTTTTTTCAATGCTGCCGAGCCACTTTTCTTCCGATTCTGCCATTCCCTCCTGTATGTATCCCTACAGCTGCACCATCTATGCTGCACATCATGCACTTTGAAATTAACAAAAAAAAAAGTCATTAACAATTTGAACGTAAAATTGACCCAAATCAAACTAGGCCAGAAAATTACAGAGCAAACAACATATTTTAGATTAACTTTTTTTTAAAGCAAAAAAGGATCATTTAAAAAATTAACTAAAAAACATAAAAAAATTGGAATGGCCAAATATAAAACTATTTAGAAGGGGCTTGTTAAAAAAATAGTCCAAAAAGCTTGCCTTTGCAAAATTTTAATTGTAAACCAAAAAAAAAAAAAAAAAAAGGTTAGCATAGCTTAACAAGTACAGACTGATTTAAGACAGACAAGCATGTGGACAAGGCAAGGGGCTACTGGTCCTAATTGATGTTTGTGAGTAAAGGTTAAGGCCATTGTCCAAGAGAAATTTTTGAAAAAACATTTTCTGCCTTTAACATATAATTTTGCAACCCCCCCCCCAAAAAAAAAATTTTGGTAAAAAAAAAGGCAAAAATTTTTACACCTACTCATTCCCAACTGCACATCTGGATCACTTGCGGCATAATTGGTAAACAATTGGCGACAGATATATGTCCACGATCCGTCCTTCAAGTCCGGTTTTGATAGTTGGGGTCTTTGGGATCCCACAGCTCAGGCCTTTCTTGGACGAGTACCAACAGCAGCTCCATATTTATGATACGGGACATTGCAAATTTTGCAGAGAAAGGCAATACGTGGAGGTGTGTCTCATGCAAGGCTTTCTCACACTGCTTTTAAAACCAGCCCTCTCACCACTTCCCTGTTAGGCACTTCCTGGCATGGGGTCATTTTTTTTTCTTCAACTTTTTGGGTTTTGTTTTGCGAAAAAACCGGGCGGAAAATGGATGATCCGTTTTTTGTCCGTTTTTTCATCGCACCCATTGACTTGCATTGACGATTTTCAAGAGAAAATCGCAGCATGCTGCAATTTTTTCCTCAGTCTGATTTCGGATGGGAAAAAAATCGCAAGTGAGATGTCACCCATTGACTAACATTGGTCAGAGTGCAATCTGATATTAAATCGGATTGCAATCGTCCGATTTTATCTCCAGTGAGTATGAGCCCTTAGTAGTAATATAATGGCATTATTCTGTCACTGTGGTTGTATGATATAGCCCAAATATTTAATCCTGTATAATATTATTATTGGAGGGGTGCAGAATGAAGGGCTGTGTGGAGATAGGGTCAACATGGGGGAAGCAGTGAAAAAGGGACAGCATGAAGTATCGAAAGCATGGTATTTATAATTCAAAAGGCTTAACAATATGAAGGTTATTGTCCATAAAATAGGACAGTGTAGAGGTTAGAGTTCATCAGAGGGGACAATAGTTCTTAATTGCCAATGGTTTTGAAGTCATAGTTCATAAGAGAGGACGGTCTGACCGTTATGGATCATAAGGTTTGATGGTGTTTTATAGATCAAAAAAGTAGTTCTGGTGCTGAATTCATGCATCCATAGGGGTTCTGATGATGTGTTCATTTACTGATGTTGGTTTTCGTGCTGTATGCGTGTACTGACTGACTTGCTTCATATACTGCAACAGTTATCTCAGTATATAACAAAAATGATCAGATGATTTCAGAGTCTGATCCTCTGTTGGGATTAAATAACAATGAATGAATATCATAAATGCAAAATGCAAAAAACAATGATGGAGTTGTAAAAATAAAAAAAATGAGCACTAGCGCTCATACATACCCACTTCTTTAAAGCTGCATACTCAGAAGCACCCTTTGCTCTGGTGCACATGGGACAATGTCCAATGAAAAATAAAAATAAAACTAAGTCTGATAAGCGCTCACTAGAATTATCAAACAATGTTCAAAAATATAGGAAAGAATAGCCAGAATGGTTTCCTTACCTGTTGGCATTATGCTGCGGTGATTCTGTCCTTGATGATGTTGCGTCCAGTTAGCTGGGAGGAATCCTGCAGCACTTTGGTGGTGAAAAGTTCTCCTGATAGTGAGAACCCACATTGAGTTTATGGAAAGATTCTAAGTACTTTGATGTTGAATAAACTGTGCTGGCAGAGTGCCGACAGTTCACTGTTCTATCAGCACATGTTCAGCAAACATCACTATGCAGTGCGGACTCTCTCTGGGAAGCAGAGTGTTCATTCATCCAACGTGTTTCTGCCCTCACAAATTTAAGTTATGAGGTAACCATGAAATTATTATGGGTCATATGTGGGTGTATGGTGTGTGCAGATAGAGGTACAACCTCTAATGAGGGCTTGCTGTGTCCTTTTAGGACAGCTCAACCATTTTTGGTCCTCATCTGGTACTCAACTCTCACCTGTACCTCCAAATAACTGCTAGCATGAGGCAGTGGGGACACCCTGGAACACCGCCTCGGCAAGCGGGCCAAACCAGGTGAGGGTAGCTGTTGGTTTTGAGGCCTAGGGTGACTTTAACCCCTTTCTGACATCAGTTTTAACAGTACGCTGATGTTGGACATAATAAGAATCTATGAAAATGAACAAATGAAAGTCGGACAATGCTTTTCAACTATGCTTCAACAGAATTTCTCGTGTTTGTAGGTTGCCTTTTCCAGATGGCATGTTTCAGCTCTTTCCAAAGATGCTCAATAGGATTTAGGTCAGTACTCATAGAAGGCCACTTCAGAATAGTCCAATGTTTTCCTCTTATCCATTCTTGGGTGTTTTAGCTCTGTGTTTTGGGTCATTACCCTGTTGCAAGACCCATGTCCTGTGACTGAGACCAAGCTTTCTGAAACTGAGCAGCACATTTCTCTCCAGAATCCCTTGATATTCTTGAGATTTCATTGTACCCTGCACAGATTGTAGACACACTGTGCCAGATACAGCAAAGCAGCCCCAGACCATAATAGAACCTCCACCATGTTTCACAGTAGGGCCAGTGTTCTTTTCTTGATATGCTTCATTTTTCCATCTGTGAACATAAAGTTGATGTGCCTTGCCAAAAAGTTTAATTTTTGTCTCCTCTGTCCATAGGACATTCTCCCAGAAGCTTTGTGGCTTGTCAATATGTAGTTTGGCAAATTCCAGTTTGGCTTTTTTATGATTTTTTTTGAACAATGGTTGTCTCCTTGGTCGTCTCCAATGAAATCCAATTTGGCTCATACAATGATGGATGGTGCGATCTGACAATGGTGTTCCTTGAGCTTGAAGTTCACCTTTAATCTGTTTAGAAATTATTCTGGGCTCTTTTGTTACCATTTGTATTATCCATCTCTTTGATTTGTCATCAATTTTCCTCCTTTGACCATGTCCAGGGAGGTTGGTTACAGTCCCATGGATCTTACATTTTTGAATGATATGTGCAACTGTAGTCACAGGAACATGAACCTGCTTGGAGATGGTCTTATAACTTTTACCTTTAACATGTTTATCTATAACTTTCTTTCTAATCTCCTGAGACAGCTCTTTCCTTCACTTCCTCTGGTCTACGTTGAGTGTGATACACACCATGTCACCAAACAGCACAGTGAGTATCTCTAGCCCTCTATACAGGTCCACTCACCGATTCATAGATTGCAGACATCTGTGATGCTAATTAGTAGACACCCCATGATTGAACATGTCCCTTTTGTCACATTATTTTTATGGGTACCATCATTTCTGTTCAGGCGTAGTTCATGATTTTTTTTTTTTAAATTCCGTGGAAGCATGGTTGAAAAGCAATGTCTGACTTTCATTTGTTCATTTTCATAGATTTTTTATTCATTATTACTTTTGTCAGATTCAAGTTATTTCTTTGACCATTTGTGGGTTTTTCTGTCATTACACAAGGGGCACCAACAATTATGACCACGGATGTATGTAGCAGAGGCTATTGAATTATGTCAGCTTCTAGTTTCCCATGAAGACTATTGAAGCATGCCAAAAGTAAAAAAAAAAAAATAAAAATATTAAATAAATAAAAAGATATAGAAGTTCAAATCAACCCCATTCCCTGATTCCCAGCAAAGCATTATGGAGCACAATGAGGCACATATAGGACACTGCTGGCAATTTATTGCATCCTGAACCAACCTCCAGCTGTCATGACTAGATTTTGCCACTGGGACGCCATAGACATGGATGAGTAAGTGAGGCTGACAAATCAAGGGCAAGTTATAACTTCAATCACCACACTTCAATTTGCTGTGGCAATAAGGGAAACGGTGAAGCATCTGGTGTGGACTCACTGGAAGCTGTTTTCCCAAACCTGCACACAGTTGACCCAGTGCAAAGGGCCGATCTCCAGTGGACTAAAGCAGCAGTGGAATTCATCAGCCAAGTGGGTGATTGAGAAGCCCTGTTTATGATCACTGTGCTCACCTTTGGTGAAGAAGGAGATAGAAAAGGTCCCTCAAACATAGTCGGCTTCATCGTGACCTGGCCAGCCTACCTTAGATGACGGATAACTCTTATAGTGGTTGACATACAAAGAAGAAAATTATAGTACTCAACCTTGGTATATGGAGTGGCACTGGTTGTTATGGAGTTGGCTCGCTACAACATTGACATAATAATAATAATCTTTATTTATATAGCGCCAACATATTCCGCAGCGCTTTAGAGTTTAACAGTTTCAAAACACAAGTAATAAGTAACAACGTTAACAATACAATAATTAAAGCAAAATAAGACGAAATAAGACGACCCTGCTCATGAGAGCTTACAATCTACAATTGACATGGACATAACAGCTCTCAGTGAAATGCGCTTAGCAGATTAAGGCCAACTCAAAGAACATAGTGGTGGAAACATGCTTTTCTGGAGTGGTTGAGGCAGCACTGAATGATGAGAAGCAGTTGTGGTGTTTTTTATCAAATCTCATCTTGTTCGTAAACTTATCCAGCTTCCGGAGGGAATCATGCTTGATGACACTTCAGTTACCAGTAACAAACAAGAAGCATTCTATGTTGATTAGTACCTATGCTCCAACCATAGCCAATCCAAGTGACATTAAGAATAAGTTCTATGATGAACTTGACACATTTATCCCACAGTCAGACAAGCTCATTATACTCGGAGATTTTAATGCCATTGGGAGGCACGGGATTGGCGAGTGTAACAGCAATAGCCTTCTGCTCCTCAATATGTATGCCACACATAACCTCATCATCACCAACATTATGTTTCATCTACCCACTCACAGGAAGACATTGTGGATGCACCCACATTCAAGTCACTGACATTTCATTGACTGCATCACTGGGTTACTCTGAGGCAGTGGACTTCCGGTACTGGGGAAAGCGTGATGTAATTAATTGTGATAGATAGGTCAGGTAAGGAAGATCTGTGAGATGGAAGAAAGATGATGAGTTCAGATTTGTCCACATTGAGCTTGAGGAAGCAATAGGAGAAAAAGGAGGATGACGCTGAATGTGCAGTTTGAAAGGTATGAGGAGATCCAATGTAGGGCGAGGTCTTTGATGCCAAAGGAGGAGAGGATCTGTAGTAGGAGGCAGTGGTCAACTGTGTCAAATGCAGAGGACAGGTCTAGAAGCAGGAGTATAGAGTATTGTCAATTTGCTTTGGCTGTAAGTAGGTCGTTAGTAATTTTGGTCAGGGCTGTCTCAGTGGAGTGATGGGGCGGAAACCAGATTGTAGATTGTCAAAGAGCAAGTTAGATGAGAGGTGGGAGGAAAGTTCAGCGTGAATGTGCAGCTCCAGGAGTTTGGAAGCGAATGGGAGCATTGATATTGGGCGATAGCTGGACATAGCGGTTGGGTCGAGGGTTGGCTTTTTAAGGATAGGCATGATTGTGGCATGCTTAAAAGCTGAAGGGAATGTACCGGATGTTAGCAATAGGTTGAAGAGGTGGGTTAGGGATGGGATAAGTGTGGTGGTGAGGTTGAGGAGGAGGTGGGATGGGGTCAAGTGCACAGGTTTTGAGGTGACATTTGGAGAAGAGGCGATTAAGCTCCCCTTCAGTGATGTTGCAGATTGAGGTTATGGGGTTTGGGCATTGGTCTGGTATGCAAAGGGGTTGTGGTGGTTGAACAATGAAGACTTGCCTTGTTTGGTCAATCTTATTTTTGAAGTGTGCGGGCAAAGTCCACTGCAGAGATGAGGGAGGTTGGAAGGGGCAGTGGTGGGCGGAGGAGGGAGTTGAAAGTTTTGAATAACTGTTTGGGATTGTAGGATAGGGAAGATACAAGGGTTGTGAAGTAGGCCTGTTTAGCAGAGGTGAGGGCAGATTTGAAAGCGAGTGTTGCTTGTTTGAATGCAGTGAACTCATCTTGCAAATTTGTTTTCTTCCAACGCCACTCTGCAGCCCTGGACACTTGCCGGAGCTTTTTAGTGGTGCTATTGTGCCAAGGTTGCTATTGGTACGTTGCATTCTGCCATGAACTAGAGGGGCGACCGTGTCAATAGCTGATGCGAGAGTGGCATTGTGGCATTCAAAATGCCAGTCTTAATAGATCTTTTACACTGTTTTTCCATTTCGTAGCAGGCAAACAAAATAAGTGTTCCATTGTATCAGCTTTGCAAATGGAATAAGAGAAGTATTATTGATTATCATGGTGTCTGTTTGGTGTCCATTTTAGAGAAGAGAAAAATCATTCGATATGCTAAACGTCTTCTGTCATTTTATCAAACTGGACACAAAAAGATCCCATAATCAGTGGATCCCAACTACTTCTATTTGCACAACCGATGCATTTATTCTTAAATAAGGGACAGAAGAACTGGACATCTGAGCTGAACTGAAAATTTCATATCATCTTTGATCCAGTAACTAATGACACATCACCACTGCTTTCTGGTTCCTAGTAAGAAGAGGGTCACACTATGAATTTTTCCCCTTTTCCTATATAGAACCAAAGCATTTTCCTTCAGTCACCTCTAGGGGATGCTCAGTTCATGGAGATTTTTAACTTTTTCTTGATTGAAGTAGATATGTAAGTCTCTGTACACTGAGCTCCCCTAGAGGTGGCTGCAGGAAGGGATTGAGAGCAAAATGGAGAGAGTTCAAATAATTTTATTGGAGCATTCACTTGGCATGGGGACCATGATGAATTTTGCTATATTTGCCTCTGTTTCGATGTCACAATTTTAACATTCACTTTATGTTTGAGACTATCTACTGCATACTGCTGTTAACATGTTTACAGAGAAGTACAGTTGATTATATTTTTTATTGCGGCAAATTAGTGCCATGACAGATACGGTAATCTCTGCTCATCACAATACATCAGCTATCAGCACAATGCAGTTTAGATTTGTGGTACTTCAAAGAATATATGTTCACCTTTGTACAAGAAGCAATGTACAGTATAGTAAATGGCAATTTCTAACAATTTGCTTCAACAGTATTCATAAATTCTAACTGAGCACTACAGCTGGTTTTTATCTCCTTGTTCTACTTGTATTGATTAGCTGAAGAGAACAAACAAAACAAGCTGTAGAAAAGGTTAAGGGAAAAAAAATAACAACAAAGCAAATAAACTATAACTTGATTTTTTTTTCTTTCCAACATTAAAATTTAAATGTCAAAGTAAAAATAAAACAGTTTGTCACAATTACGGCTAATATTGGCAGGTATTCCAAACTTTCTATTTGATAACTAGACATGTATTGTAAATTTCAGCTTCTTAAATCTTCACACCTAATTTAAAGCCTCATTTGTTTCTATGACAGCAAGATGTATATGCTGCCTTCTACACTAGGTGTCGGGGGCAAGTGTTCAATGTTATGCTGCTGACTAGTCTCGTGGAAAGAAATCAGCCTTAAATGTTAACGTTTTTGGCAGTCATATTAAGTAGAATGTGAGGTGTACAAATGACATGATATTTACAACATGGTGCATGGAAACATGAACATAAAGAAACTAGAATACACTATAATGAATAATTACTGCTACAACAATTTTATTTAGCTTATTCAGGAAAAAATTATAGCATTACATATTTCATTTGAATACACTTTAACATTGTGAAATGATGCACAGTAATTAGATATTAGCTATAGGTATTCTAAATGAGTATACAATCTACTTACAAAATTGTTAAAAATAATTTTCTACAGCAATCACACTTGCTTTCTTTTGCAGCGCGGTTTTCCCGCAAAAAAACGCATGGAAAAAACGCATACAAATGCTGCGTTTTTTTCAAGCATTTCTATTCGCATGCATGAAACAAACGCAGCGTTTTTATGTGTTTGCATGCGTTTTTAGTGCGTTTTTACCGCGTTTGCGTTTTTTTCCAAAATTAGTTGGCCTCACCAAAAAAATCAAGATAGGGTTAGGATTAACACTAACCCAAACCATGACTTTACTAACCCTAACCCTAACCCTTAACCAAACCATACTAACCCTAACCCTAACCCTTAACCAAACCATACTAACCCTAACCCTAACCCTTAACCAAACCCTACTAACCCTAACCCAAACCCTAACCCTAAACCCTAACTAATCCTAAACCCTCACCCTTAACCAAACTATACTAACCCTAACCTAAACCCTAACCCTTAACCAAACCATACTAACCCTAACCCTTAACCAAACCCTTCTAACCCTAACCCAAACCCTAACCCTAAACCCTAACTAACCCTAAACCCTAACCCTTAACCAAACCACACTAACCCTAATCCAAACCCTAGCCCTAAACCCCCTGAACTAACCGTAACTCTAACCCAAGCCCCTAATTTCCATTGTCTAACCAATGGTCAACAAAAAAACGCATGCGCAAAAAACGCATACATGAGCATGCCAATGCGCACGTATGCGCACCCATAGACTTACAATGGGTGTCTTGCTGTAAAAAAACGCATTGCGCGCATGCGTTTTTTTAAGGCAAGTCGGACGCCCAAAAAATGCAACAGGATGCATTTTGTGCGCCCGAGCGCACACCACAAGAAAACGCATGCGCGTAAAAACGCATACAAACGCATGTGTATGCGCACATAAGCACATCCCATGCAAAATATAGGAAAAAAAGCGCATGCGTTTTTTAGCGCTAAAATACAGCGCAAAAAAACGCAAGTGTGAAACCAGCCTAACAGCTTATATTATCTTGTAAATCATTACACCTACAATATGTATGTAAATGTTTACATATAGGACAACTGCTCTTATAATATCTGCAACATTGATTTAGGCTATGAAACCATAGTTTGCAATGGAATACAATTACTGTTAGTTAGTATGTAAGACTTAAACTAGACATACACTTTAACCCCATAAAGGCACAGCGAATTTTGACCTTAATGACCAAGCCAAATTTTATAATTCTGACCGCTGTCACTTTATGAGGTTATTTCTCTGAAAAGTTTCAGAGTATCCCACTGATTCTGAGACCGATTTTTCATGGCATATTGTACTTCAAGGAAATTTGTTGAAAATTTTGCAATTTTCAAACTTTTAATTCATATGCCATTAAATAAGAGAGAGATGTCACACACAATAATTAATGCAATTTCCCACTTGTCTATTTTACAAGAGCACAATTTTTGAAACTTTTTTTTCTGTTAGGAAGTTAGAAGGGTTCAAAGTTCACCAGCGATTTCTCATTTTTCCAATAAAATTTACAAAACCATTGCTTTAGAGAACACATCACATTTGAAATGGCTTTGAGGGGTCTATATGACAGAAAGTACCCAAAAGTGACACCATTCTAAAATCTGCACACTTAAAGGTGGTGAAAACCAAATTCGAGAAGTTTATTAACACTTCAGGTGCTTCTCAGGTACAGAAGCAAGGTGGAAGGAAAAAAAATGAACATTTAATTTTTTTCACAAAAATTTTACTTTATTTTCTTATTTTCACAAGGGAAACAGCAGAAAATGGACCCAAAAATATGTTGCGCAATTTCTCCTGAGTATGCCGATACCCCATATGTGGGGGGAAACCACTGTTTGGGTGCACGGTAGAACTCGTAAGGGAAGTAGCACCGTTTGCCTTTTTGAAGCACAAAGTGAATGGAATCGATAGCAGACGTCATGTCACGCTTGGAGAGTCCCTGATATGCCTAAACAGTAGAAACCCCTTACAAGTTACCCCATTTTGGAAAATAGGACCCTTAGGAAATGTATATTGATGTGTGATCAGCACCTTGAACCCCCAGATGCTTCACAGA
The DNA here is from genome assembly GCF_039654945.1 of Dendrobates tinctorius. NCBI lineage: Eukaryota > Metazoa > Chordata > Amphibia > Anura > Dendrobatidae > Dendrobates > Dendrobates tinctorius. Next base: position 34,792,656 of record NW_027361732.1, on the reverse strand, counting down.
AGTTTATAACACAGAGCTTTGAAAATAAAAAAAATCACATTTTACCCACAAAAATTGACTTTTAACCCCAATTTTTTTTTACTTTCACAAGGGTAACTTGTGACAATGAACCTCAAAATTTGTTATACATTTTCTAATGAATGTGTTGATACTAGTGATGGGCAAGCACTATAATGCTCGGGTACTTGTTGCTCAGGTCGAGCATATTGAAATTTTCGGATACTCGACCCGAGCAACGAGCCCAATGTTAGTGTCTATAGGAAACTTTTTGCCGCAGCCCCCGGGGGTCTTTTTAGGGTCTAAAAATGGTGAAAATCAATAGAAACAGTGCTCAAATGACATGGGAACATCTTGGGGAAGACCCCTGGAAGCATTCTGTCTCCCAGGTCACTGCTGTGAATAATGTTGTCAGAGTCTTACGCTGCTTTTACAGACTCAAAATAAAACATACAAAAACAAAACCAAAATGGATTTTTCTGGGAAATAGGAAAATACTTTCCAGGGTAATGATTTGTATGCAAGGCAAAATAAATTACCCAAAACAAAAATGTTCCTCCACCACTTAGGCTATGTTCACACATAGCGCTTTTGAGGCTTTTTTCAACTTTAGCATTGCTTTCAACCAAGACAAATGCATTCATTGGGAAATGTCATTTTGACATTTTACAACTTTATCTGGCCATGTGGTGTGTGACACATCATCTGACACATCCTGTTTCATTTATGAAGGAGGGACTCTGAAAGTCACAAAGACTAATTTTTATAGGGCCATCAGGCAGCCTTTACTATTCTTAAAGGTCCAGCAGTCGGTCATCACTATTCTTAGAAAGCCATCAGCCAGCTATGTTTTGTTGTTCCCATTATTAAACAGTTGGTCTCCTATACTGTTATTGCCTATGCAGTGAATGCAAGGCCTACTCCAAATATGGATGCAGCATAATAACCCTATGAGCAGACATCCTGGATGACCACATGAAACCAAAGTTCCCATTATTACTCATTTGGTACTCTTTACAGTATGCAAGTACCGGTCACCCGTGTCCCTCACATAGGAGCTCAAATTAGTAACAAATGGTCTTAGTATTTGATCGATGTACATACCTATATTTTGTGTCAAGTTATCAATTCCAGCAACTATAGGTCTGCCTTTTAATGGATTCAAACCATTATGTATTTTAGGTAGACAATAAAAAGTTGCCATTGAAGGGTATATGAGGGTAATAAAAATTCTTTCTCCTTTGAGTCAATGACCCCAAGTGCAAACCCCTCATTGATTAATTGCCTCAGGGAAACAATAAGGCAAGCAGTTGGATTCACCAAAAGGGTTTCATAATTTGCTTGATCTTCCAAGACTGAAAGACACATAGTTTTATGTTGTGCTGTATTCATGATGACCAGGTTTCCTCCTTTGTCAGAGTTTTTTATGGTGATATTATGGTCATTCTCAAGTCTTATGAGGCTCTGCATTTCCTCTTTATTTAAATTGTGGGTACCTGAATTCAAACTACTGCCTGATTTCACTAAATCATTGGTAACCAGGTTGACAAACGCATCAATTGAATTGACCTCCCCCATTGATGGGGGCATGTTTTTACTCTTATTTCTGAGACTGGTAAAAGGACCCTCCCCTCTAGGATTGGGGTCAACATCTCCCAAATGGAACAGAAACCTTACATCCTGGAGGAGATCCTCAGAGATCCCCAGCTCAGCCGAGGTCCTCTGATCCTGCCTGGCAAATTGTTTCTTCCATTTTAGCTTTCGGGCAAATAGATGTAGATCCTTCACCGTCTCAAAAATATCTAGGTCCGATGTTGATACAAATGTAAGGCCCTTACATAAAGGGAAGCCTGGGTTCAGAGGGACTGATTGATTTGCCCCTGTGACGCCTGTTAGAGTTTCCATTCAAGTCTAGTGCTTATTTGGTGATCATCTAGTTCAATATTTGACTGTCTTCACAGGTGTCAGGACAGTTTTCATGTTGTTTGTTTTTTTGTCACGTGCACTTTTTATCAGGATTTTTCCTTTTTAATTGGTTCTAATAAAGTAGATTAGTTTAAATTTTGTTAATATATCGGTGCTAGCTTGCTGTAAAGTTTACTAGATTCCGGCTAGTGGATCACTCGCTGTCTAGATCATTTGGTACTCCCATACTGTTTGGCTATGTAGTGAATTGCAGTGTTGAGTCTCAAGAGCCTGCATTGGAGCATTGCAGTGTTGAGGCTGAAGAAACTGCAGTGGAAAATTTCAGTTTGATGCAGAAAAACCGGCAGTGGAGAATTTCAGTGTTGAGGCTGAAGAAGCTGGATTGGAGAATTGCAGTGTATAGGCTGAAGAAATTGCAGTGGAGCATTTCAGTGTTGAGGCTGAAGAACCCGCAGTGGACAAAGTGTTTAGGCTGAAGACACGGCAGTAATGCATTGTAGTGGTGAGGCTGAAGAACCTGCATTGGTGAATTGCAGTGTTGAGGCTGAATACCCGGCAGTGGAGAATTGCATAGTTGAAGCTGACCAGCCGCTACAGTTACCATTATTAGGAATACTGTTTGCCTATGCAGTGAATGCAAGGCCTGCCCCAAATTTGGATGCACCCCAATACCCCTTAGAAGAGATGTGGAAGAGGGCCTCCTAAAAATCTGTTCCCATTACAAAGTAGTGGGTCTCCTATACTTGTAATGCCCATGAAGTAAGTGTATGGGGTGACAAACATTTCCCCCAAGGGGGAATACATCAATATACTGTATAAAAAATGTGTATACAGGCATCATAAACACCCTTTTCAACACTAATATGGGTGTTACATCATGGAATCCGGTCACCATGGTGATCTAGTGGTGGTGGATGATGAGGTTGAGGAGAAGGAGGACAACCACAAATAGCCAAAATCAGGAAGCGTATACCCATGTGTGGGTGTGAAGAGGTGCATCGGATTAGACCTCCCAAAAAAGACACTGGATTTGACTTTGTTGCACTGCTATCATCCGGTGGTTCAGAGAAGTCTGGCCCAATCCAGACCTTGTTCATTTTTATAAGAGTCAGCCTGTCAGCATTTTCAGTTGACAGGCAGATTCGATTATTTGTTATAATTCCAGCAGCGGCACTAAAAACTCACTCTGACAAAGCGCTAGAGGCAAGGCAGGCCAGGACCTCCAAGGCATACAGAGCCAGTTCATGACACATGTCAAGCTAGAATACCAATAATTATAAGGCACAGAGGGATCACGGAGGACGTTGGTACGGTCAGCAAGGTACTTCCTCAGCATGTTCCAAAATGTTGCACTCCTTGTGAATGTACCCCATGCCTCAGGGCCAGTGTGATGGGAGGGTCTGAGAAAACTATCTCAGAACTTTGCCAGTGTTTCCCTGCCTCTGCTGGATTGGAGTTGTGTGTCTCTCACCTGTACTCTTTGGTTTTCCAATCAAGTGTGACCTCTGCCACCAGTGTTTTTAGATGGGAATTTTTTTAATAATTCCTCAGCAAGGTGCCTCTGGTACTGCACCATATTAGTACACCTGTCTGACTCTGGAATAAGAGACAGAAAGTTCTCCTTATAGCATGGGTTTAGAAGTGTCACCAAACAGTAATGACTGTCACCCAAAATTTTGAGAGCGCGAAGGTCATTGGAGAGGCAGCATAACATAAACTCAGCTGTTATGATTGGGTCACCGAGGAGGAAAGCAAGACCAAGCTAAGCCACAGAAAACCAGAGAGGTTGGTAACCAAGCAGATTGCAGACCCCTGATCCTATCCACACAACTAGCAGTAGCCGTGCAGCATACCTACGATGATTCTAGATGCCTCGACACAGCCGGAGAACTAAATAAGCCTAAAGCAAGAAAGGGGAAATCTAAACTGCCCCAGAGCAGACCCCAAAGGAATAGACAGCCCCAAACATATATTGTCGGTGAGACAAGATGAAAACACAAATGCAGGTAGGAAAATAGGCTGAGCAAACGATGGGGCCCAAACTAACTAAACAGGACAGGAAAGAAAAGACACTGTCTGCAATCATGCAAAAAACCCTGCATAAAATGCCCAACACGTCTGATAGAAAAAACACTGAAGTCACTAGACTTCGCCCACTATTTTAGCACTCTGGTATATTCTGAAAGCAGAGCAAAGAGAGGCCAATCTAATAAGGGACAAAAACAAACTGGCACAAACAGTAACATAAGGATGGAAATTCAGCACAGCCTCAGCCGGGGCTGGCTGACCACACAAAACTGAAATAGACAAAACCAAATCAAATGTGAACATTAGTAAAAGAACACTTGAGCATGCAGGGACTGAGCTGGTAACTAAGACCTCAGGAAGCAGGAAAAAATCACCACCAGGGATAGAGGGAGTCGGCTGTCTTAAATCCAATTGTCCTCCTCATTATCAGGTGGCAGACCTCTGTCAATTAGATCAGCTCCATTACCTCCTGTAACCATCAGAGGGAGCCCAGAAAGAGAACTCGCGACCACTCTGTCAATATAACCAGCTCCACTACCTTCACTAGTAACCAGAGGTAGGCCAGAAAGTGAATTCACAACATTCAGCTATGCTTGCCAGACTGCTAAGAGGCAAGACTTACATGTCCTCACCAAGAGGACAACTGACCATGCTCTTCTCCTCCTTCTCCTTCTCCTCCAAGTTTCTCAGGACATCCACGCTGAACAGACGGTATTACAGTTGTGCTTGTAGAACCATCTAGAGTGCATGAAACTAGCTCCTGTTCTTTCGGCTTCTCTTCCTCATTGTCACCCAATATTGACAGCCTTGTTGATGTTGGTAGTCAACAACTGCCCTCTTCTGCTCACAAATACTTTCCAACATCTGCAGTGTAGAGTTTCAATGTGTGGGGACATCACACAACAGTCGGTGAGCCGGAAGCTGCAAATGCTGCTGAAGCACGGCAAGGGCAACGGAAGCTGTAGCTGACTTTATAAAAATGGGCAAACAGGCGGCGTACTTTCATAAGCAGAACCGGCAGCTCCGGGTAGCTTTTGAGAAACCATTAAACAACGAGGTTAAGCAAATGGGCCAGGAATGGTACGTGTGTGAGCTTGCCTCGCTTCAAAGCCGCCACCATGTTCCAGCCATTGTCACATGTGACCATGACTGGCTGTAGGATCAGCAGTGTCAGCCACAGATCTGCCTGCTCTTTAAGAGCTGTACATAACTCTTCAGCATTGTGTCACCTAAACATATTAGCTTCAGTACAGCCTGTTGCCTCTTGGCTGAGGCATTGCTGCAGTGCTTCCAGCTTGTGACTGATGTGGTCATTTCAGAGATGGAGGCTGAAGAAGTGGAGGAGGAGATGCAGGAGCTGTAGACTGTGGGGGCAACCCTGATTGACATAGGGCCTGCAATCCTTTACCACCGTCGCCTTCGTGTTTCCATGACTGCTCAAATATTTTGCCATTGCTACATGCGATCTCCTCTTTCCTTACTTCAAGTGGACTGGGCGAGAGGCCAAAATTTATAAATAGAAAAGTGAACAGCTCTTCGGAGTGTCCAAGTATGGGATCAGTTGCCTCTGGGAGCTCGGGATGGTGGGAGGAAGGAGGAATATGCGGTCCAGACTCACGGCTACTCAGACTTGACCATGTGGAAGACAGGGTTGTGGTAGTGGTGGCGACAAAGTGACTGGAAGCATTATCCGCTATCTAGCCAACAACCTTTAAGGGCCTTTTACACTAAGCAACGCACCAGCGATAACAATAGCGATCCGACCAGGCATAGATCGCTGTTGTGTCGTTACGTGATCGCTAGATAGCTTTCAAACAGTCCACTCTCGTCAACGACTCTAGAGAGATCAGCGATCTGCATAGCGACCTCGTTGCTCGTTGAGTACCTTTCACATTACTAAACAAAAAACGATTCAGACCTCGGTGGGCGTGCTTCAGCGTTTAATTTACAACGCCCCCCAAAGCGCCGATTGGTGGTCACCGCTGCGCTGTCATTGGCCGGCGGCGTCATTAAAGAGGACGTAATAGCGTTACAGTTTAAATCTCTGGAGCGCCGTGGTTAGCTTCTAAACCAGCATTTTTCTCCCTAGAGACAAAAGTGCATTTTTGGTTAGATTTCGCTATTCGTCCTTCAGCAACCCTCTTGAAGAATCGTCATCGTTGGTTATTTTCAAATACCTCCATTTTTAAGATCATCTTAAGAATCAACAGTGCACATTTTTTTATATTTTTTCTCCATAACTTTCGGAATTTTCGCAACGTCAAAGGTAAGTGTATTTTGGTTCCAAATTTTTTTTTTTTTTTTTTATGCCCTTTTTTTTTTTGTTTTATTTTATCGTTTTATTTTAGTTTAGTGTAGAAACCGCGCCCGCCCCCATTTTTGTAATTGTTGAACGGGATACCTTTCTAGGACAGCGACCTAGCTTATGCGATTCAAACTCTTTTTTATTGTGTCTATGTTAATTTTGTCCATATGCACATGTCCGAGCAGCCATTTTAGTTTTGAAACCGCGCCCGCCCCCATTTTTGTAATTGTTGAACGGGATACCTTTCTAGGACAGCGACCTAGCTTATGCGATTCAAACTCTTTTTTATTGTGTCTATGTTCATTTTGTCCATATGCACATGTCCGAGCAGCCATTTTAGTTTTGAAACCGCGCCCGCCCCCTTTTTTGGAATTGTTGAACGGGATACCTTTGTAGGACAGTGACCTAGCTTATGCGATTCAAACTCTTTTTTATTGTGTCTATGTTAATTTTGTCCATATGCACATGTCCGAGCAGCCATTTTAGTTTTGAAACCGCGCCCGCCCCCATTTTTGTAATTGTTGAACGAGATACCTTTCTAGGACAGCGACCTAGCTTATGCGATTCAAACTCTTTTTTATTGTGTCTATGTTAATTTTGTCCATATGCACATGTCCGAGCAGCCATTTTAGTTTTGAAACCGCGCCCGCCCCCATTTTTGTAATTGTTGAACGGGATACCTTTCTAGGACAGCGACCTAGCTTATGCGATTCAAACTCTTTTATTGTGTCTATGTTCATTTTGTCCATATGCACATGTCCGAGCAGCCATTTTAGTTTTGAAACCGCGCCCGCCCACATTTTTGTAATTGTTGAACGGGATACCTTTCTAGGACAGCGACCTAGCTTATGCAATTCAAACTCTTTTTTATTGTGTCTATGTTCATTTTGTCCATATGCACATGTCCGAGCAGCCATTTTAGTTTTGAAACCGCGCCCGCCCACATTTTTGTAATTGTTGAACGGGATACCTTTCTAGGACAGCGACCTAGCTTATGCGATTCAAACTCTTTTTTATAAAATGTATGTCCGTACCTAAATGAAAGAGTTCTCACCATTTCCTTTCTTTTTTATTACAGATGGCATCAAGTAGCCAAGTTGCAAACAGCCAAGACTTCATACGCCTATTTATTGAGATGTATCGGTCATTGCCCTGCCTCTGGAAGGTGAAGTCTCCAGACTACAGTAACAAATACAAGAAGAAGGTTGCATATGAAAAACTTGTACAGCTATATCAAGAAAATCACCCTAGCAAAACGGTTGATGAGGCTGTTATTAAAAAAAAAATTCAAGCTCTACGCACTGTGTTCAAGAAGGAATTGAACAAGGTGGAAAAGTCTACAAGGTCTGGGGCGGGTACCGATGAAGTGTATGTTCCGAAGTTGTGGTACTACAACTTGCTGGAGTTTACGCGAGACCAGGAAATCCCCAGGGTTATGCACTGTTCTATGTCACTGCCACAAGAGGAAGAAACAGTGACACGGCCTGATTCCCCTCTAGTCGATGTAAGTATGTTTTGGGTTTCCCTCCAATAACCTATGATACATATATATGTACATGGTACAGTTGAGTTTTATTCATTAAGTTGATGATTTGAAACTTTGTTCACAGCTGATACCTCTTCATTTTAATTTGGTTTATCATAACATAATTTCTACAAATTGTCGATGTCAGTACATAGCCAGTACCAATGTTCACACCCCCTCTTAATAAATTATTGTTATGTGTTTACAAAACACTCGTTTTACTTTTTCTGTGTTTTAACCTTGTTTTTCTGTTCTTGCAGCATGTAACTGAAGAGGTGTCACCTACACCATGTGTAATTCCTGAAACCCCTGCAACATCAAACCCAACCGACGAGGAGGCAGAGGAGGCAAGTGTGTCCGTGGGTGCGTACACTGTGCAAAGGCATAACCCTGTGAGTAGAAAAAGAAAGGCCACCGCTCCACCTTTTCCTGAGTTTGTCGATATAGCAAAGAACATATTGGTGCTGCAGGAAAAGCAAGCCATTGGGGGCTTTGCACACATGGTGGACGAAAGACTTCGGTCTCTGGACGTTACGCAAAGGCTTCAGGCTGAGAGAATTATATTTGAAGCGCTAAATAAAGCTGCTGTTGGACAACTAAAAGACAGTTATATTCTGGTGGATTCCCAAGCAATGTCAATAACCCCATGGCCGCAGACACAAGAACTGGTAACAAGCACGCCAAGAAGGGTGATTCAGCCGCTACACAGCATGAACTTTGGAACCCCACATTTGCAGTCTGGCCCATTCATAAATCCTGGAAGGCAGCAACTGAATGACTCAGACTTTAGTTACACTCAATTATAGTTTTTATGTTTACTTGTTGTATTAACAAAATTGTTTGGTTTTTCTTTTTTGTTTGTTTATAAAAAATAAAAATTGAAATTTAAATTTTTGCATTACACATGACTACAATTTCAAGTCCTTTCTAGACTGAGACAAAAATTGTTTTGCCAATTAGGCTTTTTAATTTCTTTCTTTAAGACTGATTTTTAAACAAACCATTGTAGTTTAACATATGTCAACATGACATAGACAATTTTTGTAAACAAAAAAAAAAAAAAAAAATTAAATGTTATCACCCTGCGGTTGGGCTGCCACAAATTGGTCCAGCATCACTCCGAGTTGGTTGTAACGCAGACATCGCCCTCCTGTGTGCTGCCAAGAGTTCAGGTAAGGTTGGTATTTCTGTTGAGGAAATTTACATTGTTGATGGCGGTTTTGTAAATGTGCATGCATACGGTGCCATAGCATGTGGAGCAGCATATGGTGGCATAATGTGGTTTTGGTAGCAAATGGGGCCATATCCTATGGATCGCAATATGGGGCCATAGTGTTAAGTGGCAGCAGATGGGTGCATATGGTTCATGCTTGTGGTCAAACACTTACGTTTTTGTTGCGCCTCTGACTCTTCAGATGAGGAGATAACAGCCCTTCCACGTCGAGTGGCAACACGTACTAGAAAAGAAAATGTCTAAATAAAGAATATGCCAGCAACTGTTACACAAATTATAAATTCTCACATGCTTAAAAAAAAAAAAAAAAAAAAAAAATTGATTACCGGAGGTCGAGTCAGCTCCAGCTTCCCGGAGTGATACTGGAGAAAACACACCAATTGGGGATGAAGTGGAGGAAGCAATTTGTGGTTGAGGCGTTGAGGGGGGCGAGGGGGTCCTTACGGGCTCAGGTATCTAAAAATATGAAATTGAGCATTGAACATTTCCAAAGCGGTGAAAACATAAAAAAAAGAAACGGTATTGTAATACTCCATTATTGTTTCCTCCCTGGAATAAACTTTGGCTTTTATTTACCGTTCGGCTTATGTGAACCATGACTTCTTCCCCCCCCTATTCTTGTAATTTTCAACCCAATAAAAATACTAATAACATGAACAAACGCATTTTATACACTTACGGACTCTGCTTCAGGAGATGCTTGGACCAACGGGCTTGCGTGTGCTGCGGGGGCTGTTGGTGCTGCAGGTGCAGGTGGGGCCGGGGCCGCCGCATGCGCCGCTGTTTGGAAAAAAACAAAACTGAGCGCAAAACCACTTATATTTGCGTTGTGCAATTTCACATGTGCGAATCAAAAAATATATTTTTTTTTTTTTACACTGTAAACCCTGTTGAAAAAAAAAAAAAAAAAAAAAAAAAAAAATTTAAAACATACTATGTGGAACACTCACCTCGGTCCCTCCGCACTTGTTGTTGGAGGCTGTTGAGGAGGTCTCTTGAGCGAAAGCGCAGATCTGCCAGTTTTTTCCTGATTTGCGTTGTGGTGCGCTCAACTCCGAACCGGCGTAACAGTCCTCGCCTGATCCTCCGCAACACAGTCCGCTTGTGTCTCATGGGGTGTGCATGCGCCTGTCCACACGCATAATCGAGCCTCTCCATCTCCTGTACCAGGAAACGCATTTCGGCCTCCCCCCAAGGTGTAGCTCTCTGTCTACCAGCCATTGCTTCCTGTTTTGCTTTCACAACGCAGCAGGGACGGCCACAAGAACGTCGTGACGTCACGACGTTTTCCCGCCTCATTTGGTGACGCTACTGCGTACTTTTAGTTATGGTACTACTGCGCGCTTATCGGTGACGCTATAGAGTCCACTTCAGGGCGGTTGTAAAATGGCGTGTTAACGGATCGCTACAGTGCTGATACTGTGTCGCAGGGCTATGTTATCTTTTTTTTCTTTTAAAAACCAGTAACACTTTGAAAAGTAGCAACTATGTGAATTTATTGTTGTTTTTATCACACAAGAATGAAATAAACACGTTAAATAAACACTTTTGCTGTCTAGATTTCATGCTGCCAAGTAACAGCACCAGGCCCATTAAAATATTGGCAGTATTGGTCCCTGCAGGCCTTAGCATCATCACGGTTTCTTCCCCTTGCCAGTGCTTGAAGTCCAGGTACTGCGGGATCATTGTCGCGCCACCTACCAAGAAGAACCTGACCATTTGTTGTGTCAACAGAGTCCACAAAGGCAGGCGGAGTGTAATCATTTGCATCACGGCGCCGCAGAAAATTGTGCAGCACGCAACAAGCCATAACGACCGAGTCAATGGATTCCAACTTTAGGTTTATGGGTGTGTGGAAAATCCGAAAGCGGCTGGCCATGATGCCAAACGCATTCTCAACAACCCTTCGTGCCCTTGACAAACGGTAGTTAAATATACGTGTTTGCTCCGTCACACTTTTTTGTTGGTACGGTTTCAGCAGATTCGCATGCAGCGCGAAGGCTTCATCACCAACAAAAACAAAGTTGAGGTTGGCGGTTGTCTCTGTGTTGGGAGGCAGGTTCAGGTCACAATTGGTCAATCGCTCTCCAAAAAGTGTATGTTCTAACACTCCACCATCTGAAACCCTGCCGTTCATGCCAACATCAACATTTATGAACTCGTAGTTTGCATTAACAAGGGCCATAAGGATTACACTAAAATAGCCCTTATAATTGTAAAAATAGGATCCACTATTCGGCGGTTGGGTGATCCTCACATGTTTACCATCCAAAGCCCCCCCACAGTTTGGGAACTGCCAAAGCCGCTCAAAATCAGAGGCAATATTTTTCCACTCCGCCACTGTTGTAGGAAACTGGATGTAGCTCCTGAGGCTTTGAACTATGGCATTGCATGTTTCAGGAATCAAACTGCTGAGCAGTGACAAAGAAACGGCAGAAGAAAATTGCATATCTTTCAGTGATCGTCCGGTGGCCAGGAATCTCAGCGTCACGGTCAATCGTTCGTCTACCGGCACAGCAGCTCGCATTTTGGTATTTCTCCTTTCAATCAATGGCGTCACCCTGGCTAGTAAAAATTTGAAAGAGTCCTCTGACATCCGCAGATAGTTCTTGAAATCCTGAGGATTGTTCTCCTGCAGTTCTCTTACGAGCTGCATGTGTGAGAATTCGGACCTCTTCGCCAACCACTCTCTGGTCCACATGCGCCGCTTTCTTTTGGACCACCTCTCTTGCATCTGTGCCTCTTCATGTAGCCGACCAGCCTCCAATACCAAAGCAGCAGCCACAATAGCACGCTCTGCGCCGTTCATGATATACAAACTGCAACATAAAATAAAATCAATAGACGATTTGGTAACAAGAGCTTCATTTGTATAAAGCCAACACAATAATCATTAACAGTATTACTCTAAAAAAAAAAGGCATGTTACTATTGAAATACATACCTGGCAAACAGAGTTGTTCTTTTGATGAATAAAATGAATCCAGTAATAAAAGCGCAATAGCGATTGCAATAGGGACGCCGAAGCAACCGCGCTGTGAAAGCCGTTAAAATATAAACGCTGTAGCGACTCACACTGGAACGTTTAAGCCAAACCGGTTAACATCCAATATGCATGGGAACAAAGTGTTGAATGAGGCGTTCCAGCGTTGTCTTTTATAGCTTTTTTGTCAGATACATTTCCCACATTGTCAGCGCTGTGAAGACCAATAGGGAAGAGGAGGCGTGGCCGGTAAGTCACGCCTGTGTCGCTGAGCCATGCGTAGTTATTGACGTCGCTCATCGTTTTTAAAGCTTCAAACACAACGATAATTACTGGACAGCGGGACGTCAGCGATGGAAAAATGTACCTGCACATTCGAGCACGATCAGCGATAGCCGACGGGGGGTCCGGTCGCTGCTACCTTTCACACTTAACGAGATCGCTAGCGTGATCGCTGTCGCGTCACAATATCGGTGTCGCTTGAGCGATATCATTAGCGATCTCGCTTAGTGTAAAACCCCCTTTAGACACAGCTCTGGGGTATGCTGCTGCAGTCCCCTAGTAATTTGGACAGGAAAGTCTGGCGAGAAGATGTGGGTGTTTGTTGTGGCACAGTTTCAGCTTGCCCACGGCCGTGGTATGCACCATCACGTCCACTTCTCCGTCCCTTGACATGCGCCTTGCACATATTATATGGAGAACAATATTTTCCACCTTCAGCACAAATGGCTGAATTTGCAGCGAACTTATATGTGATCCGTGTGTGGGAAAACCACAGTTTAAAATATCTGGCCTGTAAGTAACAATTTATTTTTTGGAACAAACGGTGTCAATAACTTAGCTAAGACCCAGCAAAAAAATGCAATGGACACCTGAAAATGGCACAATTTTGAGTGCACTGATATGTGAGGCCTGTGACAGAGATTCCCCACTTTTAAATATCTGGCCTGTATTTTTTTTTTCAGCAAACCGGTGTCAATAAATTGTATCACACAATCCATCAAAACTTTACAGTAGCACAGAAATGGCAGAATTTTCTGCGCACTCTGATGCGATCGCTGTGATGGCCAAACCCCTGTTTAAAATAGCTGGATTTTCATGCTGTATTATGGAAAGGATCTGGCTGTATTCTGCAGTGCCAACAAGCAAATGGAGAAAATAAACTGTGTGCACTGGATTGATTTTGAAGAAAATAATCAGGATTAAGAAGCAAAAAAAATGTTTCCTGGACACCGATACCTGGGGCTATATATATATATATATATGGTAAATATCTATAATAGGCGGCAGCAGCAGTAGCAGCAAACAGTAATGGAACAGACCCTCTTGGTGTATGCAATGAAGTATGCCACATACACTGCCTGCTTAGCACTGATATCTATATACACCGTAATTAGTCCTCAAAAGGACTGTTGGTTTAGCTGGATTTGTGTATTCTATATGGTATACCCACACTAACTTATACACCACCAAATCTGTCCCTATCTCTGCAGCAACTCTCCCTACACTGCCTAAGTACTGAGCTGACTGGGACGAGCAGGGCAGCGCCAGGTCTGATATAGACCTGATAACGCTGTGTGGCCAGTCAAACACTGTAATGCCACAACCAACATGGCTGCAGAATTACAGTGCATGGTAGACAATCCCTGCATGTTGATTGGCATTCCAAAGGGCGACAAACATGCAGGGCGGGTCCACGAGCTCCCGCTGAGCATCCCCGGAAATGCACAGCGCTCTCCAAGCATCGCAAGCAGCGCGATGCTCGGGCGAGCACCGAGCACTACAGAGAATGTCGCTCATCACTAGTGTTGAGTGATAACATTCCGATATTGAAAAATATCAGATCGGATTGGATCGGCCGATACCCAAAAAGTATCGGATATCGCCGATTCCGATCCTGGAAGTCCCATTCAAGTCAATGGGACAGAAATATCGGAATAAAAAAAACCCCTTTCTTTCCTTGTAGGTTAATTCTACATGAAGAAAAACAACTAATGATAATGTAGAATGTATTGTGGGAGGTGTAGGAGACATTAAAGCCATAGAAGTTTAGCCCAATCAAATGGAATAGCAGGAATTATTTTTTTTTTTAAAGACGTTCTGAGTTACAAAGATATTGACTATGTTAACCTCTTATATATACAGTCATATGTAAAAGTTTGGGCACCCCTATTAATGTTAACCTTTTTTCTTTATAACAATTTTGGTTTTTGCAACAGCTATTTCAGTTTCATATATCTAATAACTGATGGACTCAGTTATATTTCTGGATTCAAATGAGGTTTATTGTACTAACAGAAAATGTGCAATCTGCATTTAAACAAAATTTGACCGGTGCAAAAGTATGGGCACCCTTATCGTTTTCTTGATTTGAACACTCCTAACTACTTTTTACTGACTTCCTGAAGCACTAAATTGGTTTTGTAACCTCATTGAGCTTTGAACTTCATAGCCAGGTGTATCAAATCATGAGAAAAGGTATTTAAAGTGGCCACTTGCAAGTAGTTCTCCTATTTGATTCTCCTATGAAGAGTGGCATCATGGGCTCCTCAAAACAACTCTCAAATGATCTGAAAACAAAGATTATTCAACATAGCTTTTCAGGGGAAGGATACAAAAAGTTGTCTCAGAGATTTAACCTGTCAGTTTCCACTGTGAGGAACATAGTAAGGAAATGGAAGAACACAGGTACAGTTCTTGTTAAGCCCAGAAGTGGCAGGCCAAGAAAAATATCAGAAAGGCAGAGAAGAAGAATGGTGGGAACAGTCAAGGACAATCCACAGACCACCTCCAAAGACCGGCAGCATCATCTTGCTGCAGATGGTGTCACTGTGCATCGGTCAACAATACAGCGCATGCATAACGCCTTTTTGTATGACCAAACAACTCAATCTTTGTTTCATCAGTCCACAGGACCTTCTTCCAAAATGTAACTGGCTTGTCCCAATGTGCTTTTGCAGACCTCAGGCGACTCTGTTTGTGGCGTGCTTGCAGAAACGGCTTCTTTCGCATCAGTCTCCCATACAGCTTCTCCTTGTGCAAAGTGCGCTGTATTGTTGACCGATTCACAGTGACACCATCTGCAGCAAGATGATGCTGCAGGTCTTTGGAGGTGGTCTTTGGATTGTCCTTGACTGTTCTCACCATTCTTCTTCTCTGCCTTTCTGATATTTTTCTTGGCCTGCCACTTCTGGACTTAACAAGAACTGTACCTGTGTTCTTCCATTTCCTTACTATGTTCCTCACAGTGGAAACTGACAGGATAAATCTCTGAGACAACTTTTTGTATCCTTCCCATGAAAAGCTATGTTGAATAATCTTTGTTTTCAGATCATTTGAGAGTTGTTTTGAGGAGCCCATGATGCCACTCTTCATAGGAGAATCAAATAGGAGAACTACTTGCAAGTGGCCACTTTAAATACCTTTTCTCATGATTTGATACACCTGGCTATGAAGTTCAAAGCTCAATGAGGTTACAAAACCAATTTAGTGCTTCAGGAAGTCAGTAAAAAGTAGTTAGGAGTGTTCAAATCAAGAAAATGATAAGGGTGCCCATACTTTTGCACCGGTCAAATTTTGTTTAAATGCAGATTGCACTTTTTCTGTTAGTACAATAAACCTCATTTGAATCCAGAAATATAACTGAGTCCATCAGTTATTAGATATATGAAAATGAAATACCTGTTGCAAAAACCAAAATTGTTATAAAGAAAAAAGGTTAACATTAATAGGGGTGCCCAAACTTTTACATATGGCTGTATATATATATATTATATATTTTGTCAGATATGTATGTTTCACTACTTCCATGCTCTTCACCTTCTTTTTTATTTCTCCCACACTTTCTCCTTCATCATCCTCAGCAGCAGCTTCTTTTTCATCAACTTCTTCTTCACCTTATTCATCTTCTTCTTCTTCACCTTCTTCCTATTATTCTTTTTATTTACATTATTCATATTCTTCTTATTCAACTATAATTCTTCTTCATATTCTACTTCTTCATCTTCTTCCTATTCTTCTTCTTCTTCTTCATCATATTCTTATTTGTGACAGGCATTGCTGTAGTTGTTATCTATAAAAGTTTGAAGATTACACCGTCTGTTCTGCCTGTCACAAAAGATTTACAACAGGATTTGTCCGCGTTCAGTTTGGCCTGCAGCAGCAGGCATTTTCCAGGGGCACCACGAGGAGGAACGGACTCACCCCCATATACTGCTTAGTCTTCTTCTGCTTATAATTTAGATAATATCATTTGCTCTGAATTTTAGTCTAATGCTTAATGTTCTTCTGCTTTTGGTTTTTCTGCTTCTTGGTCTTCTGTCTCTTGTTGTTCTGCATCTTGGTGGTTGTCTTCATGTTCTCTGTCCTCTTGGTCATCTTCTTCAGGGTCATCTTTTTGGTTTTCTTCGGTGTGGTCTTCAGGGTCGTCGTCTTCAGGGTCGTCGTCAGGAAGATCCAGAGTGAGAACCAAAAGCCATTTCCACAAGCTTGAACTTGGAAAAGTAGCAGAAAGTACAAGAAGGCTGAGGAACTGCTGAGAACCAGCTGACGGTACTGGAACTCGGATAGTTAGCAGAAGGAACAAGAGCAAATGGAACTAGCGAGGACCAGCTTGCGGTGCTGGAACCCAGAGGGGCAGCATAAGGAACAAGAGCCAATGGCACAACCGTGGACCAGCTGACGGTGCAGGAACACGGTTACTAAGCAGGAGGTACCTGTGCTAGAAAGCACTACTAAGGACCAGCAGACGTTGCTGGAACTCTGATAACGAGAAGGAGGCACCTAGGCCAAAGGCACTGCCGAGAACCAGCTGACAGTGCTGGAACCCGGATGGGTAGCAGAAGCTGCAAGAGAAAATGGAACTAGCGAGGACCAACTGACGGTGCTGGAACCCAGAGTGGCAGCTGAAGGAACAAGAGCCAATGGCACAACCGTGGACAAGCTGATGGTGCTGGAACACGGTTTTGTAAGCAGGAGGTACCTGTGCTGCAAAGCACTACCAAGGACCAGCAGACGTTGCTGGAACTCGGATACCGAGAAGGAGGCACCTCGGCCAAAGGCACTGCCGAGAACCAGCTGATGGTGCTGGAACCCAGATGGGTAGCAGAAGGTACCCATGATAAACAAAGTTGTAAGGCCGCGAGCAGGCTGCAGTTACCGACACCCACAGACCTGCAGGGGTTGCTTGTCCTATTGGCACTACAGAACCAGCCTTTATTACCAGAACCCGCAGCCCACATAGGAAGCACCTAAACTGCAGGCATCATAGACTCGGTTAACCCAACCGCAGCATGACCGGACAACGAGTCGGTGGCAAAGTGACGTTGACACTACCCGAAAACAGCAGGCGTGCTGGAACCTGGCTGGGCAGGAGGGAGTATCCATGCCAAAGACACTGCCGAGAACCAGCTGACGGTGCTGGAACCCGGATGGGTAGCAGAAGCTAAAAGAGTCAATGGAACTACCGAGAACCAGCTGGCGGTGCTGGAACCCAGAGTGGCAGCTGAAGGAACAAGAGCCAATTGCACAACTGTGGACCAGCTCACGGTGCTGGAACACGGTTTGTAAGCAGGAGGTACCTGTGCTACAAAGCACTACCAAGGACCAGCAGACGTTGCTGGAACTCGGATACCGAGAAGGAGGCACCTCGGCCAAAGGCACTGCCGAGAACCAGCTGACGGTGCTGGAACCCAGATGGGTAGCAGAAGGTACACATGATAAACAAAGTTGCAAGGCTGCGAGCAGGCCGCAGTTACCGACACCCACAGTCCTACAGGGGGTGCTTGTGCTATTGGCACTATGGAACCAGCCTTTATTACCAGAACCTGCAGCCCACATAGGAAGCACCTAAACTGCAGGCATCATAGACTCGGCTAACCCGACTGCAGCACAACCGGACAACGAGTCGGTGGCAAAGTGACGTTGACACTCCCCGTAAACAGCAGGCGTGCTGGAACCAGGATGGGCAGGAGCGAGTACCCGTGCCAAAGACACTTCTGAACAGCAACTGGCGATGTTGGAGCCCAGGGTCAATCAGGTTGTAGGCTGAGGCCTATTTTCATCAAGTTTAATATCTGTCGTAGACTACTACTGATTTAAAACGTGCTCCAACTAGGCCTCTGGCTCCACTCTGTCTCTAGTATTTCCCCTGGCCTCCAACCCCGCCAGTTGCTGCTCAGAAGTGGCATCTGCACTTGTTTCTGTGTTACTGGGGCTCAGTCACGTCAGTTGATCCCCTGCTGTGTGGACGGCAAAGTCTCATGCTCCCTCCACATTCAAACTACTACTGATTTTTAACCATGCTCCACTTCGGCCTCTGGCTCCACTGTCTCTAGTATTTACCCTGGCCTCCAACCTTGTGCTGAGGTGCTGCCTCTGCTCCCTCTTTGTGCAGAGCTTCCTCCACTGCCTCGATGCACAGAGCTGCTTTGTAAAGCACTAGCAGCACGGCTCTCGGGTGGAATGGAGAACATGATGGACTGCACCAGTGTGTCTTGGTACTCCCGCATTTTACGCTCCCGGTTCAACGGTGGTATGAGGCTTTGTAAGTTGTCCCGGTAGCGAGGATCTAGGAGGGTGTACACCCAATAATCAGCCGTGTTGAGAATGTGGGCGATGCGGCGGTCATTTCTCAGGCACTGCGGCATGAAATCAACCATGTGCTGCAGACTCCCAACTGCTAAAAAAACGCTGTCCCCTGCTTGAGGCATCATCTATGCCTGCTCTGCATCGCCCCACCCTCACTGTACATACTAAAAAAGAGCTGCAAGGTGCGATCTTGCCATGCTGGAACGCCGCAAGTGAGCGCACTTTATGTAGACCTTGTGCAGCAGTGCATCAAGATCCGGATAGTCCCTCAGAAAGCTCTGCACGACCAAGTTCAGCACATGTGCCAGACATGGGATGTGAGTAGGTTGCCTAGGCCCAGAGCTGCCACCAGATTTTGGCCATTGTCACACACTACCAAGCCTGGCTGGAGATTCGCTGGCAGAAACCACACGTCGCTCTCCTGCTTGATGGCATTCCAGAGCTCCTGCTCTGTGTGGCTTTGATTCCCCAAAGAAATTAATTTCAGTACGGCCTGTTGACATTTGGCCACGGCTGTGCTCATATCGGTCGTAACAGGCCCCTGCTGCGCTGATTCTGAAGAACTTGAGTAGGAGGAAGAGTCAATGTGTACAGACTGGATTCTGGCAAACCGTGGAGTTGGCAGAACACGTACAGCACCACTCTCCAGATCTGTACCCGGCTCCACAACATTGACCCAATGGGCAGTGAGGGAAAGGTATCGTCCCTGTCCATGGATACTGGTCCACGCATCGGTGGTCAGGTGGACCTTGCTACTGACGGCGTTTAGTAGCGCATGTTTTATTTTTCCCTCCACATGCTTTTGCAGGGCAGGGACGGCTTGCCTGCTGAAATAAAAGCGGCTGGGCACGGTGTATTGTGGGACTGCCAATGCCATGAAGTTCCGGAAGGTGTCAGTCTCCACCAGCCTGAATGAGAGCATTTCAAGGGCCAGTAGTTTGGCAATGCCAGCATTCAGAGCCTGTGCTCGGGGGATGGTTTGCCGAGTATGGCTGCTTTTAATCCCATGCCTGTGCTACCGATGACTGTAGAGTGGCCTGGGAGTGTGAGGATGACTGGGAACATGGTGCTGTGGGTGGAATGTCACTGGGTCTCTGGACAACAGTGCCAGAGGTTCTTCCTTGCCGATCCTGTGAGGAAGCCGAACCAGCTGTGTGTGAGCTGGAGGAAGAGGCCCCAACATGAGCTGAAGAGGTGGTAGGTGGTGCTGTATGTTGGCCTACGTCATCAGTGTGTCTGTGTAACTCCAGCTCGTGCTTGGTCCGCACATGTTTCCACATATTTGTGGTATTGAGGTTGCTGACATTTTTACCTCTTTTGACTTTCTGATGACACAGCTTGCATTTGACAAGCAAATGTCATCTGCAACTGTGTCAAAAAAACACCAAGCACTGCAAGTATTGGGAGCGCCCGTTTTGGCTTTTGGAAGAGGAATGCTCCTAATGGGTGCCGAAGTGGAGGCTACAGGCAACCAAGTCTGCCCCCTCCCTCTCCCTCCTGTTTTGGCCATTCGGGGAATCTCTTCCTCAGAGCTGCTCCCACCACCTCACGCCATGATGGGTCAAGGACCTCATCATATACACTCCCCTCTTCAAACACCTGCTTCTCCTGGGCAGTCTCGCCAGCACCATACGCACCAGAAAGGTGCACCTGAGTCTCGTCATCATCTGATGCGTACTGAGGTGTACTGACCATAGGCACTGGCCCACCCGCCTCTTCAGATTCAGAGGGACAAAGAAGTTGCGCATCACTGCATACTCCCTCTTCTTCACATTCTTGAATGCTGCTTGGCTGGCCCCCTCTTTCCAAGCCAACAGATTCAGAGAACAGAAGTAGAGACTGTGATGGCTCCTATCCAGGGCTCTCTGACTGCCTGGGCACTTTGGCAGGTGGTGAAGAGACAGATGGTTGCTCTTCAGTGCTCTGGCCCTGAGAGGACGTGGAAGTCATTGAAGTCGATGCGTTAGCTGCCATCCATCCGACAACGGCTTCAATTTGTTCCTCCCGCAGCAGTGGGGTACGGCGAGGTCCTACAAAGCTGTGCATAAAGGACTGTTGCCTGGTAAAACTGGGGGATGCTGACTCACTGGTGCCCGCAGCAGGCACAGAATCCCCACGTCCTCTCCCTGCAGAATCCCCACATCTTCTCTCTGCTGAAACTCCACGCCCACACCCACGTGCCTTACTCCCTGCCTTCTTCATCTTGGTAGATTGATAAAGATAGGCAGAAAAGTACAAAGGGCTTAGTGTGCTTATTCCTGAACAGCTGCTAACATTTTATAAAGTGTGTGTGTGGACTACACTTTAACATGAGCTAATGTGGCCTACACAACTATCAAATGGAGTGTTTGGTAAACTTTATTTTGTTTTGTTTTTTTTCATAAAAACAAAAAGGATGTGACCAAAGGTTTGAAAGCGATAATATCACAATCTTTTTGGAGCTATTACAATGCAGGAAGGTAACCTACAATGCAAAAGATGAGGCTCCAAAAAATATTGTAATACTAATCTGGCTGCAGCTGAAGGGCACAAGCCAGAAAAAAGGCTCCTCTATCTACTCCTATATAGTGTTTGCAACCAACCAATGTAGATGGATACTGATGGATGCACACTAATAGGAGAATGAAAAATGAACTGCAATAAAAGAAAAATATGTGTGAGGCAGTGATGCACGCTGAGCGGCCTACAACCAGACGTGGCTGCAGGACACACTACTCAGCATGAGCTGCACTCACACAGACCTTGCAGACAGCTGTGAACACTGCTGCAAGGCAAAAGAAAGCTACAGTAGTTTTTTATGTAGCCTGGGTAAAGCACAATACGATTTTGAAAATTTGCTATCTCTAACTGTCCCTCAGAGTCTTGAACAGCAGCCTGTCCCTAACTGAATTCACAGCAGAGTGAATCCGAAATGGCGGCGGCGGCTTTTATAGTGCATCATGACATCATTTCAGCTGCCAATCACAGCCATGCCATTAGTTAACATGCCTACATGCCTAACAGGATGTGCCCACACTTCTGAGGATTGTCATTGGCTGAATCAAATCAAACTGGCTCATAGCATTATGGGAACTTCCGATTCCGGTATTCAATGTGCTAAAAGTATTGGAACTCAGTATCGGAATTCCGATACAGTGAATATAGGCCGATACCCAATACTGGCGGTATCGGAATGCTCAACACTACTCATCACTAGTTGATACGCCATATGCTTGGGAATACTATTACTTACACACGAAGCAGGGCTCAGAAGGGAAATGGCACCGTTTGACTATTTAATTGCAAAAACGGATGGAATCAAAAGCATACACCTTGTCGCGTTTAGAGAGCCCCCGATGCACCTAAACAGTTGAAACTCACCACATGTGACCCAACTTTGGAAACCGGATGCCTTAATACACTTATCTAGATGTGTTATGAGCACCTTGAAACCTCTGATGCTTCCCAGAAGTTTATAACTAGAGATGAGCGAATATGTTTGGAAAACGATCGCCAAACATAAAACCGGCATGAATATGATACATTCGGATTCGTGATCGGTAACATGAGCATTTTTCTTAAAATCGGAAAAAGTTGGTAACATTCGGTAAAAGATAGAATAAAAATAAAAGCCAGCAAATCATGTGCCAAGTTAAGTAAAATGACGGCGTGACAGGTTAGAATAGAATAGATAGAATAGATACAGTATATACACATAGAATACCCACATAGATGTCAGTGATATATATATATATAAACATATATATATATATATATACCTGTATATACTGTGTGTGTGTATATATATACTGTATATATACAGTATACAGCTCTGTCAAAAATTAAGAGACCACGGCACAGTTTTATAAAATTCAGCCTCTCTACATGTCTGACAGCCATTCCATTCAGTGTCAGCTGATTTCCAACCAGAGTACACCACATTCTACTTAATGTGCTTCTGATTAGGTGATCACCTGAACTCGCTGAACTAAATCTTATTTGATGAAGGTAAGTGTAAAAAACCCTGCTGTGGTTTTCGCAATCATTCACAAACATGCCTCCATCACACCTATCCTCAAAAAGCCCTCTCTTGACCCATCCTCTGTATCTAGCTATAGCCCTATATCACTTCTCCCCTAAGCCTCCAAGCTACTGGAACAACACGTCTACCTTGAACTGTCCTCCCATCTCTCTTCTTGCTCCCTCTTCGACCGCTTACAATCTTGCTTCCGGTCACACCACTCCACTGAATCTACCCTTACTAAGGTCACCAATGACCTCTTAACCACCAAGAGCAAGCGATACTACTCTGTCCTCCTCCTCCTGGACCTGTCCCTTGGCATTACAGACTTGGCCCTATCCTGGATCTCATCATACCTAACAGACCGGACATTCAGCGTCTCCCACTCACACACCACCTCCTCACCTTGCCCCCTATCTGTCGGAGTCCCACAAGGTTCAGTCCTAGGACCCCTGCTCTTCTCCATTTACACCTTTGGCCTGGGACAGCTCATAGAATCTCATGGCTTTCAGTATCATCTCTATGCTGATGACACACAGATCTACATCTCCGGACCAGATATCACCTCCCTACTAACCAGAATCCCTCAATGTCTGTCCACTATTTCATCCTTCTTCTCCGCTAGATTTCTGAAACTTAACATTGACAAAATAGAATTCATCATCTTTCCCCCATCTCACGTTACCCCCCCAACGAACCTATCCATTACAGTAAATGGCTGCCCACTCTCCCCAGTCCCACAAGCTCGCTGCCTCGGGGTAATCCTTGACGCTGATCTCTCCTTCAAACCACATATCCAAGCCCTTTCCACTTCCTGCCGACTTCAACTCAAAAATATTTCACGAATCCATTCCTTCCTCAACCAAAAATCTGCAAAAACCCTAGTCCATGCCCTCATCATCTCTCGCCTTGACTACTGCAACCTCCTGTTCTGTGGCCTCCCCGCGAACACTCTCGCACCCCTCCAATCTATTCTAAACTCTGCTGCCCGACTAATCCACCTGTCCCCCCGCTATTCCCCAGCTTCTCCCCTCTGTCAATCCCTTCACTGGCTCCCCATTGCCCAGAGACTCCAGTACAAAACCCTAACCATGACACACAAAGCCATCCACAACCTGTCTCCTCCATACATCTGTGACCTCGTCTCCCATTACTTTCCTGCATGCAACCTCCGATCCTCACAAGATCTCCTTCTCTACTCCCCTCTTATCTCCTCTTCCCACAATCGCATACAAGATTTCTCTTGTGCATCACCCCTACTCTGGAACTCTCTACCACAACATATCAGACTCTCATCTACCATCAAAACCTTCAAGAGCCTGAAGACCCACCTCTTCCGACAAGCCTATAACCTGCAGTAACTACCGATCGACCAAACCGCTGCATGACCAGCTCTACCCTCGCCTACTGTATTCTCACCCATCCCTTGTAGATTGTGAGCCTTCGCGGGCAGGGTCCTCTCTCCTCCTGTACCAGTTATGACTTGTATTGTTTAACATTATTGTACTTGTTTTTATTATGTATACCCCTCCTTACATGTAAAGCACCATGGAATAAATGGCGCTAAAACAATAAATAATAATAATAATAATCATCTTGCAATAGGACAAGCTGGATGGCAAAACAAGTAGTAATATCCCAAAAGTAATAGGAATGAAAATATAACTTTTAACCATACCAATGGACTTGAAAAGAAAAGTCTTGATTGAGGAAAAGAAGGGCTCAAATCTGGCTTTACTAGCAGAGGGACACAGTGAGTATCATGTTGCCTCCATCCTTAAAATTTCTAAGATGGCAGTCCATTACAACAAGGTCAAGGGGCAGACATTGAGGACAACAAAGCTACAGACCGGCAGAGGGTGAAAACGACTCTCCACTGAGCGGGATGACCATCATCTTATTCGAATGTCACTCAGCAGCCGCAGGATGACATCAAGTGACCTACAAAAGGAATGGCAAATGGCAGCTGGGGTGAAGTGCAAAACAAGAACAGTTCGTAACAGGCTCCTAAAGGCAGGGCTCAAGTCATGTAAAGCTAGAAAAAAGCCTTTCATCAATGAGAAGCAAAGGAGAGCCAGGCTGAAGTTTACCAAAGACTATAAAGATTGGCCATAGTGGACTGGAGTAAGGTAATCTTCTCTGATGAGTCTAGTTTTCAGGTTTGTCCAACACCTGGTCATCTATTGATTAGACGGAGACCTGGAGAGGCGTACAAGCCACAGTGTCTTGCACCCACTGTAAAATTTGGTGGAGGATCAGTGATGATCTGGGGATGCTTCAGCAAGGCTGGAATTGGGCAGGTTAATCTTTGCGAAAGATGTATGAATCAAGCCGTATACAAGGTTATCCTGGAAAAACAGATGATTCTTTCTGCTCATGTAATGTTCTCCAACTCTGAGTACTGTTCGCCATGCCACACAGCTAGGTCAATCAATGTGTGGATGAAGGACCACCACATCAAATCCTTGTCATGGCCAGCCCAATATCCAGGCCTGAACCAAATTGAAAACCTCTGGAATGTAAACAAGAGGACAATGGAGAGTCACAAGCCAGCAAACAAAGAACTGCTTAAATTTTTGTACCAGGAGTGGCATAAGGTCACCCAAAAGCAGTGTGAAAGACTGGTAGAAAGCATGCCAAGATGCATGAAAGCTTTGATTAGTAATCATGGTTATTCTACAATATATTGATTTTTGAACTCTTCTTGAGTTGAAACATTAGTATTGTTGTTTCTAAATGATTATGAATAGAGTTGAGCGAAACGGGTCGAAAAATTTCAAAAGTCGCCGACTTTTGGCAAAGTCGGGTTTCATGAAACGAAACCCGACCCTAGGATGAGGTCGGCCACGAGGTCGGCGACTTACGCTCCAAAGTCGCGTTTCAAAAGTTTGTTTTGCGCTCTTTTTCAGCCAATCAGGATCCACAGACACTGTGGGCAACGTGATGACATAGGCAGGGGTCACCACCATCTTTCAGAAGGGCATGCAAGTGATTGGCTTGCTTTGGTGGGCGTCACAGGGGGTATAAAAGGGCGTGCACGCCGACCGCCATCTTACTTCTGCCGATCTCAGTATAGGGAGAGGTTGCTGCTGATTCTGTAGGGAGAGCGTTAGGCAGGGAAGAAGACAAAAAAACTGCTACTGCTGCTAGCGATTTGGCCTGCACAACACACCAGTCACTGTGTGTGCAGTGCAAGGGGAGGCTATATAGTGGTGTATCAGTGGTGTTGGTTGTTGGGCTGCCTTCTAAGGCTTCCTGACATTCCTGCATTGCTTAGAACAATGAGGGTAATATACTAATAAAAATAATAAAAAATTGAAAATCCACAACCCCTCTAGAAATGTGGATGGCAGACCATCCGGTGAAAGAACCCAATACCGATGAGTATGGTGGAAGATGATGCTGACAGGGTGCCAAATGGAGATAATATATACAGCAACACGTGAAGATAAATAAAAACACCTTTATTAAGATATAAATGGGTGTACATTTAAAATAAATAAATAAAAAGGCATCCCAAATAAATGCGTAATGTTGGATTATAATAACCTACAACATGGGGTTAGATATATACCCATAAGGCACAGGCTCAATGCTATGAGGAAAGAAAAATAAATATAAATAAAAACTTAATACAGCCCCCAGGAAGAAATGTGCATGCAGTGCACCAAATGGTAATGAATATCCAAAAGTTGTATATACGCGGTGTACAAAAAATAATAACAACAATGGCTGTGCAAACAGTGTATAATAAAATAAGAAGTGCAATGAAAAATAAAAAAGTGTGTGCTGTGGACAAAGAAAAGAGACACTGCTAGAGTGCCACACAATGTGAAAAAAGAAAAAATGGGAGCTGGGAATGAAAAAAATACCTAATGAGCCAGTGGATGGTGCCTGGGGATGCCTGTGAACGTGCCCCGATGCGCGTTTCGGAATGGAACTTCCTTCGTCAGGGGGTGAGTGCAAGACTGGTCAGTACCTCCTTATATGCTGGACTAATTAGCGGGCAGGACACGTGACGGCGCATGCGCCGCTGCCGCGACCCGGAAGACGCATCGCGCGCGGCGTCACATGACCAAGCACCGCCGGGTGAACCCGGCGTGTCCGGCCATGAGGAGACGCCGTCGCCATGCGAACGACCGGCGCAGAGGTGGCGCACGCGCACCAGTGCCTGTCCTTGGAAATTGAAGGCCATGTGAGTGCAGCAATGGCTGTATAAAGATTCACAACTTATTGCATCACTGCAATAAATATATAA
This sequence comes from Dendrobates tinctorius, assembly GCF_039654945.1. Classification (NCBI taxonomy): domain Eukaryota; kingdom Metazoa; phylum Chordata; class Amphibia; order Anura; family Dendrobatidae; genus Dendrobates; species Dendrobates tinctorius. The sequence continues at coordinate 34,765,812 of NW_027361732.1, read as the reverse complement.
CTAATGGGGACAAGATATACAAATATATATATGTAGAAATGATTAAATCAAATAGTAAAATAAATAAATAATAATAATAAATAAATAAATAATAATAATAAATAATAAATAATAATAATAAATAAATAAATAAATAGTAAAATAAATAACAATGGAATATGTGCATATACTAATATGAAAATTAAATGAAGTACACGAGAGAGACAATATGCATGAAACAATGAAGAATATGAATAATAATAAATAAGAAAAAATAATGAAAAATAATAATGAATAATAAATAAAAAATAAAAAATAAAAAATAAATAAAAAATATGAAAAAATGAAAAAAATGAATAAAGAAAATAATCAATATAATATACCACAAAATATATGAATGCTTATAAAACATCAAAAAAGCATTATTATTTTTCATTATTTTTTCTTATTTATTATTATTCATATTCTTCATTGTTTCATACATATTGTCTCTCTCGTGTACTTCATTTAATTTTCATATTAGTATATGCACATATTCCATTGTTATTTATTTTACTATTTATTTTGATTTAATCATTTCTACATATATATATTTGTATATCTTGTCCCCATTAGTTATATATTTATTGCAGTGATGCAATAAGTTGTGAATCTTTATACAGCCATTGCTGCACTCACATGGCCTTAAATTTCCAAGGACAGGCACTGGTGCGCGTGCGCCGCCTCTGCGCCGGTCGTTCGCATGGCGACGGCGTCTCCTCATGGCCGGACACGCCGGGTTCACCCGGCGGTGCTTGGTCATGTGACGCCGCGCGCGATGCGTCTTCCGGGTCGCGGCAGCGGCGCATGCGCCGTCACGTGTCCTGCCCGCTAATTAGTCCAGCATATAAGGAGGTACTGACCAGTCTTGCACTCACCCCCTGATGAAGGAAGTTCCATTCCGAAACGCGCGTCGGGGCACGTTCACAGGCATCCCCAGGCACCATCCACTGGCTCATTAGGTATTTTTTTCATTCCCAGCTCCCATTTTTTCTTTTTTCACATTGTGTGGCACTCTAGCAGTGACTCTTTTCTTTGTCCACAGCACACACTTTTTTATTTTTCATTGCACTTCTTATTTTATTATACACTGTTTGCACAGCCATTGTTGTTATTATTTTTTGTACACCGCGTATATACAACTTTTGGATATTCATTACCATTTGGTGCACTGCATGCACATTTCTTCCTGGGGGCTGTATTAAGTTTTTATTTATATTTATTTTTCTTTCCTCATAGCATTGAGCCTGTGCCTTATGGGTATATATCTAACCCCATGTTGTAGGTTATTATAATCCAACATTACGCATTTATTTGGGATGCCTTTTTATTTATTTATTTTAAATGTACACCCATTTATATCTTAATAAAGGTGTTTTTATTTATCTTCACGTGTTGCTGTATATATTATCTCCATTTGGCACCCTGTCAGCATCATCTTCCACCATACTCATCGGTATTGGATTCCTGCATTGCTGTTTACCCACTGCTCCGCAAACTGCTTTTTTAAAAGCAATCCCAATTTTTTTTTTGTCCTGCTGAGAAGAAAAAAAAACTGCTTCTGCTGCTAGCGATTGTGCCTGTCCAACACACCAGTCACTGTGTGTGCAGTGCAAGGGGAGGCTATATAGTGGTGTATCAGTGGTGTTGGTTGTTGGGCTGCCTTCTAAGGCTTCCTGACATTCCTGCATTGCTGTTTACCCACTGCTCCGCAAACTGCTTTTTTAAAAGCAATCCCAATTATTTTTTTTTGTCCTGCTGAGAAGAAAAAAAAACTGCTTCTGCTGCTAGCGATTTGGCCTGCACAGCACACTAGACACTGTGTGTGCAGTGCAAGGGGAGGCTATATTGTGGTGTATCAGTGGTGTTGGTTGTTGGGCTGCCTTTTAAGGCTTCCTGACAGGCTGGCATTGCTGTTTACCCACTGCTCTGCAAACTGCTTTTTTAAAAGCAATCCAATCTCCCTTATCCTCTAGTCACTTTTGTCACAGCTGTGCCACCGAGCCTGTGACATAGCGCTCAGATATCAGTGGGCCTCACACAATCCAAAAGTGTCCAGTGTCCACAAGTGTCTGCAGAAATTCAAAATCTCCCTTATCCTCTCGTCACTTTTGTCACAGCTGTGCCATCGAGCCTGTCACATAGCGCTCAGATATCAGTGGCCCTCACACAATCCAAAAGTGTCCAGTGTCCACAAGTGTCTGCAGAAATTCAAAATCTCCCTTATCCTCTAGTCACTTTGGTCACAGCTGTGCCATCGAGCCTGTCACATAGCGCTCAGATATTCATTGGGCCTCACACAATCCAAAAGTGTCCAGTGTCCACAAGTGTGTGCAGAAATTCAAAATCTCCCTTATCCTCTAGTCACTTTGGTCACAGCTGTGCCATCGAGCCTGTCACATAGCGCTCAGATATTCATTGGGCCTCACACAATCCAAAAGTGTCCAGTGTCCACAAGTGTGTGCAGAAATTCAAAATCTCCCTTATCCTCTCGTCACTTTGGTCACAGCTGTGCCATCGAGCCTGTCACATAGCGCTCAGATATTCATTGGGTCTCACACAATCCAAAAGTGTCCAGTGTCCACAAGTGTGTGCAGAAATTCAAAATCTCCCTTATCCTCTCGTTACTTTTGTCACAGCTGTGCCATCGAGCTTGTGACATAGCGCTCAGATATCAGTGGGCCTCACACAATCCAAAAGTGTCCAGTGTCCACAAGTGTCTGCAGAAATTCAAAATCTCCCTTATCCTCTAGTCACTTTGGTCACAGCTGTGCCATCCAGCCTGTCACATAGCGCTCAGATATTCATTGGGCCTCACACAATCCAAAAGTGTCCAGTGTCCACAAGTGTGTGCAGAAATTCAAAATCTCCCTTATACTCTAGTCACTTTGGTCACAGCTGTGCCATCGAGCCTGTCACATAGCGCTCAGATATTCATTGGGCCTCACACAATCCAAAAGTGTCCAGTGTCCACAAGTGTGTGCAGAAATTCAAAATCTCCCTTATCCTCTAGTCACTTTGGTCACAGATGTGCCATCGAGCCTGTTAGATAGCGCTCAGATATTCATTGGGTCTCACACAATCCAAAAGTGTCCAGTGTCCACAAGTGTGTGCAGAAATTCAAAATCTCCCTTATCCTCTCGTCACTTTTGTCACAGCTGTGCCATCGAGCCTGTGACATAGCGCTCAGATATCAGTGGCCCTCACACAATCCAAAAGTGTCCAGGGCCACAAGTGTCTGCAGAAATTCAAAATCTCCCTTATCCTCTCGTCACTTTTGTCACAGCTGTGCCATCGAGCCTGTGACATAGCGCTCAGATATCAGTGGGCCTCACACAATCCAAAAGTGTCCAGTGTCCACAAGTGTCTGCAGAAATTCAAAATCTCCCCTGTCCTATAGACACCTTGTACCTTGTTTTACATTACTATATAGTTTGTTGGATTTTGTCTACATTTCTACCAAAAATGAGGAAGGCTGGTGGAAGAGGCCGTGGAATTGGGCGGGGGTTGGCAGCTGGTAATGATGGTGTTGGTGGTGGATCTGATGGTAGTGGCAAGAGCAAAATAGGACCGAATGCAGGAGGTGTTGAGCCTGCGTCATCGTCTGGCTACATAAGGCCTCGAACACTTAGTTTTCTAGGAGTTGGCAAACCGCTTTTAAAGCCAGAGCATCAGGTAAAAGTTTTGTCTTACATTGCTGACTCAGCCTCCAGCTCTATCGCCTCCTCTTCTTCAGTTGTAAAAAGTAAAAGCACTGAGTCGTCATTGGAGGCTCATGTTCATGAACCACACCTTTCCTTGTGTCCTTCACCCCAACCAAGATTGAAGGATGATGCAGGCCATACTACTGATTACTCCATGGAGCTGTTTTCACATACCATGCCTGGATTATCAAGTCAAATGGTGAATTACCCAGGCCAAGATGAATCTGACATGGAGTGCACTGATGCACAGCCGCTGATGGATGATTCTGCTGTTACATTCACTCAGAGCACTACATTGTCCTCGCAGTGTACAGAGCCAGATTCTGACCCTGATGAGACTCAGGTGCCCCTTCTTGCACACTATACCACCATACACGGTGACACAGAGGAAGGTGCACATGACATAGAAGAGGAGGTGATGGATGACCCAGTTGTTGAACCAGATTGGCATCCATTGGGGGAAGAGGGTGCTGCTTCCAATAGCTCAGATGAGGAGCATCCACAGCAGACATCGACATCGCAACAGCTGTTATCTGGCAGGCCCGGAGCACTCCAAAGACAGGTTCCAAACATCAAAAGAGTTGCTGGACAGCTTGTCCAGAGGGTCAAAAGATCACAGCGTGCTAGGCCGCAAAATGTCTGCCAAAGTAGGAAGAGTGCAGTGTGGCACTTTTTTGACCAAAATCCTCATGATCAGGCCAAGGTTATCTGTAAGAAGTGCGCAAAGACCTTTAGCCGAGGGAAAAATCTGAAAAATTTGAATACCAGTTGCATGCTTAGACATTTAACCAGCATGCACTTGCAAGCGTGGACACAACACCAAACCTCAAGTGCCACATGTGCAACTGATCACAACGAAGGTAGTCAGCAACGCTACATTGTTTCCCCCACTGTAAGCCCACCGGTTAGCACAGCAGCAAATGTTGAGGTGTCATTGCAAGGCCACAGCAGTCAGGGAATCCCACTGTTATATCAACGAAAGACTGATTCTAGGCCATCAGAAAGAACACCAACTCCATCACCATCATCAACCCTCTCTCAGTCCGCCCTGTCCACCGCTACTTCCACCATATGCAGCTCTCAAGTCCAGCTCACCCTCCCAGACACTATGAGTAGGTCAGGAAAGTACTCAGTCTCTCATCCGCGTACACTGGGTTTGAACGCCCACATTGCCAAACTAATCTCGTTTGAGATGATGCCCTTTCGGTTGGAGGAAAGCACAGCTTTCCGCGAACTCATGGCCTATGCAGTACCACGCTATGAACTACCCAGTCGCCACTTCTTCTCTCGCAAAGCCATCCCAGCCCTCCACCATCATGTGAAAGACCGCATTGTCCATGCACTCAAGCAGTCAGTGAGCGGAAAGGTGCACCTCACAACTGATGCATGGTCCAGTCGGCATGGCCAGGGCCGTTACGTGTCCATCACTGCGCACTGGGTTAATGTGGTGGATGCAGGGTCCACAGGGGACAGCGGTGGTGGGACAGTGCTGCCTAGCCCACGGTATAGGAAACAGTTGGCTGTAGGCGTTTGACCCTCCTCCTCCTCCTCCAGAAGCGAAAGCTCGTCCACAGAGCGCAGTCGTACGAGCACTCCATCTGCAGCTGCCACTGTTGCACACGATGTGTCCCCCTATCGAGCAGCTAGTGGAAAGCGTCAGCAGGCTGTGTTGCAGATGATGTGTTTGGGCAACAGACACACCGCCAAGGTGCTGGCCGAGTACTTGAAGCGACAAACTGAGTCATGGCTGGGCAGTGTACATCTTGAGGCAGGCAATATAGTTAGTGATAACGGCCGTAATTTTTTGGCAGCCATAGCCCTTTCAAAACTCAGCCATATACCTTGCTTGGCTCACACCTTGAACCTGGTGGTGCAGTGCTTCCTCAAAAATTATCCGGAGTTAACAGCCCTGCTCCAGAAGGTGCGAAGACTGTGCGCGCACATCCGCCGGTCGCCTGTACACTCCGTTCGTATGCAGAAGCTGCAGCGATTGCTCCACCTTCCAAACCACCGCCTCATTATCGACATTGCAACAAGGTGGAACTCCACCCTGCACATGGTGGAGCGGCTGTGCGAGCAGAGGCAGGCCATAGTGCATTTGTGGGAGGATACACGGCCAGGCACTTTGAGAGCAGACATGGAGTTGACAGGTGTGCAGTGGTCGAAGCTGAAAGACTAGAGTTGAGCGAAACGGGTCGAAAAAATTCAAAAGTCGCTGACTTTTGGCAAAGTCGGGTTTCATGAAACGAAACCCGACCCTAGGATGAGGTCGGCCACGAGGTCGGCGACTTACGCGCCAAAGTCTCGTTTCAAAAGTTTGTTTTGCGCTCTTTTTCAGCCAATCAGGATCCACGGACACTGTGGGCAATGTGATGACATATGATATGCAAAAACTTGGCACACACTTGTGGATTCTGATGCAGAAAAGTGATTGATTTTAATAAAGTACAGTACATACATATAGACGTTTCGGTCTATGACCTTCATCAGTGTACGTGAGACTGTACTGTGAGCTCAAAAATAACTGGGCATATATCTAGAAATCCGATAAATGAGGAGGCACAAAAGGCCGTTTCTCGTTGCTTGAAAATAGTAAATGGACGCGGTATCCGTCGCGAGTCAATGGCGCGTCCATTTACTATTTTCAAGCAACAAGAAACGGCCTTTTGTGCCTCCTCATTTATCGGATTTCTAGATCTATGCCCAGTTATTTTTGAGCTCACAGTACAGTCTCACGTACACTGATGAAGGTCATAGACCGAAACGTCTATATGTATGTACTGTACTTTATTAAAATCAATCACTTTTCTGCATCAGAATCCACAAGTGTGTGCCAAGTTTTTGTATATCACGAGTCACGGATTGGGATCCTACTTGAGCACCACTAATACTACAGGGTTGTGCCAACGGTTTTGTTTCATTAACGTGATGACAGAGGCACAGGTCACCACCATCTTTCAGAAGGGCATGCAAGTGATTGGCTTGCTTTGGTGGGCGTCACAGGGGGTATAAAAGGGCGTGCACGCCGACCGCCATCTTACATCTGCCGATCTTAGTATAGGGAGAGGTTGCTGCTGATTCTGTAGGGAGAGCGTTAGGCAGGGAAGAAGACAAAAAAACTGCTTCTGCTGCTAGCGATTTGGCCTGCACAACACACCAGTCACTGTGTGTGCAGTGCAAGGGGAGGCTATATAGTGGTGTATCAGTGGTGTTGGTTGTTGGGCTGCCTTCTAAGGCTTCCTGACAGGCTGGCATTGCTGTTTACCCACTGCTCCGCAAACTGCTTTTTTAAAAGCAATCCAATCTCCCTTATCCTCTAGTCACTTTTGTCACAGCTGTGCCATCGAGCCTGTCACATAGCGCTCAGATATTCATTGGGCCTCACACAATCCAAAAGTGTCCAGTGTCCAAAAGTGTGTGCAGAGATTCAAAATCTCCCTTATCCTCTAGTCACTTTTGTCACAGCAGTGCCATCGAGCCTGTCACATAGCGCTCAGATATCAGTGGGCCTCACACAATCCAAAAGTGTCCAGTGTCCAAAAGTGTGTGCAGATATTCAAAATCTCCCTTATCCTCTAGTCACTTTTGTCACAGCAGTGCCATCGAGCCTGTCACATAGCGCTCAGATATCAGTGGGCCTCACACAATCCAAAAGTGTCCATTGTCCACAAGTGTGTGCAGAAATTCACAATCTCCCTTATCCTCTAGTCACTTTTGTCACAGCTGTGCCATCGAGCCTGTCACATAGCGCTCAGATATCAGTGGGCCTCACACAATCCAAAAGTGTCCAGTGTCCAAAAGTGTGTGCAGATATTCAAAATCTCCCTTATCCTCTAGTCACTTTTGTCACAGCAGTGCCATCGAGCCTGTCACATAGCGCTCAGATATCAGTGGGCCTCACACAATCCAAAAGTGGCCAGTGTCCAAAAGTGTGTGCAGATATTCAAAATCTCCCTTATCCTCTAGTCACTTTTGTCACAGCAGTGCCATCGAGCCTGTCACATAGCGCTCAGATATCAGTGGGCCTCACACAATCCAAAGTGTCCACTGTCCACAAGTGTGTGCAGAAATTCAAAATCTCCCTTATCCTCTAGTCACTTTTGTCACAGCTGTGCCATCGAGCCTGTCACATAGCGCTCAGATATCAGTGGGCCTCACACAATCCAAAAGTGTCCAGTGTCCAAAAGTGTGTGCAGATATTCAAAATCTCCCTTATCCTCTAGTCACTTTTGTCACAGCAGTACCATCGAGCCTGTCACATAGCGCTCAGATATCAGTGGGCCTCACACAATCCAAAAGTGTCCAGTGTCCAAAAGTGTGTGCAGATATTCAAAATCTCCCTTATCCTCTAGTCACTTTTGTCACAGCAGTGCCATCGAGCCTGTCACATAGCGCTCAGATATCAGTGGGCCTCACACAATCCAAAAGTGTCCAGTGTCCAAAAGTGTGTGCAGATATTCAAAATCTCCCTTATCCTCTAGTCACTTTTGTCACAGCAGTGCCATCGAGCCTGTCACATAGCGCTCAGATATCAGTGGGCCTCACACAATCCAAAAGTGTCCAGTGTCCAAAAGTGTGTGCAGATATTCAAAATCTCCCTTATCCTCTAGTCACTTTTGTCACAGCAGTGCCATCGAGCCTGTCACATAGCGCTCAGATATCAGTGGGCCTCACACAATCCAAAAGTGTCCAGTGTCCAAAAGTGTGTGCAGATATTCAAAATCTCCCTTATCCTCTAGTCACTTTTGTCACAGCAGTGCCATCGAGCCTGTCACATAGCGCTCAGATATCAGTGGGCCTCACACAATCCAAAAGTGTCCAGTGTCCAAAAGTGTGTGCAGATATTCAAAATCTCCCTTATCCTCTAGTCACTTTTGTCACAGCAGTGCCATCGAGCCTGTCACATAGCTCTCAGATATCAGTGGGCCTCACACAATCCAAAAGTGTCCAGTGTCCAAAAGTGTGTGCAGATATTCAAAATCCCCCTTATCCTCTAGTCACTTTTGTCACAGCAGTGCCATCGAGCCTGTCACATAGCGCTCAGATATCAGTGGGCCTCACACAATCCAAAAGTGTCCAGTGTCCAAAAGTGTGTGCAGATATTCAAAATCTCCCTTATCCTCTAGTCACTTTTGTCACAGCAGTGCCATCGAGCCTGTCACATAGCGCTCAGATATCAGTGGGCCTCACACAATCCAAAAGTGTCCAGTGTCCAAAAGTGCGTGCAGATATTCAAAATCTCCCTTATCCTCTAGTCACTTTTGTCACAGCAGTGCCATCGAGCCTGTCACACAGCGCTCAGATATCAGTGGGCCTCACACAATCCAAAAGTGTCCACTGTCCACAAGTGTGTGCAGAAATTCAAAATCTCCCTTATCCTCTAGTCACTTTTGTCACAGCTGTGCCATCGAGCCTGTCACATAGCGCTCAGATATCAGTGGGCCTCACACAATCCAAAAGTGTCCAGTGTCCAGTGTCCAAAAGTGTGTGCAGATATTCAAAATCTCCCTTATCCTCTAGTCACTTTTGTCACAGCAGTGCCATCGAGCCTGTCACATAGCGCTCAGATATCAGTGGGCCTCACACAATCCAAAAGTGTCCAGTGTCCAAAAGTGTGTGCAGATATACAAAAACTCCCTTATCCTCTAGTCACTTTTGTCACAGCAGTGCCATCGAGCCTGTCACATAGCGCTCAGATATCAGTGGGCCTCACACAATCCAAAAGTGTCCAGTGTCCAAAAGTGTGTGCAGATATTCAAAATCTCCCTTATCCTCTAGTCACTTTTGTCACAGCAGTGCCATCGAGCCTGTCACATAGCGCTCAGATATCAGTGGGCCTCACACAATCCAAAAGTGTCCAGTGTCCAAAAGTGTGTGCAGATATTCAAAATCTCCCTTATCCTCTAGTCACTTTTGTCACAGCAGTGCCATCGAGCCTGTCACATAGCGCTCAGATATCAGTGGGCCTCACACAATCCAAAAGTGGCCAGTGTCCAAAAGTGTGTGCAGATATTCAAAATCTCCCTTATCCTCTAGTCACTTTTGTCACAGCAGTGCCATCGAGCCTGTCACATAGCGCTCAGATATCAGTGGGCCTCACACAATCCAAAAGTGTCCAGTTTCCAAAAGTGTGTGCAGATATTCAAAATCTCCCTTATCCTCTAGTCACTTTTGTCACAGCAGTGCCATCGAGCCTATCACATAGCGCTCAGATATCAGTGGGCCTCACACAATCCAAAAGTGTCCAGTGTCCAAAAGTGTGTGCAGATATTCAAAATCTCCCTTATCCTCTAGTCACTTTTGTCACAGCAGTGCCATCGAGCCTGTCACATAGCGCTCAGATATCAGTGCGCCTCACACAATCCAAAAGTGTCCACTGTCCACAAGTGTGTGCAGAAATTCAAAATCTCCCCTGCCCTATAGACACCTTGTACCTTGTTTTACATTACTATATAGGTTGTTGGATTTTGTCTACATTTCTACCAAAAATGAGGAAGGCTGGTGGAAGAGGCCGTGGAATTGGGCGGGGGTTGGCAGCTGGTAATGATGGTGTTGGTGGTGGATCTGATGGTAGTGGCAAGAGCAAAATAGGACCGAATGCAGGAGGTGCTGACCCTGCGTCATTGTCTGGCTACATAAGGCCTCGAACGCTTAGTTTTCTAGGAGTTGGCAAACCGCTTTTAAAGCCAGAGCATCAGGAAAAAGTTTTGTCTTACATTGCTGACTCAGCCTCCAGCTCTATCGCCTCCTCTTCTTCAGTTGTAAAAAGTAAAAGCACTGAGTCGTCATTGGAGGCTCATGTTCATGAACCACACCTTTCCTTGTGTCCTTCACCCAAACCAAGATTGAAGGATGACGCAGGCCATACTACTGATTACTCCATGGAGCTGTTTTCACATACCATGCCTGGATTATCAAGTCAAATGGTGAATTACCCAGGCCAAGATGAATCTGACATGGAGTGCACTGATGCACAGCCGCTGATGGATGATTCTGCTGTTACATTCACTCAGAGCACTACATTGTCCTCGCAGTGTACAGAGCCAGATTCTGACCCTGATGAGACTCAGGTGCCCCTTCCCGCACACTATACCACCATACACGGTGACACAGAGGAAGGTGCACATGACATAGAAGAGGAGGTGATGGATGACCCAGTTGTTGACCCAGATTGGCATCCATTGGGGGAAGAGGGTCCTGCTTCCAATAGCTCAGATGAGGAGCATCCACAGCAGACATCGACATCGCAACAGCTGTTATCTGGCAGGCCCGGAGCACTCCAAAGACAGGTTCCAAACATCAAAAGAGTTGCTGGACAGCTTGTCCAGAGGGTCAAAAGATCACAGCGTGCTAGGCCGCAAAATGTCTGCCAAAGTAGGAAGAGTGCAGTGTGGCACTTTTTTGAACAAAATCCTCATGATCAGGCCAAGGTTATCTGTAAGAAGTGCACAAAGACCTTTAGCCGAGGGAAAAATCTGAAAAATTTGAATACCAGTTGCATGCTTAGACATTTAACCAGAATGCACTTGCAAGCGTGGACACAACACCAAACCTCAAGTGCCACATGTGCAACTGATCACAACGAAGGTAGTCAGCAACGCTACATTGTTTCCCCCACTGTAAGCCCACCGGTTAGCACAGCAGCAAATGTTGAGGTGTCGTTGCAAGGCCACAGCAGTCAGGGAATCCCACTGTTATATCAACGAAAGACTGATTCTAGGCCATCAGAAAGAACACCAACTCCATCACCATCATCAACCCTCTCTCAGTCCGCCCTGTCCACCGCTACTTCCACCATATGCAGCTCTCAAGTCCAGCTCACCCTCCCAGACACTATGAGTAGGTCAGGAAAGTACTCAGTCTCTCATCCGCGTACACTGGGTTTGAACGCCCACATTGCCAAACTAATCTCGTTTGAGATGATGCCCTTTCGGTTGGTGGAAAGCACAGCTTTCAGCGAACTCATGGCCTATGCAGTACCACGCTATGACCTACCCAGTCGCCACTTCTTCTCTCGCAAAGCCATCCCAGCCCTCCACCATCATGTGAAAGACCGCATTGTCCATGCACTCAAGCAGTCAGTGAGCGGAAAGGTGCACCTCACTACTGATGCATGGTCCAGTCGGCATGGCCAGGGCCGTTACGTGTCCATCACTGCGCACTGGGTTAATGTGGTGGATGCAGGGTCCACAGGGGACAGCGGTGGTGGGACAGTGCTGCCTAGCACACGGTATAGGAAACAGTTGGCTGTAGGCGTTCCACCCTCCTCCTCCTCCTCCAGAAGTGAAAGCTCGTCCACAGAGCGCAGTCGTACGAGCACTCCATCTGCAGCTGCCACTGTTGCACACGATGTGTCCCCCTATCGAGCAGCTAGTGGAAAGCGTCAGCAGGCTGTGTTGCAGATGATGTGTTTGGGCGACAGACACACCGCCGAGGTGCTGGCCGAGTACTTGAAGCGACAAACTGAGTCATGGCTGGGCAGTGTACATCTTGAGGCAGGCAAGGTAGTTAGTAATAACGGCCGTAATTTTGTGGCAGCCATAGCCCTTTCAAAACTCAGCCACATACCTTGCTTGGCTCACACCTTGAACCTGTTGGTGCAGTGCTTCCTCAAAAATTATCCGGAGTTAACAGCCCTGCTCCAGAAGGTGCGAAGACTGTGCGCGCACATCCGCCGGTCGCCTGTACACTCCGTTCGTATGCAGAAGCTGCAGCGATTGCTCCACCTTCCCAACCACCGCTTCATTATCGACATTGCAACAAGGTGCAACTCCACCCTGCACATGGTGGAGCGGCTGTGCGAGCAGAGGCAGGCCATAATGCATTTGTGGGAGGATACACGGCCAGGCACTTTGAGAGCAGACATGGAGTTGACAGGTGTGCAGTGGTCGAAGCTGAAAGACCTCTGTAAAGTCCTTCAGTGTTTTGAGGAATGCACACGGCTGGTAAGCGCAGACGACGCCATCCTAAGCATGAGCATCCCACTTATGCGTCTGCTCTTGCAAACTTTGACGCACCTTAAGGAGCAGGCGTCTGCAGCCAATGTTGATGAGGAGGAAGAGGAGGAGGGAATCCTTGATGACATTCAGCCATTGTCTGCTCAGGGACCTCTCCTGGACGAGGTGGAGGAAGAAGAGGAGGAGGAGGAGGATGATGGGGATGATTACTTAGGGGAGGAGGATGCATCTCGTGGGGCAAGTGAAAATGTTGGCGTGGCAAGGTCTGGTACAGGGTTTGTGCGTGACTGGAGGGATGTGGATTTGCCAGAAAGTGCTCCTCCACCCAGCACTCGCAGTGCATCATTGACACCGGGAACATTGGCCCACATATCAGATTATGCCTTGCGGATCCTAAAAAGGGATCCCCGCATTGCCAAAATGATGAACGATGACGACTACTGGTTGGCCAGCATCCTGGATCCACGCTATAAAGGCAATTTACAAAACATCATGCCACAGGAGAACCTTGACCTAATATTGGCTAATAAACAAGCAACTCTGGTAAATCGGTTGCTTGAGGCATTCCCAGCACACAGCAGCGGTGATGGTTGTCACACGAGCCGTACGGGCCAGGGGCAGCTTGGCAGAGGTGTTCGTGGTGCACACAGCAGAAGTGGCGTTGGAGACAGGGGTTTCATGACAATGTTGTGGACTGATTTTTCAAATACCGCTTGTGAGGTACACCTGGGGTGGACCCGCTAGACCGTGGCAACGAACCTCCCGGGGGCGAGCTGACCAGGTGGACCACCCCCTATACAGGGAACGTTTGGGGCAAGCCCGCGGGTAACTATTACCACGGCAGCTGGTACCCTGGGAAGTAACGACAGACAGACAGCTAGAGCCGAGTTGGGGATACAGGACTGACGGTACCGGCTGGGAACCACAGGACAGACGGGCACGGCTTAGAGACACGAGACAGGTGGGCACGGCCTGGAGACACATTACAGGCGGGCACGGCTGGGAGACACAGGACAGGCAGGCACGGCTGGGAGACACAGGACAAGCGGGCACGGCTAGGAGACACAGGACAGGCGGGCACGGCTAGGAGACACAGGACAGGCGGGCACGGCTAGGAGACACAGGACAGGCGGGCACGGCTTGGAGACACAGGACCGGCGGGCACGGCTAGGAGACACAGGACAGGCGGGCACGGCTAGGAGACACAGGACAGGCGGGCACGGCTTGGAGACACAGGACCTAGGAGAGAGGAAAATGGAGAGGTGAACGAGCAACGGATGGACAGGACGCGATAGCGTGCATAGAGGGCGGCCAGAATCACTAGGGAAAAGCAGTGATACTCAGGCACCGCTGGCAGGAAGAGGCGGCCCGCCGAGCAGGAGGGGCGGGAGCGTGCACCCGGCGCGGTCCGGAAGACCGGATGGAGGAGACCGCCGGACGGAGAAGAGGAGCCGGGGAGGACCGCGGAGAAGACCGCGGCCGCCGGCGCAGAGGGGAGCAGGACACCGGAGGATGGGTAAGCTGCGGCCGGGAGGAGGCAAAGAGAGGAGTGCGCGGCAGCCGCCGCGTGACAGTACCCCCCTTTCCTTACGTGCCTCCCTCCGCAGTCCGGAAAAAAACTTAGCCAAGATTCGAGGGGCCTGGATGTTCTCTTGGGGCTCCCAGGACCTCTCCTCGGGACCAAAGCCCTTCCAATCAACCAAAAAAAAGGTTCTCCCCTTTTGCTTCCTCATGGCCAAAATATCTTTAACCTCAAACACATCGTCTGCGGAGACAGGCGGAGGCGAGTGAGGGGCCTTAGAAAGGAAACGATTGAAGATGACTGGTTTTAGCAAGGACACATGAAAGGCATTAGGGATACAGAGAGAGGCAGGAAGCCGTAGTTTGTAGGAGACATCATTAATACGGGACAAGACCTCAAAAGGTCCAATATAACGGGGACCCAGTTTATGGGAAGGGATCTTGAGGCGAATAAACTTGGAGGCCAGCCAAACTTTATCACCAGGGTGATATGGCGGAGCATCCAGGCGTCTTTTGTCGGCGTGTCTCTTAACTCTGTTACGTACCAACTCGAGAGCGGCCTTGGTCTCCTGCCAGATCCTGGAGAATTCCCCGGTCAGAAGGTCAGCCGCCGGTACACCCGAGGCAGGGGGAACCGGAAGAGGTACACCAGGATGTTGCCCGTAGATGACAAAGAAAGGGGACTTGCCCGAAGACTCACTGACGTGGTTATTATAGGCGAACTCAGCCCACGGGAGAAGTTCAGCCCAGTCGTTCTGGTGGACATTGGAAAAATGCCGGAGGTAGTTCACCAAGCACTGATTTGTCCGTTCGGCCTGACCGTTGGACTGGGGGTGGTAAGATGAGGAGAAGTCGAGAGTAGAGTTGAGCGATACCGTCCGATACTTCAAAGTATCGTATCGGATGGTATCGGCCGATCTTTAAAAAAAGTATCGGTATCGCCGATTCCGATACCGGAAGTCCCATTCAAGTCTATGGGACTTCCGGTATCGGAATAAGAAAAACCCTTTCCTGCCCTTGTACAGCCTCTCTGGGGTCTGTACGGGCCTTTCGGGGGGCTGTGCCGGCCTGCCAGGGGGTCTGTGCAGGCTCCGGTGGTCTGTGCCGGCCTGCCGGTGGTCTGTGCAGGCTCCGGGGGGCTGTGCCGGCCTGCCGGGGGGCTGTGCCGGCCTGCCGGGGGGCTGTGCAGGCTCCGGGGGGCTGTGCCGGCCTGCCGGGGGGCTGTGCCGGCCTGCCGGTGGTCTGTGCAGGCTCCGGGGGTCTGTGCAGGCATCGTCCGATGGGACTACAAGTCCCATCGGGCGATGCCTGCTACCATGACAGTGATTGACACATTAGCCAATGATGGGACAGTAGTAGTCCCATCATCCGGCTAATGTGTTAAATGTAAAAAAAAAAAAAAAAAAAAAAAAAATTACATGCTACATACATACAACATGCATACTACATACATGCTACATTCATACTACATACTACATACATGCTACATTCATACTACATAAATACTACATGCAACATACATACTACATATATACTACATGCATGCTACATACATACTGCATGCTACATACATACCACATATATACTACATACATACTACATGCATGCTACATGCATGCTACATGCTACATACATACTACATATATACTACATGCATGCTACATACATACTACATGCTACATACTACATGCATGCTACATACATACTACATGCTACATACTACATATATACTACATGCATGCTACATACATACTACATGCTACATACATACTACATATATACTACATGCATGCTACATACATACTACATGCTACATACTACATGCATGCTACATACATACTACATGCTACATACTACATATATACTACATGCATGCTACATACATACTACATGCTACATACATACTACATATATACTACATGCATGCTACATACTACATGCTACATACATACTACATATATACTACATTCATACTACATACTACATATATACTACATACATACTACATACATACTACATGCATGCTACATACATACTACATGCATGCTACATACATACTACATACATACTACATGCATACCACATATATACTACATACATACAATACATTCATACAATACATACATAGACATACAGTACATATAACATAGAGTAACATACTTACCAATACTTGTCACATTGTTCCCCGAAGCCATTGTCTTTTCCGGGATAAATATTAACATAACAAACCACAAAAATACTCACCCACGATCCGAAGCAGTCCACGAGTGTGTCCCACGACGATCTTGGGTAGAGAACTGCAGCATCAGATGATGCTGCCGTTCTCTACGGGCTGCAGGAATCCAATGACGGAAGGTAGGTATCCTTCCGCACTGTATTCCTCCGCCACTTAAAAAAAAAAAAGTCCCTAGTCTCACTTTATGCCATTGCTGTGTGGGAATTTCCCACGCAGCAATGGCATAAAGTGAGACTAGGGACTTTTTTTTTTTTAAGTGGCGGAGGAATACAGTGCGGAAGGATACCTACCTTCCGTCATTGGATTCCTGCAGCCCGTAGAGAACGGCAGCATCATCTGATGCTGCAGTTCTCTACCCAAGATCGTCGTGGGACACACTCGTGGACTGCTTCGGATCGTGGGTGAGTATTTTTGTGGTTTGTTATGTTAATATTTATCCCGGAAAAGACAATGGCTTCGGGGAACAATGTGACAAGTATTGGTAAGTATGTTACTCTATGTTATATGTACTGTATGTCTATGTATGTATTGTATGAATGTATTGTATGTATGTAGTATATATGTGGTATGTATGTAGCATGTAGTATGTATGTGGTATGTATGTAGCATGCATGTAGTATGTATGTAGCATGCATGTAGTATGTATGTAGCATGCATGTAGTATGTATGTAGTATGTATGTAGTATGTATGTAGTATGTATGTAGCATGCAGTATGTATGTAGCATGTATGTAGTATGTATGTAGTATATATGTAGTATGTATGTAGCATGTAGTATGTATGTAGCATGCATGTAGTATATATGTAGTATGTATGTAGCATGTATGTAGTATATATGTAGTATGTATGTAGCATGCATGTAGTATGTATGTAGTATGTATGTAGTATGTATGTAGTATATATGTAGTATGTATGTAGCATGCATGTAGTATGTATGTAGTATGTATGTAGCATGCAGTATGTATGTAGCATGTATGTAGTATGTATGTAGCATGCATGTAGTATGTATGTAGCATGCATGTAGTATGTATGTAGTATTTTTTTTTTTTTTTTTTTTTTTTTTTTTTAACATTTAACACATTAGCCGGATGATGGGACTACTACTGTCCCATCATTGGCTAATGTGTCAATCACTGTCATGGTAGCAGGCATCGCCCGATGGGACTTGTAGTCCCATCGGACGATGCTTGCACAGACCCCCGGACATCAGCACAGCCCCCCGGCAGGCCGGCACAGCCCCCCGGCAGGCCGGTACAGACCCCCACAGGGTGCACAGACCACCGGCAGGCCGGCACAGCCCCCCGGCAGGCCGGTACAGACCCCGGGCAGTCCACACAGCCCCCCGGCAGGCCGGCACAGCCCCCCGGCAGGCCGGCAGAGACCCCCGGAAGGCCCGAAATGACGGCGCATCATGATGCGCACACACCGCGCATCATGATGACGTCAGGCCGTCAATCAACTGAACTTCCGATTCCGATGCCGAATTCCGATATTGAAAAAATATCGGAAGTCGGTATCGGAATTCCGATACAGCAAGTATCGGCCGATACCCGATACTTGCGGTATCGGAATGCTCAACACTAGTCGAGAGTGATATCCATTGATCTGCATAGGGCTCTCCAGAAGCGAGAGGTGAATTGGACTCCTCTGTCAGAAACAATATGTTGGGGCAGTCCATGAAGACGGAAGATGTGCTGAACGAAAATCTTCGCCAAGGCTGGGGCCGATGGCAAGCCGGAAAGAGGAACGAAGTGTGCCATCTTAGAAAACCTATCAACCACCACTAGGATGACAGTACAGTTGGCAGAGTGGGGCAGGTCCGTAATAAAGTCCATGGCAATGTGTTGCCAAGGGGACGAGGGTACTAGAAGCGGGTGTAGAAGACCAGAAGGCAGCTGCCTAGGCACCTTGATCTTGGCACAGGAGAGACAGGAGGCGACGAAATCCCGGACATCCTGGGGAAGAGTCGGCCACCAGTAGTAGCGGGACACCAGGAGAAGTGTCTTCTTAAGCCCGAGATGGCCAGCCAGCTTGGAAGCATGTCCCCAGTGGAGGATTCGTCCTCGGTCCTTCTCAGGCACAAAAGTCTTGCCAGGTGGAGGTGAGAGAAGAGAAAGTGGTGCCACCGTGATGAGCCGGGATGGATCCAAAATATGCGTGGGTTCCTCTTCGACATCTGCGGGAAGGAAGGACCTGGACAAGGCGTCAGCTTTGAGGTTCTTGTTGCCTGGGCGAAAATGCAGATCAAAATCGAATCGAGCGAAGAACAGAGACTACCTGGCCTGGCGTGGGTTGAGTCTCTGTGCAGACCGAAGATAAGCTAGATTCTTATGGTCTGTGAAGATTGTGAAGGGATGTGCGGCGCCCTCCAATAAGTATCTCCACTCCTCTAGAGCTAACTTGATGGCCAGCAGTTCTCGGTCCCCAATGGAATAATTCCGCTCTGGGGTGGAGAAGGACTTGGAAAAGAAGCCGCACGTAACGAGCCTACCGGAGGAAGATTTTTGAGACAAAACCGCTCCAGCTCCAGTTGCTGATGCATCCACTTCGAGGATGAACGGTTTGTTGACCTCAGGACGATGGAGTACGGGAGCCGTGGCAAATGCTCGTTTCAGAGATAGGAAGGCCTCCTCTGCTTCAGGGGTCCAGACGTGCGGGTTGGCTCCTTTACGAATCAAAGATGAGATAGAGCCGGCCAATGAGGAAAAATGAGGGATGAACTGCCGATAATAATTTGCAAAGCCGAGAAATCGCTGAACGGCTTTCACCCCTTGGGGACGTGGCCAGTTGAGCACGGCAGAGACCTTCACCGGATCCATACGCAGGCCGGAGTCGGAGATGATATAGCCCAGAAATGGAAGGGAGGACTGTTCAAAGGCGCACTTCTCCAATTTGGCGTACAGGCGATTCTCCCTCAATCGGAACAGTACTCGGCGGACATCTCTTCTGTGGGTGGACAGATCGGGAGAGAAGACCATGATATCGTCAAGGTACACAACCACACTGGAGTACAGAAGGTCTCGGAAAATGTCGTTCACAAATTCCTGAAAGACTGCGGGGGCGTTGCACAACCCGAAGGGCATGACGAGGTACTCGTAGTGTCCATCCCTGGTGTTGAAGGCGGTCTTCCATTCATCTTCGGAGCGAATACGGACGAGATTATAGGCTCCACGGAGATCCAATTTAGAAAAGATTCGCGCCCCTCGTAGCCGGTCGAACAGCTCGGGGATGAGAGGTAGAGGATATCTGTTCTTGATGGTAATCTGGTTAAGACCTCGATAGTCAATACAGGGGCGGAGAGACCCGTCCTTCTTCTTGACAAAAAAGAAGCCAGCCCCAGCGGGAGAAGATGACTTTCGGATGAAGCCTTTGGCCAAATTCTCTTGTACATATTCAGACATGGCCTGGGACTCGAGTGAACTCAACGGATAGATTCGCCCCCGGGGCGGAGTCGAGCCGGGTACAAGCTCGATGGGGCAATCATATTGCCGGTGCGGTGGAAGAGCCTCTGCCTCTTTCTTATCAAAGACATCCGAAAAAGCCCAATAGGCCGAGGGCAAATCCGCAGGGCCCGAGACAGGAGACGAGCATTTGAGGGGTTGTACTGGACGAAGACATCTAGTCTGGCAAACGCAGCCCCAGCGAAGAATGTCTCCGGTCCGCCAATCCAGGACAGGTTCATGCATCCTCAACCACGGAAGACCCAGGAGCAAGGTGTGGGATAGAGACGGCAGCACGAAGAAGGCTATTCTCTCACGGTGCAGGACCCCGATCTGTAATTCCAGCTCTTCAGTGACCAGCGTAACGGTCTCGCGCAAGGGAATGCCGTCGACTGAAGCTAACTGCCGGGGAACCTCCAAGGACCTAACAGGTATCCCCAATCTCTTCACCGCCTCGAGTTGGATAAAATTACCAGCAGCCCCTGAGTCAATATAGGCTAACTCCGAGAAACGTTTGGATCCCTGGATAAACAAAACAGGAAGGGTCAAAGGTAGTGAGGTGTCGAAGGCACCTAGGGAGGCCTCTCTTACCTGTCCTAGGCGGAGGAGTTTCCCGGCCTCACAGGGCAGGAAGGTAGAAGGTGGGAAGCACTGCCACAATAGAGACAAAGACCATGAGTGAGTCTCTCCTGGCGGCGTAGCTCTGCGGGCCTGAGTCGGTCAACCTGCATAGGTTCAGGGGCTGACGCCGAGGTGGAAGGCCGAGAGCGGGGAGGACTGCGTGTCGGAGGAGAAAACCGAGTGGGTCTTCTCTCCCTGGCGACCTCGCGGGAACGCTCCCGGAAATGCAGGTCAATTCGCGTTGCCAGCGAGATGAGATCTTCCAAAGACGTAGGTGTATCCCTGCCTGCCAACTCATCTTTGATTCGGGGCGACAAGCCACGCCAAAAAGCCTCTACTAGAGCCTCATTGTTCCATCCTAGTTCAGAAGACAACGTACGGAACTGGATGGCGTACTGTCCCACAGAGAGAGCACCCTGGCGAAGGCAAAATAAGGACTCGGTGGCGGAGACCAGACGGCCGGGTTCATCAAAGACCTTACGAAATGTCTCCAAGAAGGTTGCGAGCTGGGAGACTATCGGGTCATCTCGCTCCCACAAAGGATTCACCCAAGCCAATGCCTCACCCTCTAAGTGGGAAATCATAAAGGCCACCTTGGCCCGGTCGGAGGGATACTGCAGGGATGCCAGCTCGAAGTGCAACTGGCACTGGTTAATGAACCCCCGACAGAGTTTGGGATCTCCACTATAGCGTGGGGGTTTGACCAAGCGGGGCGAGGACTGAGAAGCTGCCGCAGGCGCAGGGACAGCGGCCTCCATCTGTAGAGCTAGAAGGCGGTTATCTACAGAGGCTATGTAGTTCAAAATATGGGCCTGGGTGTCGCGCTGCTGAGCAAGCTACTGCTGTAAGCCGGAGATTTGGGAGGCAATCCCCGGATCGGAGGTTTGCAGAGAAGAAAGTCTGGACTCCATTGACTTGAGGAACGACATGATCCTCGCCTGATTCTCACGAAGGAACAAAAGTTCCTTTTGGGTCGGGGTCGGGGTACCAGCGGGATCCATGGCCTGAGTATTCTGTGAGGTACACCTGGGGTGGACCCGCTAGACCGTGGCAACGAACCTCCCGGGGGCGAGCTGACCAGGTGGACCACCCCTATACAGGGAGCGTTTGGGGCAAGCCCGCGGGTAACTATTACCACGGCAGCTGGTACCCTGGGAAGTAACGACAGACAGACAGCTAGAGCCGAGTTGGGGATACAGGACTGACGGTACCGACTGGGAACCACAGGACAGACGGGCACGGCTTAGAGACACGAGACAGGTGGGCACGGCCTGGAGACACAGGACAGGCGGGCACGGCTGGGAGACACAGGACAGGCGGGCACGGCTGGGAGACACAAGACAAGCGGGCACGGCTAGGAGACACAGGACAGGCGGGCACGGCTAGGAGACACAGGACAGGTGGGCACGGCTAGGAGACACAGGACAGGCGGGCACGGCTTGGAGACACAGGACCGGCGGGAACGGCTAGGAGACACAGGACAGGCGGGCACGGCTAGGAGACACAGGACAGGCGGGCACGGCTTGGAGACACAGGACCTAGGAGAGAGGAAAATGGAGAGGTGAACGAGCAACGGATGGACAGGACGCGATAGCGTGCATAGAGGGCGGCCAGAATCACTAGGGAAAAGCAGTGATACTCAGGCACCGCTGGCAGGAAGAGGCGGCCAGATATAGGGGCTAGTAGGAGGAATTCCGGGTCGTGACCTAAAGTGGAGGAGGAGCAGGCGCGCATCCTCAGGAGGAGGAGGAGGAGGCGCGCGCGTGCCCAGGCACAGTATGTGCGCGCGCCCGCCGAGCAGGAGGGGCGGGAGCGTGCACCCGGCGCGGTCCGGAAGACCGGACGGAGGAGACCGCCGGACGGAGAAGAGGAGCCGGGGAGGACCGCGGAGAAGACCGCGGCCGCCGGCGCAGAGGGAAGCAGGACACCGGAGGATGGGTAAGCTGCGGCCGGGAGGAGGCAAAGAGAGGAGTGCGCGGCAGCCGCCGCGTGACACCGCTCACACAACTGGTAATACTGCATCGATGGAAAGTGACAGGAGACAGCAGTTGTCAACTATGGTAACAAACTACTTTTCCTCCCATATCGATGTTCTCCCACACAGGTCATTCCCTTTTGACTATTGGGCCGCTAAACTGGACACCTGGCCTGAATTGGCCCAATATGCCTTACAGGAGCTCGCTTGCCCAGCTGCAAGTGTGCTATCGGAAAGAGTCTTCAGTGCAGCTGGATCAATCATGACAGAAAAAAGGAACCGTCTGTCAACCCAAAATGTGGATGATCTAACCTTCATTAAAATGAACCACGCATGGGTTTCCAAGGATTTTGTCCCACCTTCCCCTGATGACACATAGGGTGACAGAAAAATGGCTTGCTTTGGTCCACCTCTTCCTGGTACTTCACCTATTTCGCCTTTTGCATCAGCTGAATGTCCAACATCAACATATGCCACTTTCTAAAACTCCCTAACTGTGCTGCCTCCCCCCCATAGCCGGGGTCACCACCTACCGCACGACACCGTGCGAGTGCCGTTGCCCTGGACAGGTGGGTAGGCCGACTCTTGGGCGCGGGCACTGGCACAGGGTCCCTCATAGTGCAATCAAGTGTCTCTGACGGTGGTGGTGCACACCCGCCGTCAGACACACCGCTGTACTATGAGGGGCCCAGTGCCAGTACCGACGCCCACGAGTGGGCCCCCCTTGCTTGGGCAGGGCCCCAGCATTTGCAATCTTTACCTCTCCCTGCTCCTCCGCTGTGTAATCTGGGCCGTCAAATCCATACTGTGCCTGACACCGTCTGAGCCTGCCTCCTGAGACATATATTTTGAATGTGTACGCTATCCATACATGTTATCCAGGGATACGGTACCCTTTCTAACCTTTGTGCAATCACGTGCAATCCATACTGGGCCTAACACCGTCTGAGCCTGCCTCCTGAGACATATATTTTGAATGTGTACGCTATCCATACATGTTATCCAGGGATACAGTACCCTTTCTAACCTTTGTGCAATCACGTGCAATCCATACTGGGCCTAACACCGTCTGAGCCTGCCTCATGCTGTATAGACATATATTTTGAATGTGTACGCTATCCATACATGTTATCCGGGGATACGGTACCCTTTCTAACCTTTGTGCAATCACGTGTAATCCATACTGGGCCTAACACCGTCTGAGCCTGCCTCATGCTGTATAGACATATATTTTGAATGTGTACGCTATCCATACATGTTATCCGGGGATACGGTACCCTTTCTAACCTTTGTGCAATCACGTGCAATCCATACTGGGCCTAACACCGTCTGAGCCTGCCTCCTGAGACATATATTTTGAATGTGTACGCTATCCATACATGTTATCCAGGGATACGGTACCCTTTCTAACCTTTGTGCAATCACGTGCAATCCATACTGGGCCTAACACCGTCTGAGCCTGCCTCATGCTGTATAGACATATATTTTGAATGTGTACGCTATCCATACATGTTATCCGGGGATACGGTACCCTTTCTAACCTTTGTGCAATCACGTGCAATCCATACTGGGCCTAACACCATCTGAGCCTGCCTCCTGAGACATATATTTTGAATGTGTACGCTATCCATACATGTTATCCAGGGATACGGTACCCTTTCTAACCTTTGTGCAATCACGTGCAATCCATACTGGGCCTAACACCATCTGAGCCTGCCTCATGCTGTATAGACATATATTTTGAATGTGTACGCTATCCATACATGTTATCCGGGGATACGGTACCCTTTCTAACCTTTGTGCAATCACGTGCAATCCATACTGGGCCTAACACCGTCTGAGCCTGCCTCCTGAGACATATATTTTGAATGTGTATGCTATCCATACATGTTATCCAGGGATACGGTACCCTTTCTAACCTTTGTGCAATCACGTGCAATCCATACTGGGCCTAACACCGTCTGAGCCTGCCTCCTGCTGTATAGACATATATTTTGAATGTGTACGCTATCCATACATGTTATCCAGGGATACGGTACCCTTTCTAACCTTTGTGCAATCACGTGCAATCCATACTGGGCCTAACACCGTCTGAGCCTGCCTCATGCTGTATAGACATATATTTTGAATGTGTACGCTATCCATACATGTCATCCGGGGATACGGTACCCTTTCTAACCTTTGTGCAATCACGTGCAATCCATACTGGGCCTAACACCGTCTGAGCCTGCCTCCTGAGACATATATTTTGAATGTGTACGCTATCCATACATGTTATCCAGGGATACGGTACCCTTTCTAACCTTTGTGCAATCACGTGCAATCCATACTGGGCCTAACACCGTCTGAGCCTGCCTCATGCTGTATAGACATATATTTTGAATGTGTACGCTATCCATACATGTTATCCAGGGATACGGTACCCTTTCTAACCTTTGTGCAATCACGTGCAATCCATAATGGGCCTAACACCGTCTGAGCCTGCCTCATGCTGTATAGACATATATTTTGAATGTGAACGCTATCCATACATGTTATCCGGGGATACGGTACCCTTTCTAACCTTTGTGCAATCACGTGCAATCCATACTGGGCCTAACACCGTCTGAGCCTGCCTCCTGAGACATATATTTTGAATGTGTACGCTATCTATACATGTTATCCGGGGATACGGTACCCTTTCTAACCTTTGAGCAATCACGTGCAATCCATACTGGGCCTAACACCGTCTGAGCCTGCCTCATGCTGTATAGACATATATTTTGAATGTGTACGCTATCCATACATGTTATCCAGGGATACGGTACCCTTTCTAACCTTTGTGCAATCACGTGCAATCCATACTGGGCCTAACACCGTCTAAGCCTGCCTCATGCTGTATAGACATATATTTTGAATGTGTATGCTATCCATACATGTTATCCGGGGATACGGTACCCTTTCTAACCTTTGTGCAATCACGTGCAATCCATACTGGGCCTAACACCGTCTGAGCCTGCCTCCTGAGACATATATTTTGAATGTGTACGCTATCCATACATGTTATCTGGGGATACGGTACCCTTTCTCACCTTTGTGCAATCACGTGTAATCCATACTGGGAGTGAGAACGGCTGGCGAGCTGTTAAGCAAGCTACAGCACCTGTCCAGACAAGTACAGGGATTCCCTAGCGAGGAGACTTATTTGATTGTTTTCAATGTTGGGACAGCAATTTTTGGGGAGCACTATACTCTGGAGAATGATAGATGGGGCCCACCATACACTGGAACATTCCAAAGGTGGACATCAGACACTGGAGCAGCATTTACAGGGCCCATTATACACTAGAGCATTAGAAATGGGGCCCATTATGTTTGGAGCATTATTTGGGCCCATAAGACAGTGGAGCTTCATCCATGGGGACCAACATATACTGTAGCATTATGTGGAGCTCATCATATACTGTTTCAAACATTATATGGGACCAATGATTCTGTATGGAGAAATAGATGGGCCTCATCATGAGATGTAAAAAGTGAGGTATTTTTCATTGTACTATACCGCTATTTCTCTGCCGTATCGGAGCATGATGAGTTTTGGTATGTGTTAAAGGGGCGCTCTTTCGCCCAGGGCACATGAAAACCTGGAGCCAGCCCTCCCCCCCACAGTTTGTAGCCAAATAACCCCCATTTTTCAGTGCGTAACTTGTATTATGAAGTTAATTAAGGTTGACAAGCTTAAGAAAGAAGAATTGATGCTTTTGGCATTCAAATGGGCACTGTAGGTGTGTTTCCTGTCCTCCTCTCACTGCCGACTTTTATTCCCCATTGACTTACATTGGGTTTCGTGTTTCGGGACGACCCCGACTTTTCCCTATAATCGGACGATCTTGCTCGACCCAACTTTTGGAAAAGTCGGGTTTCACGAAACGAAACGCGACCCTAAAAAACCAAAAGTCGCTCAACTCTATGAAAGACCTCTGTAAAGTCCTTCAGTGTTTTGAGGAATGCACACGGCTGGTAAGCGCAGATGACGCCATCCTAAGCATGAGCATCCCACTTATGCGTCTGCTCATGCAAACTTTGACGCACCTTAAGGAGCAGGCGTCTGCAGCCAATGTTGATGAGCAGAAGAGGAGGAGGGAATGCTTGATGACATTCAGCCATTGTCTGCTCAGGGACCTCTCCTGGACGAGGTGGAGGAAGAAGAGGAGGAGGAGGAGGATGATGGGGATGATTACTTAGGGGAGGAGGATGCATCTCGTGGGGCAAGTGAAAATGTTGGCGTGGCAAGGTCTGGTACAGGGTTTGTGCGTGACTGGAGGGATGTGGATTTGCCAGAAAGTGCTCCTCCAACCAGCACTCGCAGTGCATCATTGACACCGGGAACATTGGCCCACATGTCAGATTATGCCTTGCAGATCCTAAAAAGGGACCCACGCATTGCCAAAATTATGAACGATGACGACTACTGGTTGGCCAGCATCCTGGATCCACGCTATAAAGGCAAATTACAAAACATCATGCCACAGGAGAACCTTGACCTAATATTGGCTAATAAACAAGCAACTCTGGTAAATCGGTTGCTTGAGGCATTCCCAGCACACAGCAGCGGTGATGGTTCTCACACGAGCCGTACGGGCCAGGGGCAGCTTGGCAGAGGTGTTCGTGGTGCACACAGCAGAAGTGGCATTGGAGACAGGGGTTTCATGACAATGTTGTGGACTGATTTTTCAAGTACCGCTCACACAACTGGTAATACTGCATCGATGGAAAGTGACAGGAGACAGCAGTTGTCAACTATGGTTACAAACTACTTTTCCTCCCATATCGATGTTCTCCCACACAGGTCATTCCCCTTTGACTATTGGGCCGCTAAACTGGACACCTGGCCTGAATTGGCCCAATATGCCTTACAGGAGCTCGCTTGCCCAGCTGCAAGTGTGCTATCGGAAAGAGTCTTCAGTGCAGCTGGATCAATCCTGACAGAAAAAAGGACCCGTCTGTCAACCCAAAATGTGGATGATCTAACCTTCATTAAAATGAACCACGCATGGGTTTCCAAGGATTTTGTCCCACCTTCCCCTGATGACACATAGGGTGACAGAAAAATGGCTTGCTTTGGTCCACCTCTTCCTGGGACTTGACCTATTTCACCTTTTGCATCAGCTGAATGTCCAACATCAACATATGCCACTTTCTAAAACTCCCTAACTGTGCTGCCTCCCCCCCTGGGGATACGGTACCCTTTCTAACCTTTGTGCAATCACGTGCAATCCATACTGGGCCTAACACCGTCTGAGCCTGCCTCCTGATGTATAGACATATATTTTGAATGTGTACGCTATCCATACATGTTATCCGGGGAAACGGTACCCTTTCTAACCTTTGTGCAATCACGTGCAATCCATACTGGGCCTAACACCGTCTTCCTGCCTCCTGATGTATAGACATATATTTTGAATGTGTACACTATCCATACATGTTATCTGGGGAAACGGTACCCTTTCTAACCTTTGTGCAATCACGTGCAATCCATACTGGGCCTAACACCGTCTGAGCCTGCCTCCTGATGTATAGACATATATTTTGAATGTGTACGCTATCCATACATGTTATCTGGGGATACGGTACCCTTTCTAACCTTTGTGCAATCACTTGCAAGCCATACTGGGCCTTACACCGTCTGAGCCTGCCTCCTGATGTATAGACATATATTTTGAATGTGTACGCTATCCATACATGTTATCCGGGGATACGGTACCCTTTCTAACCTTTGAGCAATCACGTGCAATCCATACTGGGCCTAACACCGTCTGAGCCTGCCTCCTGATGTATAGACATATATTTTGAATGTGTACGCTATCCATACATGTTATCTGGGGATACGGTACCCTTTCTCACCTTTGTGCAATCACGTGTAATCCATACTGGGCGTGAGAACGGCTGGCGAGCTGTTAAGCAAGCTACAGCACCTGTGGTTTGCACACGTAAGTTTTTCATTTTTTCAGGAATGACGGTTAGGCCTAATTCCGGAACTGCGGTTGACCTGCACTTACTGCGAAATCATTGTTCGCGGGTAATAATTGTAATCAGTGATCCCCATCACTAACGTTGTTCAGCGGGTTATCTGCACCTGTAAGCGACAAACGCTGGCCTTTTCAGTGTAGCGCACATGCAGCCACGGACATGAAAGGACATGACACACCATTTATTGGCCAATCTCATGTGCCAGAGCCTCACGTGTCCCTCTAGTAAGCCGGACTCGGACCGCGGGGCATGACGGAGTCTCGTTCGTTAACGGAATTAAGCTTGCAATGTGTGCATCTGTTCTGTAGCTGGCTTGGTTGAGGTTTCCCAGGTGGAGTCGAATTTAACCGTAGGCTCCACTCCTGGTGGTGCCCTTCTGGACATTCCTTTAAGGTTCAGCTTTGCAACCATACTGCCCACGTAAAACAAACACTTTGCCTTCATGAACGCTGTTTGGAGGGTCATGACTCGTGGGAATAACGCCGCCCAATCAGTTAACCTGCTAGAGAGATCCTTCGTTGCTCCCAAGCATGACATCACACTCCCTAGGAAGAAGGTAATGCCACTGTGGCGACCGTACTCCTGGGGGCGACACAAGTGCACTGATGCCCAGCCACTGCTCGATGAATCTGCTGGTACATTGACCCAGACCACTACATTCCCCTCGCACGCTACACGACCTGAATCTGACCCTGATGAAACTCAGGTTACCCTTCCCATATACAGTTCCATCTTACACGGTGACAAAGAGGAAGCTGCAGATGAAAGTGCAGGTTCGGCCCACCCGCCATCAGACACACCACCGTACTATCAGGGGCCCTGTGCCAGTGCCATCGCCAACGAGTGTGCCCCCCCTGCTTGCTCAGGATCACAGCACTTGCAAAGTTGAAATACTGTGCAGTGAGATGGAAGATGGGGACGACGAGGAGTCCAGACAAGTACAGGGATTCCCTAGCGAGGAGACTTATTTGATTGTTTTCAATGTTGGGACAGCAATTTTTGGGGAGCACTATACTCTGGAGAATGATAGATGGGGCCCACCATACACTGGAACATTCCAAAGGTGGACATCAGACACTGGAGCAGCATTTACAGGGCCCATTATACACTAGAGCATTAGAAATGGGGCCCATTATGTTTGGAGCATTATTTGGGCCCATAAGACAGTGGAGCTTCATCCATGGGGACCAACATATACTGTAGCATTATGTGGAGCTCATCATATACTGTTTCAAACATTATATGGGACCAATGATTTTGTATGGAGAAATAGATGGGCCTCGTCATGAGATGTAAAAAGTGAGGTATTTTTCATTGTACTATACCGCTATTTCTCTGCCGTATCGGAGCATGATGAGTTGTGGTATGTGTTAAAGGGGCGCTCTTTCGCCCAGGGCACATGAAAACCTGCAGCCAGCCCCCCCCCACAACTTTAGCCAAATAACCCCCATTTTTCAGTGCGTAACTTGTATTATGAAGTTAATTAAGGTTGACAAGCTTAAGTAAGAAGAATTGATGCTTTTGGCATTCAAATGGGCACTGTAGGTGTGTTTCCTGTCCTCTCACTGCCGACTTTTATTCCCCATTGACTCACATTGGGTTTCGTGTTTCGGGACGACCCCGACTTTTCCCTATAATCGGACGATCTTGCTCGACCCGACTTTTGGAAAAGTCGGGTTTCACGAAACGAAACGCGACCCTAAAAAAACAAAAGTCGCTCAACTCTAATTATGAACTTTTTTTCTTAGCATTATTTCAGGTCTACAAGCACTACATTTTTTGTTCTTTCAACCATTTCTCATTTTCTGAAAATTAATACAAAATTTAGTGCCTGGAAAATTCAAAGACATGTTATTAGCAGTTTATAGAATAAAAGAGAAATTTAAATTTCACTCATAAATATTATTATAAAGAGAAAAATCAGACAAACTGAAAGTTTTGCGGTGGTTTCTTAATTATTGCCAGAGGTGTATATTAGATAGATAGATAATTCAGCAGCCGCGGCAGTGTAAAAGCACAGCAGGAGCGGACAGATTAGAAGAGATGGATTACATAGAGTAAATACAAATAGAATAGGTAGACATATAGATATCAGTGTCAAATACAATTAGTACAATGTGTGTGCAACTTACTGTACATATATTTAATTATTAAAACATTATTTTTCTGAAAAAAATAGCGTGGGCTCCCGTGTAGTTTTCGTAACCAGCAGAGGGAAAGTGGATGGCTGGGGGCCAATGTTTATAGCCTGGGAAGGGGGGTAATACCCTTGGAGCTTCCCAGGCTATTAATATCAGCTCACAGTTTTATACTTAGCCTTCACTGGATACTAAAATGGGGACCAGGAAAAAAATGAGGTAGTATCCCCCTATAATTAACAACCAGCAAAGGCTGTGCAGACAGCTGTGGGCTGATATTAATAGAAAAATAAGGTACTATGGATACTGGCCCCCCAGACTAAAAATAGTGGGGTGATAGTTGGGATTTGATATCACCTTTGAGTTGTCAATTGACATCAAGCACCCGAAGCTAGTAATAGAGAGGCGTCAATAAGACACCCCCATTACTAACTCCATAGTCACATTGTATGAAAACACAGACCCCCAGAATAAATTCCTTTATTTGAAGAAATGCACAGACTCCTTTAATAATCTTAATTAAGCCATACTTACAACCTTGACTAATTCCACTGAAGAACTCGTTCTCCTGCCATAAAACTAAATTAAAAAAGCAACAATATACCATACCTGTCTGTCGTGCTGTCCCACGCCGTAATGCATGTCTGGGGGAGAAATACTTTTCAACTTGGTCAGTGCCAAGATGCAACCGTCCAGGCTTAGAACCACAAGTGACATAACTGCTGCGAGCGCAGCCTTAGTTACTAATGTTGATGTCACTAAGGCTGCCTTCCCAGCCGGGCTGAACTGCGGTGACCTCAGTGAGATCCCCGCTAACACTGTGAGATATTCCCAGGGTGCGAATTCACCGGTAGAATTTCAACTGCAGTGAACTCGCCTCTGTACCGTGTGGCTTTTTCCCCCAGACATGGATTACAGAACAACAGACAGGTATGGTATATTGTTTTTTTTTAATTTTATTTTTATTACAGGAGAACAAGGGCTTCGGTGGAATTAGGCAAGGTTGTAAGTATGGTTTATTTAAGATTATTAAAGGAGCTGTGTCATTTTTACAATTAAAGGACTTTATTCTGGCTGTGTTTTTATTTACCATATAACTATAGGAATAGTAATGGATATGGGTCTTATAGACGCCTCTCCAGTACTAACCTCGGGCTTGATGTAACCTGGCAATACAAAGGTGACATCAACCCCCCAACTATCACTCCACTTGCCACCACTATAGGGCAAGTGGAAAGAGCCAGGAAAAGTGCTAGAATTGGTGCATCTAATAGATATGCCTTTTCTGGCCAGCTGTGGACAGCTATTTTTAGGCTGTGGGTGTCAATATCAATGGCCTCTTACCAGTCTGAGAATACCAGCCCACAGCTGTGAGTTTTGCCTGTCTGGTTATCAAATATAGGGGGGAACCCACACCATTTTTTTTTAATATTTATTTACAGTGCAGGTGCAGCCGATGAATACACCCATCCTCCTCTCCTTCTCTCACTGTTATTAGTGTCAGCAAGTGTCAGATGATTGAGGAGATTGTCCCATTAGCTGACACCAGTGACCAGAGGTTAACTTTATACCACTGATCATAGCTGAGTGCTCATGCTGTCTTTTGACAAAAAAGGCAAAAGACAGCGTGTGAACTGTGGCTCTCTGTCGGGCTGGGATGGTGTTTTGTGCTTCATCTTGTCTCACCGGCAATATACTGTATGTTCGGGGGCTATCTATTCCTTTGGGATTCTACTCCGAGGCAGTTTAGCTTTCCCATTTCTCTCTTTAGGCTTAGTTAGTTCTGTGGCTGTGCCGAGGTGTCTAGGGAATCGTAGGTATGTCCCATGGCTAATTCTAGTTGTGTTGTCAGTTTAGGGGTCTGCAATCTGCTAGGTACCAACCTCTGAGGGTTATCTGGTTGCCTAGTCTATTACCCGTTGTCCTCCTCAGTTACCTAATCATAGCAGAATTACCAGCCAAACTGTAGATCCTAGGGTACTCTAAAGAAGGAAATATTTGAAAAAAAAAAGTGTCAGAATTTTTAATATATTTTTTTCCTCTTTATCTCTGGGGGCCGTAGGAGGATTTTTTCTGTAATGGATACTAAGCAATTGTCTGATCGTGTTGAGCAGCTTGATGATGAAGTTCGGAGAATTTCTGCTTATCTCAGTCAGTTGTCTGCTGTAGAACCTAAAATCCCTATTACTGATTTATTTTCTGGGGATCGGTCTAAATTTTTGAACTTTAAGAATAATTGTAAACTGTTTTTTTGCCTTGAAAACTAATTCCTTGGGGAACTCAGTGCAGCAGGTTAAAATTGTCATCTCCCTGTTGAGCGGAGACCCTCAGGATTGGGTCTTTTCCCTGACACGTGGGGATCCTATTCTGACTAATGTGGATTTGTTTTTTCAGGCTCTGGGGTTATTGTGTGATGAAAATAATGTTATTGATCAAGCTGAGAAAACCTTATTGGCATTGAACTAAATGGAATGATGATGCCCTAGCGGCTCTTTTTCGGAAGGGTCTGGCAGAGACCTTTAAAGATGTTATGGTGGGATTTCCTGTCCCTCCGGTCTCATCGACTCTATGTCAGTGGCCATTTAGATTGACAGACGTTTACGCGAACGTAAAAAACTATGAGAGAGGCGGTGTTGCCTTTCGAACAAACTTCTGAGACCATGCAGTGTGATAGGGTTTTTTCTAAGGCTCAATGTCAAGAATTTAGAAGGCGTAATAAGTTGTGCTTCTTTTGTGGGGACACCTCTCTTACTATTTCCATCTGCCCTAAGCGGGAAAAACATTTTGTTCACTCATCTGTTTAGGGCAATGTACAGCCTAGATTCCTTTTGTCAGTTTTCTTGATCTGCTCCTTATCTTCATTTTCTGCTAAGGCTTTTGTTGATTCAGGAGTAGCCCTGAACTTGATGGATTTTGACTTTGCCAAACATTGTGGTTTTCCTTTGGTACCCCTGCGGACTCCTATTCCTTTGAGGGGTATTGATGCTACCCCTTTGGAGAATAAACCCCTGTTTTGGACCCAGGTGATAATGCGGGTCGCCCCAGACCACCAAGAGAATTGTAAATTTTTGGTGTTGCATAATTTACATGACATTATTGTGCTGGGTTTTCCTTGGTTGCAGACCCATAATCCTGTTCTGGATTGGAAATCTGTGTCTGTGGTTAGTTGGGGTTGTCAATGTGTTCGTAGTGACACTCCTGTTTTCTCTACCTCTCCCCAGTCTCATGAAGATGTCCCTGACTATTTGGGTGATTTCTCTGATGTGTTTAGCGAGGGTAAGTCTGCATCCTTGCCTCCTCATAGGAGTTATGACTGCGCGATCGAGTTAGTGCCCGGTTGTAAATTTCCCAAGGGGTGGCTCTTCAATTTATCTGTACCTGAACATGATGCTATGCTATCCTATATCAAAGAATCCTTGGAGAAGGGTCACATCAGACCGTCTTCTTCACCTTTAGCTGCCGGCTTTTTCTTTGTGGCCAAGAAAGATGGCTCATTGAGGCCATGTATTGACTATCATCTCCTTAATAAAATCACTGTTAAATATCAGTATCCATTACCTGGTTGCCTAGTCTATTCCCAGTTGTCCTCCTCAGTTACCTAATCATAACAGCCACTGACATATGAAAACAGCAGAAAATCCCAACAGCTGACCCCATTTTGAAAATTAGACCACTCAAGGAATTCATCTAGGGGTGTAATGAGTATGTTTAACCCATAGGTGCCTCACAGAATTTTACAACATTGAGACGTGGAAATATGACATTTTAGTATAAAAAAGTAATTTTTGTATTTGCTGCAAGATTGTCAGGTACACAAGCGTTAATAGATGAAACTATACCATACAATTTATTGCTCAATTTCTCCCGAACGTGTTGCTGCCCTATATGCTATCAAAAATTACTGTTAGGCCACACGTCAAGGCTGAGAAGTAAGGAGCTCTATTTGGATTTGGAGCACAGATTTTGCTAGAATAGTTTGCGGGCGACATTAGCGAAGCCCCAAGGGTGCCAAAACCCCCCAAAGAGACCCCATTGTAGAAACTGCATCATCTCTCAGTGAATTCACCCACAGCTGCAGTGACTACTTTTTTAACATGCATGCCAGGTTTTTTTTCTGGATAATTGCAAATCTGCCAGTCTAGTACCCATATATTGTGTTCCCATACAGTGTACAGCCCCCATATATTGTAGCATCCCATACATTGTGCCCAGCTTGTGCTTCTTGTAATATGCACCCGTACTTTAAGTGCCTTCTCTCCATTACAATGATGCTAAATGTGTGGCCGCTTACTGTGATGTAGGCACAGTGGGGCTCAGAAGGAGGGAGCATTTTAATTTGGGAGGGAAGAATTCACTGCATTTTATTTGTGGGTATGGGAGCCATGTGACTTTTCAAGAGTGGTTGTAGGGAATTTACATGAAAGCGCTCAGCGGAGCGCACAGGATAAATGTGAGCCGAGCTTTATTTCAATTATTGGGAGGCAGAATGAACAAATAGACGGCAGTACAAGAATAGTTCTTATTTTTATTTTCGTTCTGTTCACCGTGCTGTATAAGTGATGAGTCGGATATATTTTTGGGTTTTTTATTTCTTTTTATTCTGATTTTTCAGACACAGAATGAACAAAACCCATCAATTCAGTTATTATTTTTTTGCGCTGTTCACCATGTGGTAAAAATGATAATAATTTGTTTGTTGGGTCAGTACAATTACAGCGGTATCAGATGTATGTTTATATTTTTTATACTTTGCTATTTTTACATACTATAAGCAATATTTTAGCAAAATAAATTAGATTTTGCATCATCATATTCTGAGAGCTGTAATGTATTTAATTTTTTTGATGAATGAGCCATATTAGGTCTTAATTTTAGCAGGACTGTTTGATATTTCCATTTGCACCACTTTTTTACATATGACTTTATTATTATTATTATTATTATTATTATTATTATTATTATTATTACACAATTGATTCCATGGTGCTGTACATGAGAAGGGGTTACATCAAAATGCAAATATCACCTACAGTAAAGAAACTAACAATGACAGAGAGCTACAGAAGGAAGAGGACCCTGCCCTTGCAGGCTTACATTCTACAGGATTATGGGGAAGGAGACAGAATGTCAGGGATTGCATTAGCTTTGATCGTTGTTGAGGTGGCAGTGTGGTCATTACAGGTTGTATGCTTTTTGGAAGAGATGGGTATTCAGGTTCCATATGAAGGATCCAAATGTGGTGGATAACTGGACATGTTGGGGCACAGAATTCCAGAGAATGGGGGATTTTTGGGAGAAATCTTGGAGGTGAAAGGCTGAGGAGCAAATAAGTGTGGCAGAGAGAAGGAGGTCTTGGGAGGACCAGAAAATACATGAGGGAAGACTGTGGAAAATTAGTTCAGAAATATACAGGGGAGAAAGGTTATGTGTTGTGAGTTCATTTTCTGGTCTTCCAGTTGCGAGTTCTCCTTCCAGGCTCCCTCTGGTGGTAACAGGAGGTAGTGAGGCCGATTTAATCAGTGGAGATCTGCCACCTGATAAGGAGGATGATGATTGGACTTCAGGAATCTCAGACTGGATTTAAGACCGCGGACGCCCTACTCTGGTGCTGGTGATTCCTTCTGGCTTGTCAGGTCTTGGTTCTCAGCTCTGTTCCAGTCAGCGCAAGCTAAGTTTTCCTGCTAATGTTCACACTTGATTTTGTTGGTTTAGTCAGCTTTTTGTGTGGTCAGCCAGCCCTGGCTGGGGCTGTGCTGAATTTCCACTCCTATTCATCTGTATTTGCCAATTTGCTTTTTGTCCCTTATTAGATTGGCCTCTTTTTGCTCTGTCTCAGAATATTTCAGAGTGCTGACATAGTGGGAGAAGTCTAGTGACTTCAGGGTTAATTTTGTTATCAGAAGTGTTGGACATTATTTTTGTAGGGTTTTTGGCAGATTGCAGACAGTGTCTTTCCTTTCCTATCCTTTCTAGTTAGTTTGGGCCCCATTGTTTGCTCAACCTATTTTCTTGCTTGTTTTTGTGTTTTCATCTTGCTTCACCGTCAATACATGTGTGGGGGCTGTCTTTCCTTTGGGGTCGGCTCCGGGGCAGTTAGTTTTCCCCTTTTCTTGCTTTAGGCTTATTTAGTCCTCCGGCTGTGACGAAGCATCTAGGTTCATCGTAGGAACGCTCCACGGCTGCTGCTAGTTGTGTGGTTAGGATCAGTGATCTGCAATCTGCATAGTTACCAACCTCTCTGGTTTTCTGTGACTTATCTTGTTTTGTTTTTTCCTCCTCGGTGACCCATTCTTAACAGTTATGTATGGCTTTGCAGGTCAGTGTTAGTAGTTTAAACTGGATATGCTGCGAAATTGGGAGCCAGTGAAGGGATGTGCTAAGACTGGAGGCAGGAGTGTAGCAAGGAGAGAGATTATTTAGTTGGGCAGCAGAGTTAATGATGGACTGGAGGCTTGCAAGAGTGATAGAAGGTAGGCCACACAGGACTATGTTGCAGTAAACAAGGCAGGAGATGATTAGGGCATGCACAAGCAATTTTTTAGGTTGAGGAAAGGATGGATTCTGGAAATATTTTTAAGCTGAAGGCAACAGAAAGTAGCGAGGGCTTGGATGTGCAGTTTGAAGGACAAAGCAGATTCAAGGGTTACTCTGAGGCATTGCATTTCTGGGAGAGAAGAAAGTGTGTTTTCATTTATTGTGATAGATATATTAGGTAGGGAAGATTTGTAAGATGGAGAAGAGATAATTAGTTCAGATTTGTCCACATTGAGACTGAGGAAGCTAGAGGAGGAGGATATGGCTGACAGACACTCTGGAATTCTGGACAGCAGAGAGTTGACATCTGGACCAGAGAGGTAGATCTGAGTGTCATCAGCATATAGATGGTACTGGAAGCCTAAGGACTTTATGAGTTGTCCCAGGCCAAGGGTATAGATTGAGAAGAGAAAGCACCCTAGGACAGAGTCTTAGGGGACATCAACAGAAAGATGGCGAGATGAGGAGGTAGTGTGGCAGTAGGAAATGATAAATGTGCTGTTGGTAAGGTATGAGGAGATCCAGGATAGAGCAAGGTTTTTGACACCAAAGGAGGAGAGGATCTGTAGTAGGAGGCACTGGTCAACTGTGTCAAAGGCAGAGGACAGGCCTAGAAGAAGGAGTATAGAAAGTTGTCTGTTACCTTTGGCTGTAAGTAAGTCATTTGTAAGATTGGTCAGGGCAGTCTCAGTGGAATGGTTGAGACAGAAACCAGAATGCAGATTGTCGAAGAGCAAGTTAGATGCAAAGTGAGGAGAGAGTTCAGTGTGGAAATGCTGCTCAAGGAGTTTGGAATCAAATAGGAGCAAAGATATGGGGCAGTACCTGGGCATAACTCTCGGGTCATAGGATGGATTTTTGATAATAGGTGTGATTGTGGCATGTTTGAAAGCAGATGGGAAGGTACCAGAAGTTAGTGAGAGTTTGAAGAGATGGGTTAAGGATGGAATGAGTGTGGTGGTGAGATGGGGTCAAGTGCACAAGTGGTGAGGTGTGATTTGGAAAGGAGATGAGTGAGCTCTCCTTCAGTGATTATTTATGAAAATGTATGGGGTTAGGGCATTGGTCTGTTACACAAAGGGGTTGTTGTCGTCGGACAACAAAGACTTGCCTTGTTTGGTCTATCTTATTTTTGAAGTGTCTATCAAAGTCCTTGGAAGAGATTAAGGAAGTCGGAGGGGCAGTGGTGGGCAGAGAAGGGATTTAAAAGTGTTGAACAACTGTTTGGGGTTGTGGAATAAGGAAGATACAAGGGATGTAAAGTAGGCCTGTTTAGCAGAGGTGAGAGCTCCTTTGAATGTAAGTGTTGCTTGTTTGAATGCAGTGAAGTAATCTTGCAAATGCATTTTCTTCCAACGCCGCTCTGCAGTTCTGGATACTTGCTGAAGCTTTTCAGTGATATTATTGTGCCAGGATTGTCTATTGATTCGTCGCACTCTGCTATGCATGACAGGGGGGACCAAGTTGATGGCTGATGCAAGAGTGGCAATGTAGAAACTAGTGGCAGTGTCTGTGTCATAGAGTGAAGATATGGAGGACAGTAGTAGAATAGAGTCAGAGAGTATGTGACTGTGTAGATGTGTGAGGTTTCTGTGGAGTTGCTCAAGTTGGTTGACATGGGTGACAGGTGAGGAGGACAGTGATGAGAATGTGAATAGATGGTGGTCAGATAGATTGAGAGGGGAGGTTGTGAAGTTAGATAAGGAGCAGAGACGGGTGAAGACTAGGTCTAATGTATGTCCGTCTGTGTGGGTGGCTGAGGAGGACCACTGAGAAAGTCCAAAAGATGAAGTGAGCAACAGGAGTTTGGAGGTTGCCGACTGGTGGGTGTCAATGGGGATGTTGAAGTCACCCATGAAGATGGTGGAAATGTCAGCAGAGTGAAGAAGCCAGGTAGAGAATAGGTCAGTATATGACAGCCACTTGGATGTTGCAGAGAGAGTAAATGCAGACAGAGTAGTCTTCAAAAGATGGGATGATAAGGGAGCGAAAAGGTGGGATTGGGTTAAGGGTACAGTTGGAAGAAAGGAGAAGGCACACTCCTTTTTTATCACTTTTTATTCACTTTTGTGTGAGTCATTATAAAAAAGCGACATTTTGGAGAGTTATTTTATTATTTTTTCACAGTGTTCGACAAACAGAATAAATAGTGTGCCAGCTTTATAGAGTGGGACATTACGGACATGGCGATACTAATCATGTGTAAGGTTTTTTGTTTATTTTTGTTTTATCAGAAACACTGTGTTTTGAATAGCAAAATGGATTTTTGTAGCTTGTGTGGTCTTTTTTTATGTTTTTTTAAACTTTTTTACATGTTTTATTTAACTTTTTTTCACTTTTTTACACTTTTTTACTATGGGACATGTATAATTTTATCTTCAATCATGTACAGCAGTGTTTGAGACTGTCAGTGTCCCACTGACTGTGAAACTGTGAAACTTACTCACAGACCACCTTACCCTGGAGTCATCACATGAATTCAGGGTACCATGATAATCATCAGGACCTACAATTTCCATTTCAGGGGTCCGATGGTTACTAAGGTTGACAGCGGTATTTATGGGGTTAATCAACCTCAATCAGTCTCAATACCACTCAGGTATGATACTGCAGGGTGTCAGCTGACATGTACAGCTGACACCCATGGGAATCGCCACCGCACGGTGGCGCTATTTCCTTATTGTCAATCGCCGTCTAAGTACCGTTTTAATGGAGATCATCATTTGTTAAGAGGTTAAAAAACTGTTTACCAAATGATTTTGTGGCCAACAGCTAACCCTACTATAAACCCCCACCTCCTATGTGCTTGCTGAATTAAATAGCAAATTTCTCTGGTAGTGTCTAATTTCTTTTATCTGAGGACAAATGGATTACGCATGTTGAAATCCAACTGCTTGATTTGTCTTTCCCCAAAATCTTCCTTTTGAGAAAACGTTGCGACATACTTAATAGTTGTCTTAACCCATCTAAGTTTGCTGGTTAAGTTGTCATTAGTGAGATGAAACATAAACATACAGGTGCGTCAGTGCACTAAGAATAATAAATACATTAACAACCACGGAGCTCCGAGCTGATGATCTGGCCAATTACTTCAAAGAAAATATTGACCAGATTCGACAGGAAATTATCTACCAATCACCTCATACCATGCACTGTCCTCCCTCCCCCACTGCATCTAGCTCACTCTCTGATTTTGAACCAGTCACAGAAGAAGAAGTAAGCAGGCTCCTTGCATCTTCTCGCCCAAATCACTTGCACCAGTGACCCATTTCCGTCACATCTCCTCCAGTCCCTTTCCCCTGCTGTCACCCCTCACCTAACTAAAATATTTAACCTCTCTCTCTCTTCTGGTATCTTTCCCTCCTCATTTAAGCATGCCATCATACATCCACTACTTAAAAAACCATCCCTCGACCAAAACTGTGCCGCTAACTATAGACCTGTCTCTAATCTTCCCTTCATCTCTAAACTCCTGGAACGCCTGGTCCACTCCCATCTGATCCGCTATCTCTCTGATAACTCTCTTCTCGACCCTCTCCAATCCGGTTTCTGCTCTTTTCACTCTACTGAAACTGCCCTCACTAAAGTCTCTAATGATCTACTAACAGCTAAATCAAATGGTCATTACTCCATGCTAATTCTCTTGGATCTCTCTGCAGCATTGGACACTGTGGATCATCAGCTCCTCCTCACTATGCTCCGTTCCATTGGCCTCAAGGACACTGTTCTCTCCTAGTTCTCCTCCTATCTCTCTGACCGCTCCTTTACTGTATCTTTTGCTGGCTCCTCCTCCTCTCACTTTGCCCTTACTGTTGGGGTTCCTCAAGGATCGGTTCTAGGCCCCCTCCTCTTCTCCTTGTACACTGCCCCTATTGGACAAGCAATCAGTAGATTTGGTTTCCAGTACCATCTCTATGCTGATGACACCCAA
Organism: Dendrobates tinctorius; assembly: GCF_039654945.1. Taxonomy (NCBI): domain Eukaryota; kingdom Metazoa; phylum Chordata; class Amphibia; order Anura; family Dendrobatidae; genus Dendrobates; species Dendrobates tinctorius. The sequence goes on along the minus strand of NW_027361732.1, from coordinate 34,724,729 downwards.
TTATACGCTTCTTCTCCTGACATCACACCAGGCTTTCTAGAAAACACCGGCGATTGTCTAAACGCTGTGTCTAACATCATGTCCTCACTATATCTGAAACTGAACCTGTCAAAGACTGAACTCCTTGTGTATCCTCCCTCTACTAATGTACCTATACCTGACATTGCTATTTCTGTGTGTGGTTCCACTATTACTCCCCAGCAACATGCCCGCTGTCTTGGGGTCATACTTGACTCCGAGCTTTCCTTCGCCCCCCACATTCGATCACTGGCTCACTCTTGTCATCTGCACCTCAAAAACATCTCTAGAATTCCACCTTTTCTTACTTTTGACTCTGCAAAAACTCTTACTGTTTATCTTATTCATTCTCATCTTGACTATTGTATCTCTCTTCTAATCAGACTTCCTCTTACCAAACTCTTCCCTCTCCAATCTGTCTTGAATGCTGCAGTCAGGATCATATTCCTCACCAATCGTTACACCGATGCCTTTACCTTGTGCCAGTCATTACACTGGCTACCCATCCACTCCAGAATTCAGTATAAACTTATTACCCCCACCCACAAAGCCCTCCATGTCTCAGCACCACCCTACATCTCCTCCCTTGTTTCAGTATACCACCCTACCCGCGCCCTCCGCTCTGCTGATGACCTGAGGTTAGCATCCTCAATAATCATAACCTCCCACTCCCGTCTCCAAGACTTTACACGTGCTGTGCCAATTCTTTGGAATGCACTTCCCAGGTCAATACGATTAGTCCCCAATCCCCACAATTTTAAGCGTGCCCTGAAAACACATTTATTCAGACTGGCATATCGCCTCAATACATTAACCTAATCTATTCCTGTGTGCCACAGCCAAAAGTTTTACTATAACCAGGTTCCCCGCATCATGTTCCCACATGCTTTATGCATCTATTAGCTCTCTGTGTCTGTATTGTTACACACTTAACATTATGGCTGGTCCATGCAATCAGGGCAGCTGTTACCACCCACCTTTCGCGTCTACCTCTTTCCTCATAGACTGTAAGCTTGCGAGCAGGGCCCTCATTCCTCTTGGTATTTGTTATAATCTATGTGATTATTGTTATGCTGTAATGTCTATTGTCTGTACACATTCCCTCTGAAATGTAAAGTGCTGCGGAATATGTCGGCGCTATAGAAATAAAATTTATTATTAATATTATTATTATTAAATGTTAAGGCTGGGGTCACATTGCGCTATGGCAGTCCGTTAGATGGACTGCATTACATCGTGGTATAACACGGTGTAACGCAGTCCGTTAACGCTGCCATTGACCCCATTATCGAGCGCATCACAACGCATGTCGTAAAGCGGCATGCGCTCGCGATGTGCCGTCAATCAGTGATGGAGCCTTGGACGCGGGCTGCAGCGTCTGAGGCTCCGTCACAGCTAGCGCAGATAAATCATCTGCGCTAGCTGGTATAGCATAACGCGATCGCGTTATGCTATACCGTTAACGCAACCCGTCAACGCTATGCGTTGAATGGGCTGGGTTAACACAATATGAATCTGAATAAAAAAAAAAAAATAAAAAACAAATCTGAACTGAGAAAAGTAAGTTAATGTGTATGCACAATGTAAGTGCATATTAACACATGACCATTAACCAGAGAAAACAAAAAGCAAAAAACACAAATATCCTGAACTAAAAAGTAAAAAATGTATACTGCAAATAATGCATAAAGGTAATAATAATAAGGGTATTTAGTAAACATAATTTTGATCAAAATAATGTACAAGCCATCCCGCCACGTCACGGCAACCCTTGTGGGACAGTCCCTACTCTAGTATTTAAAACCTTTTCACTTGCCAAGTGGCGTGAATGTGAACAAGGGTCGAGCGACTGAACCACTAGTAACAGTTTAGGCCAGACTGGATGGCTTTCCCAGCTCAGAAAGAGGGCGGTCACACCCATATATGCACTGAATGCACAATGAAATGAATAAAGAACAAATCTGAACTGAGAAAAGTAAGTTAATGCGCTATGGCAGTCCGTTAGATGGACTGCATTACATCGTGGTATAACACGGTGTAACGCAGTCCGTTAACGCTGCCATTGACCCCATTATCGAGTGCATCACAACGCATGTCGTAAAGCGGCATGCGCTCGCGATGTGCCGTCAATCAGTGATGGAGCCTCGGACGCGGGCTGCAGCGTCTGAGGCTCCGTCACAGCTAGCACAGATAAATCATCTGCGCTAGCTGGTATAGCATAACGCGATCGCGTTATGCTATACCGTTAACGCAACCCGTCAACGCTATGCGTTGAATGGGCTGGGTTAACACAATATGAATCTGGCCTAAAAAAGTAAGGTTTTGATCAGAAAATGCAAAAAGTCATCCAACCATGTCAAGGTGTACCTAAATATGGATTATCCCTATCCTATAGTGTAAGTGCCAAGCCAGACCTCATCTGAACTGAGGAAAAAAAGGAAACCATGTGTAGCTCACAGTTAAAACCTTGTGTGGGAAAGATGGGTGTATAAAGGTGCTGAGCCCTGGAGAGAACCACCAATGAGCTGTATAGACAAATAGAGCGAGAGATAGTGAATGGATTATAGTAAGTCTTTATACCGATTTAAAAGTGGCTGAGATAGCAGGAAAAAATAGGAAAGTGACTAGGAATGATAAATGTGCTAACAGCATCAAATGTCTGTTGGCTAATTCAAAAAGTCTTGCAAACAAAATGCATGAATTGGAGATTGTATTCAGCCACAGACTATGATGTGGTTTGCATTATCGAAACCTGAAGGGGCGTGAGCCATGACTGGGTGAAAAATGTGGAGTGTTAAATCCAGAGCCGAATCTAGCTTTCTAGTTCTTCAAATTAAAATGTAATTGTATTTTGTTTATGGCGTTCATTGTGCGTTAAGTATGGACTTTTCATCACGGTCAGCATGATTACAACAATACCAAACCTGCATAGATATTCTTTTCATTTGAGTAAATAAAGTTTATGAAAAATAAAATTGTGTCTTTTACAAATTTAGCAATACCAAATGTGGTAATTTTTTCAGTGTGTTTACTTTGAGGAAAGAGAGAGATTCAGATCTTTTTGCAACTTTATTTTTAAGTATGCAAACTTACTAAGTTTGTATTTGAGCACTCTGCAGACTGTAGCAGATGAGTTGACTCTGTTACCAGCTACTCACTATGTACATTGAAGTTGACCGCGCAGAGAGGAGTAGTTGGTGACAAAGTCATCTCTTCTGCTGTACTCTGAAAATGCAGCAGTTACACAAGCGAAGTGAAGCTAAATAAGTGTTCAGAGATGACAATACAATAGACATTGACAACACTGAGCAATAACAAGATGGGTGGGCACCAGGGCTGTGACAGTGACTTCATCCAACAGTAATAATAAGTCAGGTAGAAGGCAGTTATATTACTAACGCCAGGCTACCCATCCTGGCTCCCGACCTCTTGCCACTGCTTACTACTCCTAACAGTATGCAGAGCTCAGCAGAATTGGTGATCTGACTGCTGAGCTTTGAACATTGTAAGTAACACTGAGTGGTGAAAAGGCAAATCAAAGCTCAGCGCATACAGTTAGACTAGAATAAAATTGCATCTAGCTCCACCTAGAGCTGTGAACTGTGCATGACAGGGTTTGGGGACAGTGCACAGTAGATGCGCCCACAGCATTAGGCTGGAGTCAGACGCAATGTATAAAAAATCGGTCCGTTTTTCACAGACGAGAATCGCAGAAATGTTCCCTGAACAATGCTCCGTATTTAATCCGTTTTGAATGCAAGGATGTGATTTTCTCGTATCTAAGGATGTGTGTGACATCCGAATGGCATCCGTATAGCATTATTTTGTCGCACACTTGCAAAATGAGAAAATGATGGATCCATGGCCTGAAAATCATTTGAAATTAATCAGGAACCCTATTTATTGGCTCAATAACAAGTCCCCTCCTCCTAGCTTTGCATTGCAGTGTTTGCTGGTGCATTTCTGTTGCTAACCCTTTAACACCACTGAGCAGGGGCTTTTACACTGGGTTTTGTCCCAGTGTTTTGGGGAGCCTTACCCAATGATTGTGGATCTGAGGAGGTGGAGAAGAATGTGGGTCCATCCACTTTTGAGGTGATGGCTGACTAAAGGGAATTTCCACCATCTTTATGCTTCACTACACAGCCATCCAGACAAATTCTACCAATATTGTCGGATGAGCCTGGCCACATTTGATATTATTCTTGAGACTGTGCGCCCTGGGATCACCTACAAGGACACCGGGATGCACAAGTCTATTTTGGCAGAGGAGTGACTTCAACTTACTTTATGGCAGGGGACCCCAGCCAGTAGCTCAGGAGCCACATGTGGCTCGCAGTTCCATGAATTGTGGCTCGCGACTGTCTGCCAGCTTGGTGTGTTAGTTCCAGATCTAGCAAACAGGTTGTCACGATCCATTTTTGGATCTGTGTCAGAGTCTGGACTCTCTTATATAAACCTTTTTCCTTTCTGGCCCTTGGGGGTTAATAAGGGTTTTTGCCCCCAGTGGCCGCTGGTGTTACTACAACTGTATTTGGTCGGCTGCTGGGTTTCCCTCCCGGTGGCCGCTGGTGTTACTACATGTTTAGTTAGTCAGTAGGTGGTGACTACTCCCACTTCCCTTGATAAGGCCACCTGGTGCTGCAATTCACTGTTGGTAATACTGGTCATTTGCTAACCAACCTTAATGCAGAGGGAATTCAGCTTATCTGGAGCAGTGGTGATGCTGCTGGATGCTGATCGGGTGCCTTACTCTGCTGCTGGGAGCATTGGCAGCAGATAATGCTAAGTTTGGGTTTTTTGTTGCTTTACTCAGTGGTGTCTGTTTTATCTTTCCTTGTGTGTTATTGGTGCAGTACACTTTTTTCCCTGTCTCACCTCCTAGGGAGGGGGTTGGGGGTTTAGCTCAGGGCTAAACAGGAGATAGGGACAGGTCGGAGACTTGGGCCTCATTACCATCAAGTGTACCCCCAAGTTAAGGAAAGTCAGGGCACCTCCTTAGCCTGAGGAGCAGTTCAGGGGCCAAGGTTCCACGTCTCCTGTTTTTTCCCTACTGCCCTGTGACATTATTACCAACCATCCCATTTTTTCTGGTGAGCCATGGCCCAAATGCAGACCTTTGTCCAATTGCTGAAGACCCTCGCTGAGGAGCGTGGGGTGCTGCGTGGTGTGGTGGAGCAGCAGCTGCAGCAGTTGGTGGGGTATGGGGCCTCTGCTCATATGCAGGCTCAACCAGAGCCCAAGTTATCTCTCCTAGACATGTTTTCTGGAGGGAGAGAGAATTTTTTGTTTTTTGAGGAGGCTCCGCCCTCATTCATTTGGGAGTGAGTAACAGTGGGTGGGATTCATTATAGCTCTCCTTGAGGATGATCCCCAATCCTGGGCCTTCTCCCTGCTGGCTGATTCACCATCTCTACGGTCGGTGGACGAGTTTTTTGCGGCTTTGGCAAATATGCCCCCTGTAGTCCTTGCTAGGGATGAGGACACACTGGTGCAGATGGACGAGCCCAGGCAGTTGGGAGGAGTTGATTCCCCAGCGGTGTTGCCTGCGGTTCCTCATGGTTTGGGGGCATGTTTTTGCTGTGGGCAGGCTGGCCATTTTTTCAGGGTCTGCCCAATGCATGCCAAATCTTCTGTACCATCTAAGAAGTCGCGTCCCCATGGTCGTGTGGAGGGAGGCGACAAGGGAGTGTATATTTCCTCCATTTTTGCCTTCTCAGTGTACTATGTCAGCAGAAGTGGTGGTTGGCGGGGTACCTGAGGGCATACCGGTGTTTGTGGACAGTGGAGCGGGAGTCAATCTGGTGGACGCTCACTTGGTCCAGACCCATGGCCTGTGGTGTAGGACACTGGCCAAACCCCTCAGCGCCCAGGCCATTGACTCTGTCCCACTTTGCCAGGGGATGTTGACCCAAGTCGTAAAAAATATACATCTGCGTATAGGGACTCATCATGTAGAGTCCCTGTCATGCTGCATCTTGGGGGGTATGCCATCACCTATCATTTTAGGCCTTCTTTGGTTGGATAAACACAACTTGGTCATAGATTGGCGGTCTAGGGAAGTAGTCAGCTGTGATCAGTCATGTGAGGACTGCTGCCTGGGGGCTACTGTTTCTGCGATCATACTACAACCGTCCCCTTCTTCTCCAGTGGCGGCAGCAGAGTTGCTGCCAGGGAGTATGGGCAAGTCTCTACCCTCACCAAATGCTAACTCTGGATGTCGGAGTCCTCTTAGGAGGAGGGGTCAGAGGAGGGTGGTGACTCCTTCTGAGCATTGTGGGGGTGTGTGTGTGACAAATCAGGGGGACGTCTCTGTTGTCGGTGCTGTGAAGAGTTCACCATCTTCTATCAAACCTGTGCATGGCAATAAACATTTAGGTCCGGACCTGTGTGTGAATGAGTATGTATGGCTTTCCACCAAAACATCCAGTGGAGATGTACTGCTGTGGTCTGGAGTTCTCGGGTGATCGGGCCATATCGGGTGTCGACCATCCTCGGCCCAGGGACTTACCAGCTGGAGCTACTCCCAATAATGTCCATACACAACTCATTCCCAGGTCGGCGCTCTGGAGATTTGTGGTGCTTCCGGAGCATACGTTGCAACTTCCATCTGCCCACGTTTTCCATAAACCTGCGAGTCAGGTGGTTGCTGAGGTGAACTCTGGTGGATCTAGGCATCCTCACCGAAGGTGTTTTTCTGGCAAGGTGCACTGTTGAGGGTCCAGAGGCCCCTCATTGAAGGAGGGGTACTGTCACGATCCATTTTTGGATCTGTGTCAGAGTCTGGACTCTCTTATATAAACCTTTTTCGTTTCTGGCCCTCGGGGGGTAATATGGGTTTTTGCCCCCGGTGGTTGCTGGTGTTACTACAACTGTAGTTGGTCGGCTGCTGGGTTTCCCCCCCAGTGGCCGCTGGTGTTTCTACATGTTTAGTTAGTCAGCAGGTGGTGACTACTCCCACTTCCCTTTATAAGGCCACCTGGTGCTGCAATTCACTGTTGGTAATACTGGTCATTTGCTAACCAACCTTGGTGAAGACTGGACCAACCTTGGTGCAGAGGGCGTTCAGCTTATCTGAAGCAGTGGTGATGCTGCTGGATGCTGATAAGGTGCCTTCCTCTGCTGCTGGTAGCATTGGCAGCAGATAAAGCTAAGTTTGGGTTCTTAGTTGCTTTAACCCCTTGATGTCTGTTTTATCTTTCCTTTTGTGTTATTGGTGCAGTACATTTTTTCCCTGTCTCACCTCCTAGGGAGGGGGTTGGGGGTTTAGCTCAGGGCTAAACAGGAGAATGGGACAGGTCAGAGACTTGGGCCTCACTACCATCAAGTGTACCCCCAAGTTAAGGAAAGTCAGGGCACCTCCTTAGCCTGAGAGGCAGTTCAGGGGCCAAGGTTCCATGTCTCCTGGTTTTTCCCTACTGCCCTACTGTTGCAATTGGAAACAAGGTGGGTGGTCACACTAAATACGGTTAGTCCGTATGGTTTAAACAAATTTGTTAGCTTCAAGTCTTTTTTATGACTCAGCTCTAATTGATGGTTAATATTTGTACCATGCTTGCACTACTTTAATTTTAGGGTTTCCTTCATGTTTTTATTCTTGGTGTCTAATAATCATATTATTAAAGACTTTCGTAGTATAAGTCTGCAACATATTAATATGTGAACCCTTCTTTTTTCAACCAGAGGATAAGTTGGACGTCGTTGTTTATATCTATGGATCTTGGATTACAAAAGAAGTTGGAAAATATACTGGAATTCAATTTCTTTTTACAAATATGCTGCTGATTGGATATGTTTGTCTTATTTTGTATATTTTTTTCTATTATGTTGAATTTAGTTTTTCAGATTTATATATCTTAATTATTTTAATTATTATTTTGGTTTATTGTTCAGACTTTAATTTATCTATGAAGCTCGGTATATACTAGCGTTCTACTTTGAATTAATGCTGACTATTATAAGCTATTCTGTTTAGAACTTATGCACAATGTGGCGACCCAAAGTTGGTCTGTTTTCCTCCCACTTGTTCCATTGCATGCAGACACATTAGATCAGTGCGCTGATCAGTATTTTTAGTGATGATCTCTTTATCTATATAAGGTGTATATGCTCATTGGATTTAGCTGATTATCCTTTAGGCTTTTCATGATTAACACTTTCAGTGTTTCTGGGAAACTAAAGCTTTGGGTAGTGAGGAAAAGTTCTTTTTGGTGTATTAGGTATGAAAAGAACAACTCAAAATGGTGAATTTTGTGAGTAGCCCCGTGCTGAAGAGCAGATCTGGATGCACATATACTGTCTTGGGGTTTAGAGATGATTTAGGTGTGGAACGCTAGAGGATGGTACTACCTGTTAGAGGAGGTGCTCAAAGCTGGATGTGACAGTGTGTTGGGAGAATACTGAATGGGAGTATTGTGCGAACCCCTGGATCTCAGTGTACTTCTTTTGAGTGATATCTGTGGGAAAGCTTTGGTTATGATTATATCTGTAATGGGGGCTTTGGTTGACACTACTTTGAGGGGGGTGGGAGCTGGGTGTGGCTCATGCCTCTCTCTCAGTGCTAAATGTGGCTCTCAAGGTCAGAAAGGTTGGGGACCACTGCTTTACGGTATGTCCCAAACATCAATGTTGCATATGTATTTTATGTGCTTATTTGCAAAACACACATTTCCCTTCCTTTTATGAATATTGTTTGGTCCCTTTTTTGTGTGTGAAACATTATACCTTTCACATTCTCTGCTCTCTATAATTCTGCTATGTTCCCTAGGCATTCTATATTGGTGTAACTTTTTGAGGCAGGGCTTAGGCTTTTTGAAGGTGCGCCGTGCGCGCCGAAATGCAACATGTTGCGTTCGGCGAGCACGGGCGCACCTTTAAAAGTGTGCAGCGCATGCCAAAATCCTACTAGCGCACGGCCAGCGCACGATCTGCGCACCCTGTGCTAAAGATAGGGTGCGCAGATTGCAAGCGTCCATGTGCGATAGTAGGCGGCGATGACCGGATGGGGCGGGCAGGGAGCCGGCAGGGGGCGGGGCATAGCAGCGCCGTGCACTGCGTCGAATAAACGCTAGTGTGAAACTAGCCTTAGTTTGCACTTTCCCTAAATGTTATGTTGGTCTAAATTTGGTATGATGAGGCATGGGTATGTCATAACCATTTTTTTTTCGTCTAGCTTTCTATCAACTGGCCTGTCCTATGCGGCACTACATCTTGAGTTCTTAATAGGCAAATCCACCATCTCAGGCATTGTGTGGTCTACGTGCTCAGAAATTTGGTCCCGACTGCATCAAATGGAAGTGCCTGAGCCCAAACAACAAGATTGGCTGTGTATTGCCCGTGGGTTTGAGGAGACATGCCAGTTTCCTAACTGTATTGGAGCCCTGGGTGGGAAGCACATCCGTGTATGTAAGTCGCCTAACTCTGGCTCCCAATATTATAATTATATTTTTCTGTAGTGCTGTTGGCCCTTGGCAACAGCGCATACATGTTTAGAATTGCAGATATTGGGGTCTATGGAAGAACTGGAGACTCCGGAGTCTCCAATTCTTCCATAATGGGTTGGCGTATGTGCAATAATCAGTTGGATCTCCCACCCTCATGTCAGCTACCCTGGTCTAATCAGGAAGTGGTGCCTTATGTCATGGTTGGTGATGAGGCCTTTCAATTAACCAGAAACCTCATGAGGCCCTATCTGCGCAGAACCCTGGACTACCTGCGCAGAATATTTAATTTCCTCCTATCCCGTGCATGACACCTGGTGGAGTTTGCCTTTGGTATTCTCACTGCCAAATGGCGTGTTCTGCAGTCTGCTATTCAACTAAGTGAAGGAAATGTAAATGAGGTTATAAAAGCATGTGTGGTTCACAACTTTAACGAAATTCATGACTGTAATGAAAATGATGTTTATGATGTGGTAGATGTAAATAATGTCATGGCTACTAGACATGGACATAATCCACATCATCCGCCTTCTGGACTTAAAGTGCGGGATGCTTTTACTAATTGTTTTGTTTCACCGGAGGGTTATACTCCGTGGAAAAAGAATGCAATATCTATGCTATAATTTTTTTGGTTTTATGTGTGTTAAATGAAATGATGTTTATTTTTTCAAATTTATGATGTGTTTTAATAAATATGTTAAAGAAATAACATCAAAATATCATCTATCTAGTGGAAACAAACAAACAGACACATTGAATTAACTCAGTTTACTTACATAATGTTTTTTCAACGAAACAACCATAGTCACATCATATGGCAATTATGGCCCCAATTAGCAGCCCTCAAGCAAGTTTTACATAAAAAATAATAATAATAAGCATAAAAAATTATAAATAAAAAGCAACAAAAAAGGCAAATAAAAAATTACAAATTAATGTATGTAGGTAGAGGAGATGGTGGACCAGCAGCCTGAGTGGTTTGACTACTTTGTGTAGCTAAGTATCCATGAGCCTGAGAGGTGCCTGAGGCTGCATGATGGAGCATGGAAGGGACTTGGTGTGGAACATTCTGGTACTGAGCACTTGGGTATGGATTGGCATAATACAGTGTATTGGCAGGCCCAATTTGTGGATACCCCCCAGAATGTCCATGTCGACCATGCCCATGTAGTGGCCATTCTCCTAAACTGGGTATGGTCAAGAGGCCCTACTGGAAGGTCAAGCTGTAGCCATCAAATGGACATGTTGTGGGTGGTGTGGTATTGGGCCTTCATGGATCTGTGGTGAAGGACTCCATGTGGGAGGGGGTTCACTCTCAGATATTGTGGTCTCATCGGGTAACTCAGGCATTTGGAGAAGTTTTTGTTGTGAAAGTTGCCATCTTTCAGGGTATGCCAAGATTGGAGTGGGGTTATTGGGTGTTGTGCATGCTTCGATAACTATTTCAAATGCACCTCTGGCCCGCAGCCTCACTTCTCGAGAGATTGTACGGAGATAGCGTGCTAGACTACAGACATAGGCCTCTTCCCCATCATTATTGGCAGTGCGGGACAGGTAGTTCAATGCCCCAGTTTTCACTTGCCATTTTGTACCAGTGGTTGCAAGCTCCCTCCTGTGGCAGCTATGGCGTTAGCTTACTGCAGGCTGTGGTGAGGATTCAGCTGCTACTCTGGCCACAGTCCTCCTCTTCTTCAGTTGCCTCCTGTCCTGCAGAAGGCCTTGCTGCTGGTGGTGGTTGGTGACTTGTTGAGGGTTGGGAAAATGCTCCAGCCTCTTCTTGCCCTTCACCAACAGGGTCGACGTGGACATCCGAGTCCGAACCAGTCTCCCGCTCTGTTATGTTGGATTCTGTTCTGTTTTTAAGCAAAATTTTAAAAAATTACTATCATACCATAAGGCCACATGGCAAATGTGTGGTGTGGTGAATGATGCACTTACAGACGGAGATCCAGAACTGGAGTGAGAAAATGTAACCAATCATAGTATATATATTTTCTTTTTTTGGTGGCTTCTGCCCCACTCCTGGCCCAATTCTGATGCTCTCGGTGGAACTTGTCACGGCAGCTCTGCCACCATTTAGTGACATCACACAATGCAAAGTAGCAAAACAAATGTTTGACATTAGGATCACAGTGTAAGCATAGCCAAATGTAGGTTACAGGCTAATGTGGCATGCTACTTGACAAGTGTAAATTAGCAAACAGGCAGGTTAGCAATCACGCATGATGATATTTCATTCATTTGTTGCTTCTTTCTGAACAATTCAAGGTTTTTTTAAATTTAGGATAGCACTTATTCATTTCATGCTACACTTCAGGTGTACTTTCTTCATATGTTGGAAAAATTTGCTTGCAGATACGCTTCAATGATGTGTTCTTGCGAGCAGGGTCAGCATAATGTGCATCACGTAAAACCCAAAGTTCTGGCCTCTCCTGCACCAGAACGATCAGACGCTCTACATTAATTTGCTTTGCCATCTTGCTGTACTCCTTGGAGGCGTGATGGTGGCTTGTTCTAGACTTCCCAGGCTAATTAGCATGCCAAAGCTTCCTGAATAATGGCTGAAGCAATTTCCTGTCACCTGGTCAATGCTTGCGTATTTTTCGCAAATCCCAAGCATGGTCCCTATGTAATCGATTTTTTTCTCACACCCATAGACTTGCATTGCCGAGTCTCGGCTGAGATATTTTGCAAATCGCAGCATGCTGCGATTTCACCCGCATGTATAAAACAGGCGAGAAAAAAACACATGATGTGAGCTGCCCCATAGATTAACATTGGTCCGAGTTCTATACGATTTTTTCGCATAACACTCGCCCATATTCTACGGTAGTGTGACTCCAGCTTCAAAGATAGGGTTGGATATCAGCCTTACTATCCTATGGCCTTTGTCTGCCACATTTGCTGCATGTGTCATGATGTGCCACATTGCATTTACACAAATATAAGTGGCTGTCACCAGTAGTTGATAAAAAATAATAAAGAAACAAAACTGCTATTCCATTCAATTTTGCTATTCTTTAATATACATGTAGTGAGACAGTGAAGGGAATCATACACAAGGATCGTTAGGTGCCCCCCAGGATCTGCATAGAAACATACTGAGCCCATTGGAGAGCATTGCAATTACAGCCACAGCTGTGGTTACAACACAAAAAAGTGAGTGTGGACTTGATCAAGCTGTTTGACCAAGTTAGATTTAGGAAACCTGACACAGCCTTTATTTTTGGAGAGATCTGTAGGAAGGCAGTGTGACTGATCTCTCCCTCAAGTCTGGGTCCTGGAAGTCACAATTGACATTTAAGCTTTCAGGTATAGGTTGGCATGCATATATGCATATGTAGTGTGAGGGAATCACACAGTTTTGTGGTTACTTTGGATGCCACCATACAATGGCAGGTCTATAGGGGGTTCATCATACAGTCTGGTGGCTACTGTGGGGGTCACCATAGATTTTATGGACTATTTTGGTGCTATTGCACAGTGTTGGAGGCACTGTGGTGTAAGGGGTGTACAACGACTCATTTGTGCTCCATTCCCCTCTTTGCCTGTGTATATATGTCCCTGAGAAACGGGTACATTTAGTATGTCTTATAATGCTGCTATATGTGTGTTGTAATATTGTTATGCTGTGTAATGTACTGTATAGATCCGGAAAGTGTAGTATTTGGAGTAGCCCATTAGAGGGGGGGCGTTGTAGGATAGTAATAAGAATAAGATAGGAACTAGTTAAGTTAGATGGGGCCAACTGTGCAAGATAGAGAGAGCTTCCTTAATTTAGTCAGTAGGGCCTGGGAGCTTGGACAGGGCAGTTGTGCCACGCAACCTTCAAGTAAATTAGCCCAGCTCATCCAGGGTCTAGGAGCAACGGTCACTTTGGAGGTGAAGGAATACAGGGCAGCTTCAACATGGTTGCAGTAAACTACATTGGAAAATTCCTAAATGTCTGGGGCGAAATGGACAGGGAACTCATGAAGGTAGTTAGGCTAGCCAGACAGAACACTGGATCTGGTCCCTGCCTGTCTTTGCATGGTATTTGGTAAAGGAAACCCCCAGACTGGAGAGGAATCTGATGTGCAAGCAAGTGAGCCATCAAATACACAACAGAAGGGACAATGTATTTATGTGACGGAGGACCAGGGTGTGCCAGTACTGTCACCCTCACCCATGACTACCCACCTGGTCCCCGTTACAGTGGAGCATCAAGCTTCTCACACTAGCTGGTCGGAATTTGGGCCCATTCCTCTTGACAGAACTGGTGTAACTGATACAAGGTTTATAGGCTGCCTTGCTTGCACCTGCCTTTTACGCTTTGCCCTTCAATTTTCAATAGGATTAAGATCAGGGCTTTGTGATGGCCACTCCAAAACATAAACTTTGTTATCCTTATGCCACTTTGTTAGCATTTTGGCAGTATGCTTTGGGTTATTGTCCATTTGGAATACCCATTTCCTCCCAAGTTTCAACTTCCTGGCTGTTGTCTTGAAATGTTGCTTCAGTATTGCCACATAATCTTCTTTTCTCATGATTCCCTCTATTTTGTGGGGTGCACCAGTCCCTCCTGCAGCAAAACAACCTAACAACATGATGATGCCACATCCGTGTTTCACAGTTGGGAAGGTGTTCTTAGGCTTCCAATTTTCTTCCTTTTTCCTCCAAATGTAACGATAGTCATGGTCATTATGCCAAAAAAGTTCAATTTTAGCTTCATCAGACCACAGGACATGTTTCCAAAAATATTCCAGTTTGCATTTGCAAACATTAATTGTGGATATTTTTATGTTTCTTATGGAGTAATGACTTCTTCCTGGCAGAGTGGCCTTTCAGCCCATGTTGATACAGTACTTGTTTCACTGTGGATATTGACACAATCTTACAAGCTTCCACCACCATCTTCAAAAGGTCTTTTTCTTTTGTCCTTGGGTTGATGTGCACATATCGGACCAAAGCACGTTCATCTCTTGGACACAGAACTGGTCTCCTTCCTGAGCGGTATGATGGCTGGACATTCCCATCTTGTTTGTACTTGCCTTTAATTGTTTCTACAGATGAATGAGTCACCTTAAGGTATCTTGAAATTGTACTCAAGGATGAGCCAGACGTGTGCAAGTCCACAATTCTCTTCCTGTAATCTTGTCTGATTTCTTTAGACTGTCCCATGATGCTACACAGAGAAGCAGTGTGTTTCAGGTGTGCATTAAAATACATCCACAGGTGTGTTTCTAATTAACTCAGATGTTACAAAAAAAACCTCTCAGAAGTTCCTAACACATGACAACATAATATGTGCAGTCCAGAATTGTTTAAAGGCATAGTAATCTTAGTGTGTGTAAACCTTTGACCTTGCAGTAAGTAATAAAAATGCCTTAAAACATTCTCACTTTCATTATTCTGGCATTTCATATTAATAATTATGGTAATCCTAATTGACCTATAAGGTTTATTCTGATTTAATGTCAGATATTGAGAAAAACATGCATTTGTGTATTTTTATACAGTGTATGGAAACTTCTGGTTTCATCAACTGTGTATGTGTATAATATATACACAATAGTAGCACTAAATACAAAAAAACACGAATAACCACCAATTGTATAATAATTAAATAGGTAAAATGTACACTCCCAAAGCAAAACTTGAAAACAACAGAAAAAAAGGAGCAGAAAAGACACTAATATGTGATATAATATAAAATATATTATTTTATTAATTTAATCATATATTTAAATTACAAAATTGCATCATTTGGACAATAATATATATAAAAGGTCACAGACAAAAAATCTGAGGCTACAGAAAAATATGGACCAGGTATATAAACCAAACTATTATCCCCAAACTACAGAGGCAGTTACCCAGTTCTGTATATAAATCATAGTCACTTGCTTTAAACACCCTAGTGAGATGTAAAATAAATTGCACCTATTGTCAAGCACATAAGTGACAGAGAAGTAACAGCAGTCAATAGGTCAAAGTCAGAGTGTAAACACTGAAAAGGGTGAAAAGGTCATACTGCATTAGGTCCACTGTGCCATCAGGTCCCTGAGGAAGCCCACGCGAAACGCGCGTAAGGGCTGCGGTACCTGACGGCACAGTGGACCTATTGCGGTATGACCTTTTCACGCTTTTCACTGTTTACACTCTGGCTTTGACCTATTGACTGTTGTTACTTCTCTGTCACTTATGTGCTGGACAATAGGTGCAATTTATTTTACATGTCACTAGGGTGTTTAAAGCAAGTGACTATGATTTATATACAGAACTGGGTAACTGCCTATGTAGTTTGGGGATAATAGTTTGGTTTATATACCTGGTCCATATTATTCTGTAGCCTCAGATATTTTGTCTGTGACCTTTTATATATATTATTGTCCAAATAATGTAATTTTGTAATTTAAATATATGATTAAATTAATAAAATGATATATTTTATATTATATCACATATTAGTGTTTTTTCTGCTCCTTTTTTCTGTTGTTTTCAAGTCACACAGTAGCACGTAGCACACAGTAGTCGCAATTGCGACCGGGCCACTAAATATAGTGCTACTATTATGAACGGTTAAGAAAATTGAAGAACTGAACATGAAATGATCTCCTAAAGTCCTAAAGTTAAAGATGACACAATGTTTTGTTAGTTAAGACTTTTGTCCCAATTTTTTCTGGTCTTAAATGAAAAAAAACCTTCTGGCAGATGTAGGTCATTAAAAAAAAAACTTAAAACATATTACAAACTTTGTGGTTCTTTTGGGACATTGTTAATTCCTCAGAAAGTGGCATTTTCTTTTCTTCAAACTGCAGCATTCTATGGTATGTGCCGCGACAGTGAACAACAGAAAGCAAAAAAAAAATTAAAGTTTCTTATACAAACACTATGTAAAGCATGATCTCTCATTTCTGAATGGGATTTTCCCTTATGTGGATTAGTGGAAAAGTAAAAAAAATACAGAAAAAAATACCCTAAGTTTACTTGCAGCAAATTAAATTTTCATATATTTAACTCTGCTTTGAGTGCTTGTTAAGTAAAATTCTTCTCACTGTTCCATCTTGATCAATATGTCCATGCTACTTTAATGCCCATGGGCTATGCAATGCTACGAACACTATTTAAGCAAAGTGATCAATTGTCTCCTACAGCTAAACTCACCTGGATATTTCTGCATTACTTTATCTGTGTCAAATACCAAGCTTCAAGCAGATATTCAAATGAGAATTCATGCTGTGACAATCTGCTAGGTAAGATGCTTTATCTAGTTCGGCTTCATTATCTTTAATGTACATGCCCTTCTTAGTCGTAAAATATGATTCTTTTTTGCTTCAGTATCATGAAAATTAGGCTCCAGCACAAAGAACACTTAAACTTCTGACAAATCACAGTCTTTTATTTTCTAGCTGTAAACAGTTTTTTCTTTAAAATAACTGATTTAGTACAAGCATCTGCTATGTTATTCTATCATAACACGACAGCGCAGTAAAATCACGTGCTATACACCTTTTTAGGAACACAAGATCACAATAGTATATTTTCAGTGATCACTGAATTATAAAAAATAATGTAATAAAAAGAAAAAGTAAGACATTATAAATGTATATGGGCATTCAGTGGCAACTTCTTCACTGCAACTACATGTTATCAAACTATTGAGAAATAGGTCCTAAGCAAGGTGGGTAAAAGAGGACACAGGTTACTGCCTCTAATACACCCTCTGAAGAACATACTCTGCAAAATTTAATGATGGCTTTCACCCAAGATAAATGATTCACTCAAAATGCTTTCCAAGCAGATGTGCAGTATGAGTGAAAATCTAACTATTGTACTGCATGACCTGCAAAAAGTGCATGAGCAAACTGGAGCAACGAAAAATTGGGTCTTGTGGTGGAGTACACACTTAATAAAGTGGGAAGAAACTCTAGAATATCTATTGAAGAAGTCACATCATTGTGGTCCAAAACAAATTATTTAAAAAACAAGAGTTACAGAGTTCACTGTAATAATATTAGAATAGTGGGAATGTCCTTAAAATCAGACTAAACTAACACCACAGAGTTTATTGAAAACTGACTGTTAAAAAAATATTCATCAAAGAGTCTCAATCTCCTCTAAATGCAACGTAAAGAGCACACAGAGTTTCAAGAAGGACATTACCACCAGGAGGTCCACCACGCCCAATCCTTGCCAAAATGTTATAATTTAAAGTTATGAAATAGCAGCAAGGGTCAACCAGGACCTTCTATTTCATGGATCTAAGATCTCTCTGTATCCACACTACATAGTAGATGTTTAAATGCAATGGGCATTCTTTATAGATATCAAGAAACATTTATGGGACTTGAAGATAGTTTACTATATGATTTACCAAGCTAAGTCTTTTGTGGCAGTTATGGGGACTACCGAGTTTTTTGACAATCCAAAAGAATTGGTTGGATTTTAATGAGAGCAACTTACTTGGAAATACTATGGTCCCATGATGAACGGCAGTTATTGAGAACGTGGGTATCTACATGTGATTTACATCACTAACATAAGAATGCATACTTAGTGTTTTCTAACGACAAAAGCTGATTTACCACGTTATAGTTGCCTATTTTAATGAATAGACAATGTTTGCTCCCTTTATTATATTGTATTCAGAGTACGAGTTATAGTATTAAGTTACTGCAGGAGAGTGCCCAGGAGTTTGGAGTGTCTTACAATGATTCCAAATAATAGAATCATAAATTGATGTGAAAAGGATCATTCAGTAGTTATGTTTATTCAGGTGAACAGATATGTTTCCATACACTCTCCAACTTGGAGAGCAAGCAAAAGTTGCATTTATTATGTGCTCCATTTTAATTTTTTTTTATGTTGAATTTGAGTAAATTGAGTAAAGTATTATAAGCAGGTGGAAGACATATACAAAAAATATCTGCAACTGTTTGCTAAAACAATTCAATAATTAGATGTAATGAGAGAGGTTTTTCTGTTCCTATAAAATGACACGAAGTCTTTTAATATTAACTATGCTCAAAACCTTCTTTATGTATTTTGCAAGAAATGCATATGAACAAGACAAAGCTGAATTATTGCGGAAGTGATAGATGATATATGTTCGACAATCAGTTCAGTTTTCTTAGTATACTCTAGAGCATATCTGGGCAATGTGCGGCCAGTGGCCACATCTGGCCCTCTGGCAGTCCCAGTCCGGCCCATGGAGCAAGATAGCCATGGGGCTGGAAACCAGAGGCCCACTTCCTCCACCAATCAGCGTGTGAAACATCTGACGTTATATTGGGTCAGCTGTGTACTGCGGAGAGTCAGCGCTTCGAAGGCAGGGAGAGAAGCAGAGTGCCGAGGAATTGGACCAAGGTGAGTATGTGGTGTTCTTTTTTTTTCATGTGTATGGGATGTTTGAGTGGGCATGGGGAGGATATGAGGGTGATATGCTGTACATGGTGCTGCATGTGGGAGTGACATGCTGCACATGGTGCTGGCTATGGGGGTGACATGCAACACATGACGAGGCTATGGGACTTGCATGCTGCGCATGAGGAGGCTATGGAGGTGACATGCTGTTCATGGGGAGGCTATGGGTGCATCATGCTGCACATGACAATGCTATGGGGTTGTCATGCTACACTTGGGGAGGCTATGGGGCCTCATGCAGTATATGGGGAGGCTATGGGGGGCTCATGCAGTATATAGGGAGATTGTGTGAGGCTCATGCAGTGTATATAAGGAGGCAGTGTGGGGCTCATGCAGTGTATATAGGGAGGCAGTGTGAGGCTCATGCAGTGTATATAAGGAGGCAGTGTGAGGCTCATGCAGTGTATATAAGGAGGCAGTGTGGGGCTCATGCAGTGTATATAGGGAGGCTGTGTGGGACTCCTGCAGTGTATATAGAGAGGCTGTGTGGGACTCCTGCAGTGTATATAGAGAGGCTGTGTGGGGCTCATGCTCTATATTGGGAGACTCTGGGGCTTATTCTGCATATAGGGAGGCTGTTTAAAGCTCATGCTGCGTATGGGGGAGGCTGGTGTGGGGCTCATGCCACATGTGGGGGAGGCTGGTGTGGGCCTCATGCTGCATATGGGGAGGAAGGTGTGGGGTTCATGCCACATATGGTAGAGGTAGGTGTGGGGTTCATGCTGCATATGGGAGAAGCTGTGTTGGACTCATTTCTGCATATGGGGGAGGCTGTGTGGAGCTCTTACAGTATATAAAGAGATGTGGGGGGCTCATACAATTTACAGAAGGGGCTATACTTGGGAAGAAATGATATATAGGGGGATATCAGCATATTTAATCCTGCTCAATATTAAGTGATACAATTAATCTAATATATAAAGCTCAAAGTGTGTATGTATGTATATATGTATGTATGTGTGTATGTATGTGTGTGTGTGTATGTCCGGGATAGGCATCCGCACCGTCGCAACTACAGCCACAAAATTTGGCACAGTCACACGTCTGGACCCCGAGAGCGTCCTAGGCTATGTTTTGAGGCGAAATTTTAACCCTGCGCGTTCCAATTTACCAAACAATCTAGCCCCTATCTACATAATGGGGAAAAAGTGTGTGCGTGTCAAGCCCCGCCCCTCATTATGATGTCATAATGGTTGCCATGGCGACGCTGATTCATCATAGGTTGCAAGCCCCACCACTCATTATGATGTCATAATGGTTGACTATGGGATGGAGGATGTGTGATGGGTATATGGGCACTGGACTATGGGATGGAGGATATGTATGACGGGTATATGGGCACGGGACAATGGGATGGAGGATGTGTGATGGGTATATGGGCACTGGACTATGGGATGGAAGATATGTATGACGGGTATATGGGCACGGGACTATGGGATGGCGGATATGTATGATGGGTATATGGGCACGGGACTATGGGATGGAGGATATGTATGACGGGTATATGGGCATGGGACTATGAGATGAAGGATGTGTGATGGGTATATGGGCACTCGACTATGGGATGGCGAATATGTATGATGGGTATATGGGCATGGGACTATGGGATGGAGGATGTGTGATGGGTATATGGGCACTCGACTATGGGATGGAGGATATGTATGATGGGTATATGGGCACGGGACTATGGAATGGAGGATAATAATAATTTGTTGTAACTAGCCACAGTTAGTTACTATGTCCGGGCAGTGCCGGGCTCTTCAGCTAATATCAATATAATTCTGAATAATATTATTATGTATCAATATTAAAATTCAGTAGAATTAATTTCAGCCTATTGGTCTCCCATGTGGCCCCTTGGGAAAAATTAACTGCCCACCCCTGCTCGAGAGTAGTTGCTTTATTAGTGAGAAAGAATATCCTCTTTTCATTTTTAGAAGAATTAGAAAATAAATAGGGCATATTATATATTACTGATGCTATATTCATAATCACTCATTTATTATGATAGGAATTCATATCCTGTCTCCCTTTTCCACTGATAACTTTAAAGATATATTAAACTTGTTAATATCACATTCATATGTTCCATGTTTAATAGTATGTCATCCTAGACACCATCCTAGATACTAATCAAGATAAATGTCAGGTTAATACTCCATCAAGTATTGGAAACGTGACATCTTTTGGCAGATTATTACAGGAAGTAGCATTAATTGATGCATGGAGGGAACTACACCCACATATATATATACACAGTTAGTTCTCGGTTTACGACGGTCTCGAGTTACGTCGTTTCGTGGTTACGACGCTTTATTACGACGCCTTATTCCGACTTACGTGGTTTTGCGTCGTAACACGAACTACGTGCAGCAGCGGAAGAATACAGTATGGTACTGTACTGTACTCGGTTATGCGGTTCTAGACCAAGGAAGACGAGTCTCCTGCACGCCATAACGCCCTTCATTATGGCTATGTTTACAGTACAGTACTGTTATTATGGTACAGTACTGTATGAACGTATGGTCCGACTTACGTCGAAATTCGGTTTACGACGCCGCGTAAGAACGCATCAACGTTGTAAGTCGAGGACTACCTGTATATACAGTGTATATATATATATATATATGTTAGGGACTGCGGAACGCACTAAATGATTAATAATAGAAAGTGCGTTCGCCGCCCGAGGTCCACCGTGCAGAGGTGTTACACTGCTGCTATGTGATGGCAGATGCACTTTATGGTGGTATAATGCATGCGGGTTGAACGTCACCCGGAGTGCGTTGAGCGGTCTCTGTTCCTTCACAGAGACGCCGAGGTGTTAAATACAAAGGCTGAGCCTGTTGACGTCACAGGACTCAGTGGAATGCACGCCCTGTATATGGTCACAGGACTTGGGGCCAAGACACAGAGTCCACGTCCATCTAGACCCACCATGCATGCGGCATCGCAACCGCGGACGCCAAGCGGAGCTGCTGACTGCAGCGCGGCAAAAGACACTGCTGTTATACAACAATGCCCAGTACCAGGCGCACTGACGGACGCTAGCACTGTGGAGGATGCATACTGTGGCCTGTAGCTAGCCACTGACTGGCGCTGACTCTATTACTAGTTCCCTATACACACTCGTAATATCAAAGGAAGGGGAATCTTAATGAGTAATTTGCAGTCCATACATCCATCATCATTCACACAGTAGCAACTAAAGTCTATACTAGCGCATGGCCGAGCGGCCATGCAAACCTTTTATAGCCGGGACCTTCCGGGAGCTTCCAGATCCCCGAGATGGACCAATCAGACCTGGAGAAGGACCTGAGCACGTGACTCCCTATCTCCAATGGGAGATCGTCTCGTAAGCATGCTCAGTGGAGCGACGGAAGGACTTAGCCTCTGGAGTGGCTTGCTGCTGAGCAGCCTGCATTGCTATTGCTGGCCCAGAGGTGGCAGCAACAGCCAGACCCACAGAGCTGGTCTGAGCAGAGCGTTGGGCATGACGAGACTGCTGAGCAGGCTCCTCTGCGGTCCATGGGGAATTGGAGACCGGTGAATGCAAGGCTCTGCATCCTTGCTGTGCAGTTGCAGGAACCCTATGCCTAACATATATATATATATATATATATATATATATATATACCAAACCTGAGGTTTATTATATAAAATACGGGCTTGGTATTATATATTATATGTATATATGCACATTATAATATATAATACCAAGCCCGAGGTTTAGTAATGCTACAGAGAGCGTAGCACAACCGTGTAGTTGTGCTCAAGTAGGTTCTCAGGCCAGTATATAGCAAATAAACTTGGCACTCAACTTATTTATGAGATCCAGATTTAATTTTTAATGCACGCCGAGTCAGTGTAGGCATTACTCCTGCGCTCCTGCATACCCATGCAGATTCAGTGTGTGATTCCACCCACATCTACATGTCCATTTCTACAGGCATGCTATAAACGAGTTAAGCGCATACTTGTCCTCGATTTTTTCCCTCTCTAAACAGTTGGCAGTGGGACTGATGATGGTCCGTGGGGGACTGAAACGTCTTTGTCACATTGATTGGACTGCATTAAAAATTACTGTTGGATCTCGTAAATAAGTTGAGTGCCAAGTTTTTTTGCTATAAACTGGCCAAAGATTAGTATTGAACAGGTGTCAGTCAGATACCCTCTTTACTAAAACGGTGCATAGTTAAATAAAGACACACACATGAAATCTGCATGAAACGCAATATCTGTTTATTTTTCAAAAATTTTTTAAAAATTGCGTGGGCTCCCTCATAATTTTCATAACCAGCAGAGCGAAAGCCGATGGCTGAGTGCTGATATTAATATTCTGGGAAGGAGCTATTAGCCATAAAGGTTCCTGTGCTATTAATATCAGCTCACAGCTGTTTGCTGTTTAGCATTTACTGGTTGGTTTACAGGGGAACCACCCCAAAAAATTGACATTGTGTCCCCCTTCAATATTGAACCAGCAAAGGTTAGGCAGACAGCTGTGGGCTGATATTAATAGCCTGGGAAGGGGCCATGTGCTGTGAGTTTATTTTCCCCTTCACCGTCGATGTCTGATGAACTCCCTCTTCTGGTGAAGGAAGGTAGTGAGGCTGATTACCAAACACCTGATCTGGTAGATGATGACTGGGTAACAGGAAATTCTGACTGGATATAAGGCAGCCGACACCCTTCTGAGTCGCTGGTGATTTCTCTGCTGGATTCTTGGAGACCAGTCTGATTCCTGCTTCACAAAGATAGGTTTTTGCTCTGCTATTGAACTTATTAGTTTTGTTTTGTTTACCTTGTTTTTTGGAGTTCAGCCATCCCCGGTCGGGGGTGTGCTGAGTTCCATTTTTGTCTCTGATCAGTTTGTCTCTTTGCTCTGTCTTCAGAATTTACCTGAGTGCTGATATAGTCATTTTGAAGTACTAGCGACTTCAGGGCCTGTTTTTCCTATCAGACGGTTGGGACATTTTTTGGTAGGGTTTTTTACGGATTGCAGACAGCAGCTTTTCTATCCTGTCCTTTTTAGTTAGCTTGGGCCCCATCGTTTGCTCAACCTATCTTTCCATCTGTTAGTGTTTTCATCTTGCTTCACCGTCATTATATGTTGGGGGCTGCCTATTGCTTTGGGGTCTGCTCTGGGGCAGTTTAGATTTCCCCTTTCTTTCTTTAGGCCTATTTAGTTCTCCGGCTGTGATCGAGGGGTCTAGGGATTCGTAGGAACCCCCCACGGCTACTGTTAGTTGTTGTGGATAGGATCAGGGGTCTGCAATCCGATAGCTACCAACCTCTCCGGTTTTCTGGACTTAGCTTGTATTTTTGTTTTTTCCTCCTTCGGTGACTCATTCTTAACAGCCATGTATTTTGACACCCCAAATGCTAAAATCATCAACTCTCAGCCATCCCAGAAATGACTCATCTTATAGATGCACCAATTCTGGCACTTAGCCTCACTATTCCCACTTGCCCTGTAGTGGTGGTAAGTGGGTTTCATATTTGTGGGGTTGCTGTCACCTTTGCTCTCAGGTGACATCAAACCCACAGGCTAGTTATGCAACAAAAATGAACTAATAAACCAACATATAATACTATCCTGAGAAAAACGGAGGAATAGAGTCTATGCTATTTTACAAAAGTACCAAATTTTATTAATCATAAAATATGACATAGAATATCATATATATGCAAAAAAACATCATACATTAAATATTGCTCACAATATTTAATGTATGAAGTCTTTTTGCATATATTTGATATTCTATGTCATATTTTATGATTAATAAAATTTGGTAATTTTGTAAAATAGCATAGACTCTATTCCTCCGTTTTTCTCATGACTAATTTATGAGTGGCTGCTGTAATGCATTTTTCTTAAAAAAGTGGCAACTATGCCACTAACAACTAACTAACTATGGTTTGGAGATTTGTTATATTGTATATAATACTATCCTGTTTGATGTAGTCCATTTAATACCGAGTATCCCACGGTGATCTCATGTGTAGCACAGTCAGCTCAGTGATATGCTGTGGGAGAGATTACCTCTTGTCAGTTTATCGCCAGCGGCAGGGTGACATTGATGTGGGACACTCGGTATTAAATGGACTACTGCAAACATGGAGTATACTGTACATTGGTTTATTATTTTTGATTGCTTGCAGGAGACATGGGCATCTGGGATTAGGTGCTCGGTGATGATGTATGTGACTATGTAAATGCTTTGATTTCTTTTTTTACAATTGAACACAAGTGCCTGATGATGAGACTATTCTCACCTCATTGGCTCATGCTGTCTCTGTCATATGTGGCCGCAGACATAGCTGGATGGGAGTCGTAGTCCCATCAGATGACGTCTAAGTACAATCACTATGGACTGTTTGTCGCAGTCCAAACCCTCACATAGACACCCGCACACAGCCGCAGACACCCGCACACAGCCGCAGACACCCGCACACAGCCGCAGACACCCGCACACAGCCGCAGACTCCCACACACAGCCGCAGACACCCGCACACAGTTGCAGACTCCCACACACAGCCGCAGATACACACAGCAGCAGACACCCACACACACCAAAACACAGCTGCACACACCTGCACACAGCCGCAGACACACACACACACAGAAAGACAGACATAGACACAGACACAGACAGACAAGCACATATTATCCGCTCACATATATTCTCAGCTCACACATATTCACCGCTTGCACACACTCCTCCTCCTTCTGACAACATTTCACTTAGACAAATCGCACTGTTTTTGGCAGCAAATATGCAGCAAATCAGCAAACCTTTGTACACCTGCATATTTGCTGCAGCTTTGACTGACTGGAAATCAATGGGTGCAGAAACTCTGCAGATCCACGAAAATAATTGACATGTTGCGGAAAATAAAAAGTTGCCTACAAGGATGGAAATTTTGCAGCAGGTCAACAACACTTCAGGAATGCCATTGATTAACATTGCATAAGTAATCCATTTCATTTTTGGAGCATTTCTGCACGAAAGCAAAGCTGTGGAAATGCAACAGATCCGCAATGTGTGCACATAGCGGAAAGCATCTGGGTTTCTTTGGCTGCGGAGGATCTAGATGTAGAACTTGTAAACATCCAGCAACAACTCATACATTCTCCAACTTCAATAACACCCAACAATTTAAAATTCAACAATATATGAACTGCAACTTTCGCAATGTTGTACAGTGGGGGAAATAAGTATTTGATCCCTGGCTGATTTTGTAAGTTTTCCCACTGACAAAGGCATGAACAGTCTTTAATTTTAAGGGTAAGTTAATTTTAACATTGAGAGAAAGAATATTAAAAATAAAATCCAGAAAATCACATAGTATAAATTATATAAATTTATTTGCATTTTGCAGTGGGAAATAAGTATTTGATCCCCTACCACCATTAAGAGTTTTGGCTCCTACAGATAACTTAGGCGCTCCTAATCAACTCGTTACCTGCATTAAAGACAGCTGTCTTACATAGTTACCTTTATAAAAGTCTCCTGTCCACAAACTAAAGTAATCAGTCTGACTCCAACCTCCACAACATGGGCAAGACCAAAGAGCTTTATAAGGATTTCAGGGACAAGATCATAGACCTGCTATTGACTACAAAACCATGAGTAAGATGCTAGGTGAGAAGGAGACAACTGTTGGTGCAATAGTAAGGAAATGAAAGAAATACAAAATGACTGTCAATCGACATCGATCTGGGGCACCATGCAAAATCTCATCTCGTGGGGTATCCTTGATCATGAGGAAGGAGAGAGATCAGCCTAAAACTACACGGGGGAACTTGTTAATGATCTCAAGGCAGCTGGGACCACAGTCACCAAGAAAACCATTGCTAACACATTAAGCGGTAAAGGTTTAAAATCCTGCAGTGCCCGAAAAGTACCCCTGCTCAAGAAGACACATGTGCAGGCTCGTCTGAAGTTTGCCAAAGAACACCTGGATGATTCTGTGAGTGATTGGGAGAAGGTGCTGTAGTCAGATGAGAAAAAAATGATATCTTTGGCATTAAATCAACTCACCGTATTAGGAGGATGAGAAATGTTGCCTATGGCTCAAAAACAATGTCAAGCATGTGGGTGGAAACATTGTTTTGGAAGTGTTTCTCTGCTAAGGGCACAGGACTACTTCACCACATCAATGGGAGAATGGATGGAGCCATGTACTGTAAAATCCTGAGTGACAACCTCCTTCCCTCCGCCAGGAAATTAAAAATAGGTCATAGCTGGGTTTTCAAGCAAGACAATGACCCAAAACATACAGCTAAGGCAACAAAGGAGTGGCTCAAAAAGGAGCACATTAAGGTCATGGAGTGGCCTAGCCGGTCTCCAGACCTTAATCCCATAGAAAACTTATGGAGGGATTTGAAGCTCCGAGCTGCCAAGCGACAGCCTCAAAATCTCAATGATTTACAGATGATCTGCAAAGAGGAGTGGACCAAAATTACTCCTGACATGAGTGCAAACCTCATCATTAATTACAAAAAGTGTCTAACTGTTGTGCCTTACCAACACGGGTTTTGCCACCACATATTAAGTCTTGTTTGCCAGAGGGATCAAATGCTTATTTCCCACTGCAAATGCAAATAAATTTATATATTTTATACAATGTGATTTCCAGAATTTTACTTTTGATATTCTATCTCTCAATGTTAAAATTAATATACACTTAAAATTATAGACTGTTCATGTATTTTTCAGTGGGCAAACTTACAAAATCAGCAAGGGATCAAATACTTATATCCACCACTGTACAGGTGCATCTCACAAAATTAGAATATCATGAAAAAGTTAATTTATTTACGTTCTTCTATACAAAAAGTGAAACTCATATATTAGATAGTCATTACAAATAGTGATGTATTTCAAGTAGTGATGGGCGAGCACTAAAATGCTCGGGTGCTCGTTGCTCGGGTCAAGCAAATTAGAATGCTCAAGTGCTCGACCCTAGCGGTCTGCGGAGGGACTAGAAATTGCGGAAATTGATTGGGAACAGGGCTCAAATGACATGGGAAATGCATGAGGAAGGCCCCTGGAAGCATTTTTGACTTCCAGGTCACTGCTTTCAACAATGTTGTCAGAGTCTTACGCCACTTGTACAGACTCATAATAAAATATACAAAAACAAAACCAAAATGGATTTTCCTGGGAAATATGTTAAGGAACATCCTTTCCAGACTAATGACTTGTATATAAGGCAAAATAAATAACCCAAAGCAAAAATGCTCCTCCACACCTTGGGCTATGCTCACACATAGGGTTTTTGATGCGCTTTTGAAATTTAGCATTGCTTTCATCCAAGACAAATGCATTCACTGGGAAATGTCATTTTAACATTTTACAACCTTAGCTGGCCATGTGGTGTGTGACACATCATCAGACACACCCTGTTTCATTTATGAAGGAGGGACTCTGAAAGTCACAAAGCCTATTTTTATAAAGCCATCAGGCGGCCTTTACTATGCTCTTTGGTTTTGCCCGTGTTGTAGAGGTTAGAGCCTGACTGATTAATTGAGTCTATGGACAGGAGTCTTTTATAAAGGTGACTATTTAAGACAGCTGTTTTTAATGCAGGTAATGAGTTGATTAGCAGTGTCTAACTGGTCTGTAGGAGCCAGAACTCTTAATGGTTGGTAGGGGTCAGATACTTATATCTCACTACAAAATACAAATACATTTATATAATTGATATAATGTGATTTTCTGCATTTTATTTTTGATATTCTATCTCCCAATGTTAAAATTAACCTACCTTTATAATTATATACTGTTCATATCTTTGTCAGTGGGCAAACTTACACAATCAGCAAGGGATCAAATCCCCCACTGTAGATTGCACTATCCGCAATTTAAAGGACAGATTTTCTGAACACACAACTGGCATTGTTTCTCTTTCCAGTTCATATTGTGCCATTTCATTTGCATCCAGGCATATTATTCATTATCATTAGTGATGGGCGAGCATTAAAATGCTCAGGTGCTCATTGCTAGGATCGAACATATTGGAATGCTGGGGTGCTCGACCCGAACAATGAGCCCAGTGTAAGTCCATCTGAAACTCGAGCATTTTTACTGTGGCGCCCACCCTGGCAGTCTTTAGAAGGACAAGAAATTGGGAGAATTGATGGGGACAGTGCTCAAATAACATGGGAACATCATGGGGAAGACCCCTGGAAGCATTTCTGACACCCAGGTCACTGCTGTGAACAATGCTGTCAGAGTCTTACGCCACTTTTACAGACTCACAATAAAAGATACAAAAATGAAACCAAAATGGATTTTCCTGGGAAATATGTTAAGGAATATGCTTGCCAGGGTAATGACTTGCATATAAGGCAAAATAAATAACCAAAAACAAAAATGCTCCTCCACACCTTGGGCTATGTTCACACGTAGCGTTTCTGATGCATTTTTGAACTTTAGTATTTCTTTCAATCAAGACAAATGCATTCACTGGGAAATGTGATTATAATATTTTACAACCTTATCTGGCCATGTGGTGTGTGACACATCATCAGACACACCCTGTTTCATTTATGAAGGAGGTACTCTGAAAGTCACAAAGCTTATTTTTATAAAGCCATCAGGCTGCCTTTACTATTCTTAAAGGGCCAGCAGTCGGCCCTCACTACTCTTAAAGAGCTATAAGCCTGCTATGCTTTGTTCCCATTATGAAATAGTGGGTCTCCTGTACTGTTATTCCATATGCAGTGAGTGGCAATGCTGCCCAAAATTTGCATGCATCCCAATGCAACTTTGAAGAGACGTACAGGAAGGCCTCCTGAAAGAGTGTTCCCATTATTAGGAAGTGGGTCTCCCATACTGTTTGCATATGCAGTGAAGGAAAGGGCTGCAAAATTTTGGAGCCACTCCAATGCCCCTTTGAAGAGATGTAGAGGAGGGCATCTTGAAAAAATGTTCCCATTATTAGGAAGTGGGTCTCCCATACTGTTTGCCTATGCAGTGAATGCAAGGACTGCCAAAAATTTGGAGGCACTCCAATGCCCTTTTGAAAAGATGTCGAGGAAGGCCTCATAAAAAATGTTCCCATTATTAGGAAATGGGTCTCCCATAGGATTTTCCTATGCAGTGAATCCAAGGGCTACCAAAAATTTGAAGGCACTCCAATGCCTCTTGGAAGAGATGTGGAAGAGGGCCTCATAAAAAAAGTTCCCAATAGAAAGGAACGAGTCTCCTATACTTGTAATACCCATGCAGAAGTGTATGGGATGACAAAGATTTACTCCTGGGGGGTATACATGAACATACTGTATAACAATTTTTTTTACGGGCATCATAAACACCCTTTAAAAAATTATGTGGGTGCTGCATCACGGACCATGATCATCCTGGTGATATGGTGGTAGAGAATGAGGAGAAGGAGGAGGACAACATCAAATAGCTAAAATCAGGAAGCATATACCTATGTGTGGGTGTGAAGAGTTGCATGGGAATAGACCTCCATAAGAAAGACACGGGATTTGAGTTTGTTACGCTGCTATCATTTGGTGGTGTTGAGAAGCCTGTCCCAATCCAGCCATTGTTCATTTTTATAAGAATCAGCCGGTCAGCATTTTCAGTAGTCAGGTGGATGCGTTTATCAGTTATAATTCCACCAGCGGCACTAAAAACCCGCCTTGACAAAACGCTAGCGGCAGGACAGGCCCAGACCTCCAAGGCATGGAGAACCAGTTCATGCCACGTGTCCAGCTTTTATACCAAATAATTATAAGGCACAGAGGAATCACGTAGGACATTGGTGCGGTCAGCAAGGTACTGCCTCAGCATCTTCCCAAACTTTGCACTTCTTGTGAGAGTACCCCATGCCCCAGGGCATGTGCAATGGGAGGTTCTGAGTAAACTTTCCCAGAACTTTCACAGTGTTCCCCTGCCTCTGCTGGATTGGAGTTGTGTATCTCTCGCCTGTACTCCTTGGTTGTCCAATGAACTGTGACCTCTGCCGCCAGTGTTTTCAGGTGGAAATTTTTTTAATAATTCCGCAACAAAGGCTTTCTGGTACTGCCCAATTTTAGTAGACCTGTCCGCCTCAGGAATAAGAGATAAAAATTTCTCCTTGTAGTGTGGGTCTAGAAATGTCAACAACCAGTAATGACTGTTACCAAAAATTTTGAGAATGCAAGGGTCACAGGAAAAGCAGTGTAGCAAACTCAGCCATGCATGCCAGACTGTTAACAGGCAAGTCTTCCGGATCCTCACAAAGGGGACGACTGATCATGCTCTCTTCCTTCTCCTTCTCCTCCTCCTCCCTGTTCTCAGGCCATCCACGCTGAAAAGAATGTATGACAGTTGTGCAGGTAGTACCATCTAAAGTGCATGAAAGTTGATACTGTTCTTCCTCCTCCTCCGCTTCTTCCTCATTGTCACCCAATCCATGTTGGTATGAACCATATACAAAAAAGAAGCAAGTCCAGTCACCAGCAAAATTGAGTATTTAGAGGAAAATTAGGCTATGATACTAAGAAAAAACCTTTATCCTTTACTAGCTGAAGAGCCCGGCGCTGCCTGGGCATAGTAACTAACTGTGGTTAGTTAGAGCAAATTATAATTATCCTCCATCCCATAGTCCCGTGCCCATATACCCATCATACATATCCTCCATCCCATAGTCGAGTGCCCTTATATCCATCACATCCTCCATCCCATAGTCCCATGCCCATATACACATCACACATCCTCCATCCCATAGTCCCATGCCCATATACCCATCATACATATTCACCATCCCATAGTCGAGTGCCCATATACAAATCACACATCCTTCATCTCATAGTCCCATGCCCATATACCCATCATACATATCCTCCATCCCATAGTCCCGTGCCCATATACCCATCATACATATCCACCATCCCATAGTCCCGTGCCCATATTCCCATCATACATATCCTCCATCCCATAGACCAGTGCCCATATACCCATCACACATCCTCCATCCCATAGTCCCATGCCCATATACCCGTCATACATATCCTCCATCCCATAATCCAGTGCCCATATACCCATCACACATCCTCCATCCCATAGTCAACCATTATGACATCATAATGAGCGGTGGGGCTGGCAACCTATGATGACATCAGCGTCGCCATGGCAACCATTATGACATCATAATGAGGGGCGGGGCTTGATACACACACACACACTTTTTCCCCATTATGTAGATAGGGGCAAAATTGTTTGGTGAATTGGAACGTGCGGGGTTAAAATTTTGCCTCACAACATAGCCTAGGACGCTCTCGGGGTCCAGATGTGTGACTGTGCCAAATTTTGTGGCTGTAGCTGCGACGGTGCGGATGCCAATCCCGGACATACACACATACATACATACATACACACACACACTTGAGCTTTAAATATTAGATTGCAATTTCATAAAAACATCTTGCTTACGCTGTGTCACACCATACAGGGTCCTTAGTAGAGATGAGCGACTTTGCCTTTTTTAGGGTCGAGTCCGGTTTCATGAAACCCGACTTTCTCAAAAGTCGAGTCGAACAAAATCGGCCGATTATAGGGAAAAGTCGGGAAAAGTCATGAAACACGAACAAGTCAATGGGGAGAAAAGTTGGCAGTGAGTGGAGGACTGTAAACAAACCTGGCATGAATTTTAACCCTCTCTCTCTTCTCTCTCTCA
Source organism: Dendrobates tinctorius (assembly GCF_039654945.1). Classification (NCBI taxonomy): domain Eukaryota; kingdom Metazoa; phylum Chordata; class Amphibia; order Anura; family Dendrobatidae; genus Dendrobates; species Dendrobates tinctorius. The sequence goes on along the minus strand of NW_027361732.1, from coordinate 34,692,192 downwards.
TCTCTATCTCTCTTCTCTCTCTCCCTTTCTCTCTCCCTCTCCCTCTTTCTCTCTCTCCCACTCCACCCGACTTTGGCACTTGGGTCGCCGACCGCATGGCCAACTTCACACTGTGGTCGGGGTTCGTTTCATGAAACCTGACTTTGGCGAAAGTCGTCGACTTTTGAATCTGACCGACCTGTTTCGCTCAACTCCTTAGTCATAGAAAATAACAAAACATTCACAGACAAATTTTATACAAAATGGAAGGAGATATACCCAATCACAATGAGACTACAATTAACACAATTATGGCTCTATAAATACAATCCAGTATAAAATTATGTCGATGGTAAATTGATGTAGTATCAGAGACATGCATACAAAATAGCTTCTTGTGTGTATATTCACAATAATTTTCATCTCTCTCACTGAAAAAGAGAGTATAAATACAAAATGAAACAATAGTTTGACATTTCACAAGATTCTCAATATTATCTAGTTAGATTTAATACACAGATGCAAAGAAAAAAAATTGAAAAAGAAAAAAGATTGAAATTTTTTTTTTTTTTAAATATATCAGTTTAATTCATATAGACTAACAACAATATAGGAGGTCTGTCTTATAATTCAAACCTGCTGGGAAACTTGTGTTAAGTATTGTTATCCAATACATTTCCCGAGCCTGCAATAATGCTACTCTATCTCCTCCCCGACACGTTTTTTAACACATTCAATACTACAAGCTGACAATGCTGATGTATCCCCTTGATGCAATTCCCAAAAGTGTCTTGAGACACCTGAAAGGGATTTTTCATTTTTTATCTCTGAAGTAGTTATAGAAACCGCAATATGTTCAGCCAGTCTAGATGTGAATCTAGGACAGGTTGAACCAACATATTGTAGCTTGCAGCTGTCACTTTGTGAACATCTTTCGGCATGGGTTGACAGGTTTCTCCAGCCTCTTATGAAGTTCACTCAAACTTATATAAAAGATACAAAAAGTTTTCTGTGTGAAATTGATGGTTTGAAATGGTTTGACGACTATGAATGGATAACCAGTAATGTAAAATCTCTACATTCATGTATGCCGCATAAATTCACTTTTCAGGCAACTATTAGATATCTAAGAATGTATAGCAAATTGCCTAGTATGGTTATTGAGTTTATTGCTTCTACTATTTCATTCTTACTATCCTACAATTTTTTTCTGTTCAATGGGCAATTTTTTCTACAGATTTAAGTTTGCCCTATGGTGGGTAAGTGTTCTCCTGCATTGGCAAACATCTATATGGCATCATGGGAGAAGGATTTTCTTTTTTCAGTGGAAAATCCTTTCTCAGAGGCTATAATTTGGACAGGTCGTTACATCGATGATCTGGTCTTTATAGTGCAAAAAAGTAAAATAAATTGTGATTCTTTTTTCAAGTACTTGGACAATAATGATCGCAATTTAAAGTTTATTTCAGAGAGAGAGAAAACAACATCACTTCTTTTCTGGACCTTCACCTTGTGGGTAATAAATCTACTCCAAAAATTGACACTAAACTCTATAACAAATTGGGTGCAGGTAACACTCTTCTGCATGCTTCAAGTTCACACCCAAAACATTTAATTAAAAATCTTCCAATAGGGGAATTTTTTAGAGCAAAAAGAGCTTTCTCTACAGAGGAATTTTTAAAATTTGAGTGTGGTACAATCTCTAAACAATTTAAACAAAGGTGTTATTCAAAAAATGTGATAAAGCATGACAAATCCATTTGTAATGAGAAGTCCCACAATGATTGCCTTTTTAAGGAAACTACTGGTAATGATTCCCCTATGCCAATTGTTTTTTCTATTCATTACTCTACATTGTGGCCATAATAAAACACAAATTTCCATTATTACAACAGGATAAAAAACTGGTGTCTTTGTTGGGTGGAAGAGTTAAGGCCCTTTTACATTTAGCGATGCAACAGAGATCCGACCAGCGATCCGACCCGGTCAGGATCGCTGGTGCATCGCTAAATGATCGCTAGTGAGCTTTCATACAGAAAGATCTCACAGCGATGCAGCAGCGACGCAGCGCACGATACTTACCTGTCACACACAGCAATCCTGACGTCCTCCCGCCCGCGTCCATCGTCGCTCGTCGTCACAGCAGGAAGTCCCAGCAGGAAGCGCCCGACAAGAAATGGAGCCGGATATTCTCGCGCAATCAGCGATGGACAGCAGGGGAGCCGGTCGGAGGTAAGTATCACACATAGCGATATAGCTAGCGATATTGCTATAACGTCACAAAACCAGTGACGTTTTAGCGATATCGCTAGCGATATCGCTATGTGTAAAACCCCCTTTAGATTTGTAGCTAGGAAATAAATGACATTAGCTAACAAATTTTCCCCTAGTACATTTAATACTTTAAATAAACATACTTGGTTGGATTTACAAGGCTGCTATGAATGCGGCCTACCTAGATGTAATGCCTGCAAATTTATTATGAAATCACGTGCCTTTTTTTCACTGCATTCAGCCAAAATATATATATTTTCACCTTTTTAAATTGCAGCACCAAGTTTGAGCTTATGTTTTAACCTGTGACAGCTGCAAACTGCAATCGTAGATTCAAATCTAGACTGGCTGAACATATTGCAGGTTCTATACCTACCTCAGAGATAAAAAATAAAAAAATTCTTTTAGGTGTCTCAAGGCACTTTTTGGAAATTCATCAAGGGGATACATCAGCATTGTCAGCTTGTATTATTGAATATGTTAAAAAAACGTATTGGGGAGGAGATAGAGTAGCATTATTTCAGCCTCGGGAAATGTATTGGATAACAATACTTAACACAAGTTTCCCAGCAGGTTTGAATTATAAGACACACCTCCTATATTATTATTAGTGTATATGAATTAAACTGACAGATTTGCAAAAATTATTTTTCATTTTTTACATCCCAAGGTCCGACTGGATCACTGCTTTCACACTGAGACAGATAACACCACACCCCTGATACCTGGGGCTATGTCTAGAAATATCTGTAAAATAAGCAGCAGCAGACATAACTGAAATGGACCCTCTTGCTATATGCACTTTAGTCTGCCACATACACTGCCTGCCTAGCACTGATATCTATGCAGCTGGTTAGTTCTCAGAAGGACTGATAAGGCCCTTTTACATTTAGCGATGCACCAGCGATCCGACCAGCGATCCCACCCGGTCAGGATCGCTGGTGCATCGCTAAATGATCGCTAGTGAGCTTTCATACAGAAAGACCTCACAGCGATGCAGCAGCGACGCAGCGCACGATACTTACCATTCACACACAGCGATCCTGCGTCCTCCCGCCCGCCTCCAGCGTCGCTGGACGTCACAGCAGGAAGTCTCAGCAGGAAGCGCCCGACGAGAAATGGAGCTGGACATTCTCGCGCGAACAGCGATGGACAGCGGGGGAGCCGGTCCTTGGTAAGTATCACACATAGCGATATCGCTAGCAATATCGCTATAACGTCACAAAACCAGTGACGTTTTAGCGATATTGCTAGCGATATCGCTTAGTGTAAAACCCCCTTTAGTTGATATACCTATAAACATGCAAAAAGGAGCCTAAATCCTCAAGTAAAATCACATAGTTATTTTATTACTAGATAAAACACAAATACTGTATATGAATAGACAAGATAATCCAATAATATGGCTAAGTGTTAGAAAGAGACTTAGGTGCAAAAAAAGTGCAGCGCTAATGACAGCAGGAAGAAATAGTATGTATATTGCCAGTGCAAATAAATTCAAGAGGTCTCAAAAGTACAAATTAGAAGAGGTAAAATAATCGCCTAGTGAGGAGTAAACATTACAATAGTCCCTCGTTAATCAGTCATCAGGTCATAACCCCATACTTATTCCTTACCCATGGCTGTCAAGAGAACCGCAGGCTGCAACCCGATGCGCGTTTCACGTGGGCTTCTTTCGGGGGCTGTTGTGGTGTTATCTGTCTCATGGTCCTCCTTATATGAAGGTCACCCAAGTGCCAGGTAAAACCGCTATTAGCGGCGCATGTTTCCGGAACGTGAACCAGAAGTAGCATCACATCCGGCGCCAAGATGACTGTGTGTGTCACAGGGAAAACCCTGATGATGTCAGTAACACGCACACATCATCAAGTGGCGCCGGTGTTGATATACCTACACTAACTAAGATAGAAGCAAATCTCTCCCAAGCTGTGCAGCAACTTTTCCCACATTGCTGATTCCGGAGTAGACTGTGACGAGCATGGCGGTGCCAGGACTTATATAGTCCTGATGATGCTGTGCGGACAGCAAATCACTATAATGCCACAACCAACAAGGCTGTGGCATTACAGTTTGTGACAGACAATCCTTGCATGTTCATTGGCTGTCTAAAGAGCACCAAACATGCAGGGAGGGGACCCGAGCTCCCGCCGAGCAACCCTGCAAATACTCAGCGAGTTCTGAGGATCTTAAGCAGTGAGATGCTCGGGTGAGTACAGAGTAGTAGCGAGCATGCTCGCTCATCACTGATTTCAAGTGTTTATTTCTATTAATGTTGATAATTATGGCTTACAGCCAATGAAAACCCAAAAGTCACTATCTCAGTAAATTAGAATACTTTATAACACTATCTTGAAAAAAATTATTTCAAAATCTGAAATGTTGGCCTACTGAAATGTATGATCAGTAAATGCACTCAATACTTGCTTGGGGCTCCTTTTGCATCAATTACTGAGTCAATGTGGCATGGCATGGAGGCGATCAGTCTGTGGCACTGCTGAGGTGTTATGGAAGCCCAGGTTGCTTTAATAGCAGCCTTTAGCTCATCTGCATTGCTAGGTCTGGTGTCTCTCATCTTTCTCTTGAAAGTACACCATAGATTCTCTATAGGGTTAAGGTCAGACAAGTTTGCTGGCCAATCAAGCACAGTGGTACTGTTTTTTAAACCAGGAATTGGTACTTTTGGCAATGTGGACAGGTGCTAAGTCCTCCTGGAGAATGCAATTTCCATCTTCAGAAAGCTTGTCAGCAGAGGAAAGCATGTACTGCTCTAAAATTTTGACAGTCATTTTGTATTTCTTCCATTTTCTTACTATTGCACCATCAGTTGTCTCCTTCTCATCCAGCATCTTACTTACTGTTTTGTAGCACATTCCAGGTTTTGTGCAGGTCTATGATTTTGTCCCTGACATCATTAGAAAGCTCTTTGGTCTTGCCCTTGTTATAGAGGATAGAGTCTGACTGATTAATTGAGTCTATGGACAGGAGTCTTTTATAAAGGTGACTATTTAAGACAGTTGTCTTTAATGCAGGTAACGAGTTGATTAGCAGTGTCTAACTGGTCTGTAGGAGCCAGAACTCTTAATGGTTGGTAGGGGTCAAATACTTATATCTTACTACAAAATGCAAATAAATTTATATAATTAATACAATGTGATTTTCTGCATTTTATTTTTGATATTCTATCTCCCAATGTTAAAATTAACCTACCTTTATAATTATATACTGTTCATATCTTTGTCAGTGGGCAAACTTACACAATCAGCAAGGGATCAAATCCCCCACTGTAGATTGCACTATCCGCAATTTAAAGGACAGATTTTCTGAACACACAACTGACATTGCTTCTCTTTCCAGCTCATATCGTGCCATTTCATTTGCATCCAGGCATTTTATTCATTATCATTAGTGATGGGCGAGCATTAAAATGCTTGGGTGCTCGTTGCTAGGGTCAAACATATTGGAGTGCTGGGGTGCTCGACCCGAGCAATGAGCCCAGTGTAAGTCTATTTGAAACTCGAGCATTTTTACTGTGGCCCCCACCCTGGCAGTCTTTAGAAGAACTAGAAATTGGGAAAATTGATGGGGACAGTGCTCAAATAACATGGGAACATCATGGGGAAGACCCCTGGAAGCATTTCTGACACCCAGGTCACTGCTGTGAACAATGCTGTCAGAGTCTTACGCCACTTTTACTGACTCACAATAAAAGATACAAAAATGAAACCAAAATGGATTTTCCTGGGAAATATGTTAAGGAATATGCTTGCCAGTATGCTTGCCAGGGTAATGACTTGTATATAAGGCAAAATATATCCATAAACAAAAATGCTCCTCAACACCTTGGACTATGTTCACATGTAGCGTGTCTGATGCGTTTTTGAACTTTAGTGTTACTTTCAATCAAGATAAATGCATTCATTGGGAAATGTGATTATATTTTACAACCTTATCAATCAATCAATCAAATTTATTATCGCCAAGTACATATTACATATATACAAGGAATTCTTTGTGGCAAAGAGGCAACATAATATATAACAACAGATACAACAAGTAACATCTAACAAGACAGATACAGTATATAGTCTACACATGACGATTTAATTGTTGAACAGAGAGTGGATAGAAGCTGTTCATATGGCGGTTGGTGCTGCATTTGGGGACTCTGAAGCGACGTCCTGAAGGGAGTAGTTGGAATGAGGAGTGTCCCGGGTGAGAGGGATCGGATGAAATTTTCAATGCGTGGGATCGAATACTCTTATCATAAAGATCCTGGATTTTTGGCAGAGGGGAACCTATAATTCTCTCTGCTGTTCTGAAAGTCCTTTGTAAGCGGAGTTTGTCATGCGCAGTGGCTCCCCCATACCAGACTATCAAAGAGGAACAAATCACAGATCTGATGACAGCATTAAAGAATAAGATCAGCAGATTCTTAGACAAACCATATCTTTTCAGCTGACGCAGGAAGAACATCCTCTGTTGTGCTTTTCTTATAACAGCATCCACGTTTTTCCCCCATTTAAGATCATGAGAGATGATAACACCAAGGAATTTGGTCTCTGTGACCCTAAGAACCACTTTGTCATGGATGTAGATTGGAAGTATCTCATGTTGATCTTTCCTAAAATCCACAACCATCTCAGCAGAGATGAGTACAAGATTATTGGCTTTACACCAGTCACATATTCTTTTCACCTCACTCCGATACAAGTCTTCAGCATTTCCCCTGATGAGACCAATCAGTGTCATATCATCGGCAAATTTCAAGATTTTTACTGAGTCTGCTGAAGAGATGCAATCATTCGTATAGAGAGAAAACAGTAATGGGGACAAAACACACCCCTGAGGTGCCCCGATGTTTGTGACCAAGGTGTCCGAAGTGAATGGTCCAACTTTTACACTCTGTATCCTGGCTGTCAGGAAGTTATAAATCCACAAGCATAACTTGAGAGGGACTCCAAGAGCTACCATTTCCTTATGAAGTAAATTCGGATCAATGGTATTGAACGCTGAGCTAAAGTCTATGAAAAGAATCCGGACATATGAGTGCAGTTCATCTGTATGATCCAAAATGTACTTCAGTGCCAGATTGACAGTGTCGTTTGCCGAACGATTCTCCTTATAGGCAAACTGAAGCGGGTCCCATAGCTTCTGCGTGAATTTTATCAAGTGGGACATCATAATTCTTTCGAAGACTTTCATAGCTACAGATGTGAGTGCTACTGGTCTATAGTCGTTCAACTCAGAGGATCCCACTTTCTTGGGGACAGGGATAATTGTGGAACTTTTCCAACACTGAGGTACAACGCACTCTTTCAGTGACACATTGTATATATTTGTCAGTATAGGGGCAAGATGGGTAGCACATACTTTCAGACACATTGGAGATACACCATCAGGGCCAGGTGCCTTTTTGACCTTAAGTCCCTTCAGGATGCGTATCACCTCTGCCTCGGAGATCACTACTTGGGTGTTGCACAATGAATGATCTTTATATGAACAGACTGAGGAGCTTAGAGATGAAAAGCCACTGTGTGTAGAGCTTGCCTCAAATCTGCAGTAGTATTCATTTAACTCTGCTGCCAGACTTCTGCTGGGGTTCACTATAGTGGGGTGGCTTTTATAATTGGTGACCTCTCTTAATCCTCTCCATGCAGATCTAGTATCATTTGATGAGAACCTTTCCTCCAGAATCTTTGCATACTCGTGTTTGGCTAACTTGATCTCTTTAGATAGCGAGTTCCTAAGTTTCTTGAATTCAGTAATATCGCCTGCTTTATAAGCCTCCTCTTTTCTCTTACGGATCAACCTGACTTTATTTGTAAACCATGGCTTGTTGTTTCCCCGAAAGTGGACAGATTTGGATGGAATAAACGTGTCTTCACAAAAACGGATATATGAGGACACTGCATCAACCCATTCATCCAGACCCGAGCATGTTTCCTGGAATACCTCCCAGTCCGTGGATTCAAAGCATGCTTGTAGTTGCAATTTTGCCTCCTCAGACCATGTCTTCTTTGTATAAACTGTAGGTTTGGATGTTTTCAACCTTTGCCTGTAGGCTGGAATTAAATGAATTAGACAATGATCTGAAAAGCCCACTGCTGCTCTCCTCACTGCCCTGTAGGCCCCTTTTATGACTGTATAGCAGTGATCAAGCGTATTGTTCTCTCTCGTGAAGCAGTTTATATGTTGAGTGACTTTGGGGAGATCCAGGTTGAGTTTTCCTTTGTTAAAGTCCCCCATTACGATCACAAATGCTTCTGGAGATCCTTTCTCCCATTCTGATATTTTGCAAGCTAATTCACCAATAGCAGCTTTAACAGATGCTTGAGGGGGAATATATACTGCAACCAGAACCATAGATGAAAACTCTCTTGGAGAGTAAAATGGTCTACAATTGAGTGCAAGGTACTCTAGATCTGGAGAGCAACCTTTTCCCAGTATGTTAACATCACAGCACCAGTTAGTGTTGATGTAGAGACATACCCCACCCCCCCTTTGTTTACCTGAAGCTACACAATCACGGTCAGCTCTGTAGATAACAAAACCAGGTAGATCCAGACTAGAATCAGGGATGGTCTCATTCAACCATTATCTGGCCATGTGGTGTGTGACACATCATCAGACACATCCTGTTTCATTTATGAAGGAGAAACTCTGAAAGCCACAAAGACTATTTTTATACGGCCATCAAGCAGGCCTTTACTATTCATCGGCTATGCTTTGTTGTTCCCAATATTAAACAGTGGGTCTCCTATACTGTTATTGTCTATGCAGTGAGTGGAAGGGCTGCCAAAAATTAGGACACACCCCAATTTCCCTTTAAAGAGACGTACAGGAGGGCCTCACTTAGCCAATGTTCCCATTATTATGAAGTCATTCTCACATACTGTTTGCTTATGCAGTGAATACAAGGCTTGGTCAAAATTTAGATGCATCCCAATACACCTTTGAATAGATGTTCAGGTGGGCCTCCTGAAAGCAATGTTCCCATCATTAGGAAGTTGGTACTCCCATACTGTTTGCCTACGCAGTGAATGCAACACTTGCCCCAAATTAGAATGCGCCCCAATAACTCTTTGGAGAGGCGTACAGGAGGGCCACCTGAAAGCAATGTTTCCATTTTTTGGAAGTTGGTACACCCATACTGTTTGCCTGTGCATTGATTGCAAGGCCTGCCCTGCACCAAATTTAGACGCACCCATATACCCCTTTGAAGAGGTGTACAGAAGAGCCATCTGAAAGCAATGTTCCCATTATTTGGAAGTTATTTATTTTAGAGTTATTATTTTTTAATTTGTTTTTATTTTAGTGTTTTTAGTGGAGGGACTATAAACTTTTGAGATCATGGATAGTGTTTTCTTAATATGATGTTATATTTACAACAAGTTTTTGCTTTATTATACAGATTTCCATCTATTGGTTTGGTTCTATGCTATTAAGGAGAGATAAATCTTCAATTATGATGGAAAAAGATCATCTCCTGTGTTTTTGGGGTGATGTTTTGTTCCTGAAATCACTAATCGGATTTGAATAACTGTCTCTATGAGGATGAAGACTAAAGAATATGAAATTATGTCACTAAAGAATTTTTTTTTTTATATATATACATATTTTTTCACTGTTTATTTTTCATCAAATACCTCTTTAATGTATTATATATATACTATTATGTGGTATAACATATATTTTGCATTTGCACTTTACAAAATATGTAATTAATCGTTATTGCGCTCCATATAGAGTTTTTAATAGGATTTGATATTGCACTTTATGATTTGTTTTTATGTGTTTATTTTGCGATTTGCCCTTAAATATGCTTAGTATAGATATGGCCATGTTGTGATTATTATTATATTCCTTATACAGTAGTTAATAGTATTTGATATTGTATTTTACAGCTATATATGATTTGCTTCTATGAGCTTATGTGGCGGTTTTGCCCTTAAATTTGCCCATTGTACTTATGGCCATGTTGGTGTTGTGCGCATTGCTTGCTTCCATCGCTGGTGAATGCCAGCTGGGCAGTCTGGGACCTCGCTTGTGACGTCATGGACAGCGCGATCGTGCCTTCTGATGATGTTGCCGTGAGACCTGCGGCGGGAGCACCATGACGGCGGCAGCTGGCGATGCACCGATGCACGCCTGTGATTGGTCTGCATTTGATCATGGTCATTATAAAAAGCAGCTTTTGGCCCACCACCCTCATTACTCCCTGACAAAGCTACGTGTGAAACGTGCATTGGAGTGTGAGGTGGCGGTGCCTGCAAGCAAAGTATGAATTCAGGTCCGTAGTTTACTAAATCTTTCATTCTTTGTATGAAATTTGCACTGTGCACTTTATGTTTCTTTACTGATTATGATGTTTTTGTGATGGACATGAGTCTCTGGAAAGATGGATGCAGTAGACTGAATATTATGCACATATGCACTGCACTTTAAATTCTCTATTTATGACCTGCTTCCCTATATTCCAGATATATTTTGTTTATATGATTACAATTCTTACAACTCCTACTGTGTATGCTGACTTGCTTCCTCTATTTTTTATTTTTGCTTTTTTATTGTCATGTTTTTAAATAAAATTCTCGTTAGTGTCCATAATATTTAATAAAATTGAATATATTTGTAATGGGAATTATCCTCAGAGTTTTTCTTTTTAAGTAGTCTTTTTTTGGTCTTGGATTTCATGGTGTCTACTTAAATTAATGTACATGATTTAATGTGTTGATTTTCTACCTTTTCTTTGGATTAAGCAGTGGGGGAGCTTCGGTACATAGCAACCACAACTCGTCCTTGTATCACAGCCACCGTTGGAATTCTCTGACAACGTGTAAGCAAGCCACAACAAAGAGACTGGAATGCAATTAAGAGAATTCTTCAATATCTTGACGAAACTCAAAGGCTAAATCTTAAGATATCTGCATCAGGAGATCTCACTCTCAGAGGTTATATGGATGCAGATTGGGCTGGAGATTCAATTGATCGTAAACCAACAAGTGGTTACTTGTTTAAGTTAGGAGAAAATTAATTTTCTTGGTCCAGCAGAAAACAAGTGCCTGTCGCATTATCTTCTACAGAAGCAGAATATATGTCTGCTGCTCATGCAAGTCAAGAAACAACTTTTGAAAGATTTTGGCAAGCCATTAGCTCAATCAACAGTTTTCTGTGAGGACAACCAAGGATGCATGAAACTTGACAGCAGTGAGAAGATTAGTGCAAGGGCTAAGCACATTGATGTAAAACATCACCACTTACATGATTTAGTAGAATGTGGTGTACTCGAGTTTTGTATTGCGAGTCTGACCAGATGATAGCTGATGGTATGACAAAGCCATTGTCAAGAGCCAAGTTAGTAGACTTCAATCCACAATGGGACTAACAGGATAAGTAGTTGTTGAGTGAGGGTGTTGGAATATGTTTGGTGCAACAACTCCATTCCTGTCTATGAGTGTTTAGTTGCTAGATATGTATGCTGTTTATAAAGGTAGAACAAAAAAACTCCCAAAGGCTCTCAGCATGTGACTGTACTTCCTGATTTCCTGTGTCTGTGTATGAGAATCAGCCTGCTGTAGATGCTGCACAGATAGAGACACACAAATGATTTATTCCTGAGCTATTACACTTATCATATATTATTCCTGATTGTTCCTGAATAAAGAAGCTCTGTTGTCACTTGCTTGGAGAGTATCCTGAATAATCCGTTGCCAACACTAAACATACAGAAGCAAGACATTACAATGCTAGGCTCCCGATTCCGCACATCAAGCAAAGGTGAACATCACAGGACAGCAGACATCAGATAAAGGGAAGAGGTCATCATGGGTTGATGCAGTCTAGACTCCTCTGGCATGGGTAAATCAGGAGAACCTGTCTCTCAGGCCTCAGCTGTAGCACTGGCACAGCAGGAGAACCTCAGACACCACCCTCGGACAGACATCATCACAGGATAGACCTCAGGGAACAGGCCGGACATCGGGACACAGGCAAAGCATGCATGGACAGCACAGGTCCAGAAGCACTGATATAGCAACTCTGGGCAATGGCTGGTCAGATCCAGGACACATAGGCAGAGCAGTCACGGGAAAGCAAGGTTGGAAACTCCCCAGGATCATGGAGGAGGAGCCCATCCAGAAAGTCAAGTGGGACCAACTTAGAATCACAGGATGGACCACCAGGGTCAGGGACTGGATGTCTGGACACAGGCTGGACATCTAGGATGAAGACAGGACATCTGGACTATGGACAACAGACATGGCTCCAGGCAGAGAATGGCAAGACATCAGGGACACCAACAAAACATTAGGGAAACTGGCAGAACATTGAGCAGCGGTTGTCAGACTCCAGGCACCAGACGATGGTCACCAGGCTCCAGGCAGAGACAGTCAGGCTCCAGGCACCAGGCAGCACTCATCAAGCTCCAGGCACCAGGCAGATGTAGTCAGGTTCCAGGCACCAGAGTGCAGTCATCAGGCACTAGGCACCAGAGGCGATCAGGCTCTAGGCACCAGGCTGCGGTCATCAGTTTCCAGGTGCCAGTCAGCAGTCATCAGGCTCCATGCACCAGGCAGAGGTAGTCTGGCAGCAGTCCTCAGGGACCTGGCACCAGGCAGCTGTAGTCAGGCTCCAGGCCACAATCATCAGGCTCCTGACAGCAGGCGTCAGGCACCAGGCAACAGTCGCCAGACTCCGGAGAATGGACACAACCTAGAAAGGAACTCAAGAGATATGGTGCAATTGTGATGCCCCTGAGGGTTCAGTTGCCACAGAGGTACTGCACCTCCTCCTGAGGTGTGGTACCCCACCATCCAGGTAAGGTGGAGACACCTGACCATGCTCCAACACCTGCATCCCACACAACATAGCAGTGTAGCAAAACACCCTTTGGTGGCTCCCTGCTTGGAACACGAAGCGTGCTGGGAGGCGGGTGGAGTTTAGTTTTGCATCAATAGAGCGGGAAGAGTTTAGGATTCAGTCAGTTTGTCACAGGAGTCTGGCGAGGACAGTCTGTGAGAGGAGATCCCTGGAGTGGGATGGATGAAGGGAGTGCTGCAGCCGAAATCAGAGATCTGGGTCCGCTGGCACAGGAAAGGAACTTTGATAGAAAACCTGACTCTCCATAAGAAGTAAAGGATTAGTACGAAACGTGAGGAGAAGAAGAGAACTAAGGATTAAGGTTAGAGGAGAACCCTTCCCAAGTTCTAAGCGCAAGGCCGGGATCCGGTCCCCGAGATTGTACGGATACTAATGGTCCTGCAGCAGACACTGGAGGAATAGAAGATGTCACCACTTTATTCCCACACCAGACTTGGGGGCACAACAGCATCGATAGTGAGCCGGGACTAGGTAGTAAGGAGTCCCCGAAGCAGGCTACAGCTGTCTGCCGTACAAGTAGAGTTCATAGGAACATCTGACAGGAGGAACTCCAGTGTAACTCAGTACTGTGAGTACTTCACTAAAGGCGCTAAAAGAGAGACGTTCAGAAAAGGCACATATGTTGGCGGAGTGTTGGAAACGAGTACTTCATCTTGCCTGGAAGTTGGCTGAGCTCCTGACCCAGAGGACACGGCACGGATGCGGGCTCTTATGCCACAACAGACTGTGAGTAAAGCTTTGGAACTACATGCCCTGGTGTCCTCCACTTATTCCTGTGTCAACCTGCCCGGCACTGCTACATCCCCTGCACCCGTCACTTCACCTACTCTGCCCTGGGACTTCAGCCCTGCCTGTGGAGGGCTATAACATCATTTGCTGCACCACACCATCTGTCCCAGAGGATCTGTCTGCAGCGTCGGCTTAACATCTCCATTGCCGAACCCACAGGTGGCGTCACGACTCATTCATTCTAATCATCATAAGCACACTGAACATTTCCCCTTTTACAATGGACGCCCAGGGCCACGGGCCGGGTCCCAGCTGCCGTGACATCTCCCATTGAGGCTCATCGAGCCCTGTACCAAGTACCCCACAGCCCTGGGAGGGTGACCCACAATCATTGCAGAATTGGGCCAGAGCTGGACAGAGCTAGAACCACATAGTAGGCCGAGCATAGCGTAATAGACACCCAGCAGGAACACCGGACTCCATCTTCAGAAGTTGAACACAGGTTTATTTTCAAAACATAGGTTACAGGAAACTCCCAGTCACTGGGTACATGGCTCAAGACACAGAACAGAAGGACTTCAGTAACAACACACAGCAGGAATAAGGGCAAGGACTTTGGTACTAACTGCTGTTGAGCATTCCGATACTGCAATATCGGGTATCGGCCGATATTCACGGTATCGGAATTCCGATACTTAGTTCCGATACTTTTAGTATATTGAATACCGGAATCGGAAGTTCCCATAATGCAATGAGCCAGTTTGATTGTATTCAGCCAATGAGGATCCTAAGAAGTGTGGGCACATCCTGTTAGAGCATGTTAGGCATGTAACTACTGGCATGGCTGTGATTGGCTGCTGAAATGATGTCATGATGCACTATAAAAGCCGCCGCCATTTTGGGTTCACTCTGCTGTGAATTCAGTTAGGGATAGGACGCTGCTGTTCTGAGGGACAGTGTGACCTAGCGATTTGCTGTATTGTACGTTACCCAGGCTACTTTATCAACCGCTGTAGCTTTCTTTTGCTTTGCAGCGCTGTTCACGGCTGTCTGCAAGGTCTCTGTGAGTGAGAGCAGCTCACGCTGTAGTGTGTTCTGCAGCCACCTCTGGTTGTAGTCCCCTCAGCGTGTGTCACTGCCTCATACATTGTCCTTTTTTGCATTAGTGCTGCTCATTTTTCGAGATTCCTCCTATTAGTGTGGTTCCATCCGTATCCAGCTAGAATATTTGCAAACAGTATATAGGAGTAGATAGAGGAGCCTTTCTGGTGGCTTGTGCCCTGCAGCCCCAGCCAGATTAGTATTAGCCTATTTTTTGGAGCCTCATCTATTGCATTGTAGTCTACCTTCCTGCATTGTAATAGCTATAAAAAGTTTGAGATACTATCGGTTTTACATCTTTGGCCACATCCAGTGTCTTTTTGTGAAAAAAAATAAGTTAATAAAGTTCACCAAACACTCCACTTTACAGTTGTGTAGGCCACATTAGCTCATATTAAAGTCTAGTCCACACTTTATAAAATTAGTATTTCTTATACCTGTTAGCAGCTGTTGAGGAATAAGCACACTAAGCCCTTAGTACTTTTCTACCTATCTTTTTCAGTCTACCAAGATGATGAAGGCAGGGAGTAAGGCACGTGGTCGTGGCGTGGAGTTTCTGCAGGGAGAAGACGTGGGGATTCTGTGCCTGCTGCGGGCACCAGTGACTCAGCATCCCCCAGTTTTCCCAGGGAATGGTCCTTTATGCGCTGTTATGTGCTCACCGTACCCCACTGCAGCGGGACGAACACATTGAAGCCATTGTCGGATGGATAGCAGCTAACGCATTGACTTCAATTAGTTCCAGATCCTCTCAGGTCCAGAGCACTGAAGAGCACCCATCTGTCTCTTCACCACCTGCCAAATTGCCCAGACAGTCAGAGAACACTGGACAGGAGCCATCTCTACTTCCATTCTCTGAATCTGTTGGCTTGGAAAGAGGGGGCCAGCCAAGCAGCATTCGAGAATTTGAAGAAGAGGTAGTATGCAGTGATGCGCAACAGCTTTGTCTCTCTGAATCTGAAGAGGCGTTGGGCCAGTGCCTATGGTCAGCATACCTCAGTACGCATCTGATGATGAGACTCAGGTGCCACTTTCTGGTGCGTACTGTGCTGGTGAGACTACCCAGGAGAAGCAGTCATTTCAAGAGGGTAGTGTAGATGATGAGGTCCTTGACCCATCATGGCATGAGGTACAGGAAGGTGGTGGGAGCAGCTCTGAGGAAGAGATTCCCCGAAAGGCCAAAAAAGGAGGGAGAGGGAGGGGGCAGACTCTGTTGCCAGTAGCCTCCACTTCGGCACCCATTAGGAGCATGCCTCTTCCAAAACCTAAAACGGGCGCTCCCAAGACTTGCATTGCCTGGTCCTTTTTTGAAACAGTTGCAGATGACATTTGCTTTGTCAAATGCAAGCTGTGTAATCAGAAAGTGAAAAGAGGGAAAAGTGTCAGCAACCTTAATAACACAAGTATGTGGAAACATGTGTGGACCAAGCATGTGGTGGAGTTACAAAGACACACTGATTACCTGGGCCAACTTACATCGCCACCTACCACCTCTTCAGCTCGTGTTGTAGCCTCTTCCTCCAGCTCACACACAGCTGGTTCAGCTTCCTCACAGGATCACCATGGAAGAACCTCTGGCACTGTTGCACAGAGACACAGTGTCATTCCACCCACAGCACCATGTTCCCTGTCATCCTCACACTCCCAGGCCAGTCTACAGCCATCGGTAGCACAGGCATGGGAGAAAAGGTGCCCATACTCGGCAAACCACCCCCGAGCACAGGCTCTGAATGCTGGCATTGCAAAACTACTGTCCCTTGAAATGCTCTCAATCAGGCTGGTGGAGACTGATATCTTCTGTAACTTCATGGCATTGGCAGTCCCACAATACAACATGCCCAGCCGCTTTTATTTCAGCAGGCAAGCCGTCCCTGCCTGCAAAAGCATGTGGAGGGAAAAATTAAACATGCGCTACTAAATGCCGTCAGTAGCAAGGTCCACCTGACCACCGATGCGTGGACCAGTAAACATGGACAGGGACAATATCTTTCCCTCACTGCCCATTGGGTAAATGTTATGGAGCCAGGTACAGATCTTGAGAGTGGCGCTGGACGTGTTCTGCCAACTCCAAGGATTGCAGGAATCCAATCTGTACACATTGACTCCTCCTCATACTCCAGTTCCTCTGAATCAGCGCTGCAGGAGCCGTCACAGTCTACCTCCACATGGATCCGTGAACGCTTACCTGTTATGACCGATATGACCACAGCCGCGGCCAAGCGTCAACAGGCCATATTGAAATTAATTTCTTTGGGGAATCGAAGCCACACAGTGCAGGAGCTCTGGAATGCCATCAAGCAGGAGAGCGACATGTGGTTTGTGCCAGCGAATCTCCAGCCAGGCATGGTAGTGTGTGACAATTGCCGAAATCTGGTGGCAGCTCTGGGCCTAGGCAACCTCACTCACATCCCATGTCTGGCACATTTGCTCAACTTGGTCCTGCAGAGTTTTTTGAGGGATCTTGATGCACTGTTGCACAAGGTCCGCATAAAGTGCGCTCACTTGCGGTGTTCCAGCATGGCAAGATCGCACATTGCAGCTCTGCAGCGCCGATTCCGCCTTCCGGAACATCGCATCTTATGTGACCTACCCACCAGGTGGAATTCAACGTTACATATGTTGAGAGGTTGTGTGAGCAGCAGGCAGCAGTAATGGAGTACCAGCTGCATCAGGCACAAACAAGTCGCACTGCGCGCCGTTCACACTTCACCACCACTGAGTGGGCCTCTATGAAGGACATATGCCACGTTTTGGGTGCCTTCGATGATTCCACGCGGATGACGAGTGCAGATAATGCACTAGTCAGCATGACTATCCCCCTTATCCGCCTGCTTGAAAAAACACTGCAAGCACTAAGGGAGGAGGTTGTGGAAGAGGTGGAGGATGAGGAGTCACAAATGCCATCTGCTTCTGTACAGTCTGCGCAACGTGACTCCTCACAAAGGCCTAGGCAGGGGACACTTTGTGAGGAGGATGAGGAGGAGTCAATGGAGGAGGAAGACATCTGTCCAGAGGAGGAAGGTACACAATGCTCTAGTAGTCAGTACGTAGAGTGAGGGTGGGGTGATGCAGAGCAGGCAGAGACGACGCCTCAAGCAGGGGACAGCGTTTCTTGGCCAGTTGGCAGTCTGCAGCACATGGTTGATTTCATTCTGCAGTGCCTGAGAAACGACCGCCGCATCGCCCACATTCTCAACACGGCTGATTATTGGGTGTACACCCTCCTAGATCCTCACTACCGGGACAACTTACAAAGCCTCATAACACCATTGAAGCGGAAGCATAAAATGCGGGAGTACCAAGACACACTGGTGCATTCCATCATGTTCTCCATTCCACCTGAGAGCAGTGCTGCTAGTGCTTTACAAAGCAGCTCAGTGCGTCGAGGCAGTGGAGGAAGCTCTTCACAAAGAGGGAGCAGAAGCAGCGCCTCAGCACAAGGCAAGACCAGTATGGCCCAAATGTGGCAAAATTTTGTGTCCCCGCCACAAATGTCTACACCATCACAGATGGTTCCAGTCAGCAGGAGGCAATGTTTCCGTCAGATGGTGACAGACTACATGTCTTGCCCTCTCAGTGTTCTCCCACATGGCTCTTCCCCCTTCAAGTTTTGGGTCTCTAAGCTGGATTCACGGCCAGAGCTTAGCCAGTATGCATTAGAGGTGCTGGCTTGCCCTTCTGCTAGTGTATTATCGGAATGCATCTTTAGTGCCGCAGGTGGTGTACTAACAGACCATCGCATGCGACTATCCTCCGATAACATTGACCGGCTTACTTTTCCGAAAATGAACAAGGCCTGGATCTCACAGGAATTTGCCAGTCCTCTTCCAGATTAAATAATTGGTTGGGAACAGTATCCAGGTCTCCTGTTGTGTTCATGTTTCTACCACCTGAACTGTAATCCCTGGGCTACAACACCGCCAGTTGCTGCTCATAAGTGCCGTCTGCACAGTCAACACATGCTCCAGTGTTATTGGGGTTCAGTAACGTCAGCTGATCCCCTGCTGTGTGTCTGGCAATTTCTCCTGCTCTGTCCACATTCACACTACTACAGATATTAAACTTGCTCCAATTAGGCCTCTGTCTCCACTCTGTTTCTATTATTTACCCTGGGCTCCAACACCACCAGTTGCTGCTCAGAAGTGCCATCTGCACAGTCAACACATGCTCCAGTGTTATTGGGGTTCAGTAACGTCAGCTGATCCCCTGCTGTGTGTCCAGCAATTTCTCCTGCTCTGTCCACATTCACACTACTACAGTTATTAAACTTGCTCCAATTAGGTCTCTGGCTACACTCTGTTTCTACTGTAATCCCTGGGCTCCAACACCACCAGTTGCTTCTCAGAAGTGTCTTTGGCACGGGTACTCCCTCCTGCCCAGCCTGGTTCCAGCACGCCAGCTGTTTCCGGGTAGTGTCAGCGTCACTTTGCCTCCAATACGTTGTACTGTCATGTTGCGGTCGGGTTAGCCGATTTTATGGTGCCTGCAGTTTAGATGCTTCCTATGTGGGCTGTGGGATCTGGCAATGAAGGCTGGTTCCGTAGTGCCAATAGGACAAGCTCCCCCTGTAGGACTGTGGGTTTTGGTAACTCCGGCCGGCTCGCGGCCTTGCAACTTTTTTTTTCATGTGTACCTTCTGCTGCCTATCTGAGTTCCAGTACCATTAGCTGGTTCTTTGTAAGTCAATCTTGAATATGTCCCCCTGGGTTCCAGTAACGTCAGCTGGTTCCAGGTAGAGCCTTTGGCTTAGGTGCCTCCTTCTCGGTATCCGAGTTCCAGCAACGTCTGCTGGTCCTTGGTAGTGCTTTCTGGCACAGGTACCTTCTGCTTAGTAACCGGGTTCCAGTACCATCAGCTGGTCCTCGGTAGTTCCATTGGCTCTTGTACCTTCGGCTACCCATCCAGGTTCCAGTACCGTCAGCTGGTTCTCAGCAGTTCCTCAGCCATCTTGTACCTTCTGCAACATTTCCAAGTTCAAGCTTTTTGAAATGGTTTTTGGTAATCACTCTGGATCTCCCTGACGACGACCCTAAAGACGACAACCCTGAAGACCACCCCAAAGAAGGCGACGACCCCAAAAACAACAATCCTGGAGACGACGACCCTGAAGACCACCCCAAAGAAGACCAAGAAGATGACCCTGAAGAGGATGAAGGAGAAAGTGTGGGAGAAGTAAAAAAGAAGGTGAAGAGCATGGAAGTAGTGAAACATAAATATCTGACAAAATATAAAAAAGCTTAACATAGTCAATATCTTTGTAACTCCGAACGTCTTAAAAAAAATTAATTCCTGCTATTCCATTTGATTGGGCTAAACCTCTATACCTTTAATGTCTCCTCCACCTCCCCCAATACATTCTACATTATTCTTATTTGCTTTCTGTCATGTAGAGTTAACCTACAAGGAAAGTAAGGGTTTATTTCCATTCCGATATTTGTGTCCCATTGACTTGCATTGGTTTCCGGTATCGGATATTTTTGGGGTATCGGTCCGATCCAATCCGATCCGATATTTCCCGATATCGGAAGGTATCGCTCAACACTAGTACTAACACATAGACAGCACAGGTTCAGGGACAAAGACATCAACTTTCCCAGAACTGGTAGCAGGCAGAACAGGAGCTGAAGACAAGGCAGACTGTTGTGAATTCACTTTCTGGCCTACCTCTGGTTACTAGTGAAGGTAATGGAGCTGGTTATATTGACAGAGTGGTCGCGAGTTCTCTTTCCAGGCTCCCTCTGGTGGTTACAGAAGGTAATGGAGCTGATCTAATTAACAGAGGTCTGCCACCTGATAATGAGGAGGACGATTGGACATCTGGAGCTTCTGATTGGATTTAAGACAGCCGACTCCCTCTATCCATGCCGGTGATTTTTTCCTGCCTCCTGAAGTCTTAGTTTCCAGCTCAGTCCCTGCATGCTCAAGCTAAGTGTTCTTTTCCTATTGCTCACATTTGATTTGGTTTTGTCTATTTCAGTTTTGTGTGGTCAGCCAGCCCCGGATGGGGCTGTGCTGAATTTCCATCCTTATGTTACTGTTTGTGCCAGTTTGTTTTTGTCCCTTATTAGATTGGCCTCTCTTTGCTCTGTTTTCAGAATATACCAGAGTGCTGATATAGTGGGCGAAGTCTAGTCACTTCAGTGTTTTTTCTATCAGACGTGTTGGGCATTTTTTTTCAGGGTTTTTTTCATGATTGCAGACTGTATCTTTCCTTTCCTGTCCTGTCTAGTTAGTTTGGGCCCCATCATTTGCTCAGTCTATTTTCCAACCTGCGCTTGTGTTTTCATTTTGTCTCACCGAAAATATATGTTTGGGGGCTATCTATTCCTTTGGGGTCTGCTCTGGGGCAGTTTAGATTTTCCCTTTCTTGCTTTAGGATTATTTACTTCTCCGGCTGTGTCGAGGCGTCTAGAATCATCGTAGGTACGCTCCACTGGTACTGCTGGTTGTGTGGATAGGATCAGGGGTCTGCATTCCGCTCAGTTACCAACCTCTCTGGTTTTCTGTGGCTTCGCTTGGTCTTAGTTTCCTCCTCGGTGACCCAATCATAACAGAATCACCAGCCTAAACCGCAAATTCTAGGGTACTCAAAAGCAGGAGAGAATTGTAAAAAAAAAAAAAAAGTGTCAGAATTTTTTTTTTATATATATTTTTTCCTCTTTTTCTCTGGGGCCGTAGGAGGATTTTTTTTCTTTAATGGAGATTAAGCAATTGTCTGATTGTGTTGAGCAGCTTGCTGCTGAAGTGCAGGGAATTTCCGCCTTTCTCACTCAATCACCTGCTGTTGAACCAAAAATCCCTACTCCTGATGTGTTTTCTGGGAATCAGTCTAAATTTTTGAATTTTAAGAATAATTGTAAACTATTTCAGTCCTTGAAGCCTAACTCATCGGGGAGCTCTGTGCAGCAGGTTACAATTGTCATCTCCTTGCTGCATGGCAATCCCCAGGATTGGGCTTTTTCTCTGACACCTGGAAATCCTATTCTGACTAATGTGGACACATTTTTTCAAGCCATGGGGTTGTTGTATGATGAACCTAATGCTATTGATCAAGCTGAGAAAACCCTATTGGCATTGAACCAGGGTCAGGATTCTGCAGAGTTATACTGTCAAAAATTCTGAAAGTGGGCGGTCCTTACTACATGGAATGACAGTGCCTTAGCAGCTCTCTTTTAGAAGGGTTTATTAGAAACCATAAAAGGTGTTATGTGGGATTTCCTGTTCCCTCTGGTCTTGATGATTGCATGTGTGACATCGGCGGCTATGCCCGCCGATGCCCCTTCTGCAGCAGCGCGCACAGCAGCGTTTCCTTACCTGCGCGCTCCCGTCCGGGCGCGCGCCCGTCGTCCACTCGCCCTCACGGCGGCTCCTGGCCCCCGCCCCCTGTCTCGCGCACGCCTCCTCCCGCTCTCTCTCTCCAGCGGTGGGCGGCGCTGAGGGGCTGGACTGGGGGACGCACTTCTGGGGGTTGGTGTATTTCAGGCGTCCTCGCTGTTAGGAGGATGCCTGATGATTGTGTAGTTTTCTGCACCCTCTGGCCTCTACAGTTCTCCTGTAGCTTTACCTTTCTCTGCCTTATACTCCCTGCCGTCCTCAGCCTCGTTCCCCTCGTCCTCCCCAGTCTGCCCAGGCGCTGCTTCCTTCCATCCCCTGTGCCCGTCCTCTGTCTCCAGTTCGCCCTGGTTCTTCCTCTTGCCATTTCCCGTATTGTGTCTTTCCCTGTGCTACCTGTCCCTGCTCGTATCTCGGTCCGCTGCCTCCCCAGCCCTTTTGTCCGTGGAGCCGTCCCTCTTGGTTCCGGCTGTCGCGCCTCCGTCCTCTGTGGTCCTGCCCCAAACGATCCCTGTATAGGGGTCGGTCTTCACCTGGTGTGCTCGGCCCAGGGGCTCCGGATCCGCGGTCCAGAGGGTCCACTCTCTGACGTAGTTTCTCCTCAGCGTTAAAGTATCATCAAGCCATGGACCCCGCCGGTGCCGCGGCTGCCACTCAAAAGGAACTGCTTTTCCTAAGAGAGAATCAGACCCGTATCATGTCATTCATGAAGTCCATGGACACCCGGCTCTCCGCCCTGCAAACCGCTGACCCAGCGCATGCACCTCTCTTAGTCAGTCTCCAGCAGGAGCTCGCACAGCAGCGCGATGCGAAATCTCACATTTTGGGGTATATGGCGTCCGTGGATGATCGGCTGCTTTCTTTGCAGTCCTCTGCGGCCGCTTCTACCCAAGCCCGGGACGCTGTCTCTTTCCCTCCTCCCCGTCTTGGTAAGCCGCCTAGGTACTGTGGGGACCCAAAATTGTGTAGGGGATTTTTAAACCAGTGCAGATTGCACTTTGTTCTTCTGCCCCAACAATACCCCACGGACCGTGCTAAGGTGGCCTTTATAATCTCCCATCTAGAGGGGGAGGCGTTGGCTTGGGTGAATCCGTTGTGGGAGAGGGATGACCCGGTGGTGACTAACATCCAGAGTTTTTTGGAAACATTCCGAAAGGTTTTTGATGAACCCGGACGCCTTGCTTCCTCTACAGAGGCCCTTTTTAACCTCTGCCAGGGGTCCCTTACGGTAGGGCAATACGCCATCCGTTTCCGGACCTTGTCCTCGGAGCTGGGGTGGAAGAACGAAGCCCTGGTTGGTGCCTTTTGGAGAGGCCTTTCTAGTAAAATCAAAGACGAGTTGGCCGGGCGTGACCTTCCTACCACCCTGGAAGATCTCATCTCCCTGGCTACTCGTATTGACCTGCGTTTTCAGGAACGCGCTAGAAAGTCAGCCAGGGAGAAGAGGCCCTTTAGATTATACCAAGCTCCCATCCCGCGCACCGTTGTTCTCCCTAGTAACACTGCCCCCGAGCCTATGCAGGTGGATCGCATCAAGCTGTCCGAACAACGGCGTAAGGAGAGGATGACTAAGGGACTCTGTCTATATTGTGGAGGGGCCAATCACTTCGTACGCACTTGTCCTGAGAGACCGGGAAACGCATCCGCCTAGGCCAGGTAGGAGAGGGCCCCCTAGGTGATCAGACCCCCTCTCTCCCACTTACTCTTTCAGCTCTGCTTATTACAGGTCGGGGGCGTGGCTCTGTGGAGGCGTATGTGGACTCGGGCGCAGCAGGCAACTTCATCCGCCAGGAGGAGGTTGACAAACTCCAGATTCCCGTGGTCGTCTTAAGTAACCCTCGAGCAATCACCTCCGTCGATGGCAAACCTCTTCCTGGGCTCATCACCACGGTTACCACTGAAGTAAAACTACAAATTGGCGCACTTCATTCTGAGAAGATTGCCTTTTATGTCCTGCCTCAATTATCCCATGCCATTCTCTTGGGACTACCTTGGCTTAGGCGGCATGAGCCAGTTGTCGACTGGCGCTCCGGAGAGATCCTGCGCTGGGGGCACACCTGCCATGCAAGCTGTTTACGTACCCTGGTTCGTTCCCATTCTTAGCTTAGGCCAACGGACCTCCCCGGCCTTCCTGTTCCATACCACGCCTATGCTGATGTTTTCTGCAAGAAGGAGGCGGACTCCCTGCCCCCGCACCGGTCCTATGACTGCCCCATCGACCTGATTCCTGGAGCGGTTCCTCCCAGAGGTAGAACATACCCTCTTTCTCCTGCCGAGACCTCTGCCATGACGGAATATATCCATGAAAATCTGTCCAAGGGGTTTATCCGGAAGTCCTCCTCTCCTGCGGGCGCGGGTTTCTTCTTCGTCCGGAAGAAAGACGGATCACTGCGGCCTTGCATTGATTACCAGGGTCTAAACAATTTCACCGTTAAAAATTCGTTACCCCCTTCCGTTGATTCCGGAGCTCTTTGACCGGCTGAGAGGAGCCCGGATCTTCATGAAGTTAGATCTGCGGGGAGCCTACAATTTGGTCCGGATCCGTGCTGGGGGTGAGTGGAAAACGGCCTTCAATACCCGTGACGGGCATTATGAATACCTAGTCATGCCATTCGGCCTTTGCAATGCCCCCGCTGTGTTTCAAGAATTTATCAACGAGGTATTCCGGGATCTACTCTATTCCTGTGTGGTCATCTATCTGGACGACATTCTCGTTTTCTCGCCCGATCTGTCCTCCCATCGCAAAAGCGTACGCTTGGTCTTGCACCGCCTTCGAGAGAACCAACTCTACGCCAAGATTGAGAAATGCCTTTTTGAGCAGTCGTCACTGCCCTTCTTGGGATATGTCGTCACCGATTCCGGTCTAAAGATGGATCCCGAAAAACTCAGTGCGGTACTCAAGTGGCCCCGTCCAGTGGGGATTAAGGCCATCCAGCGGTTTCTTGGGTTCGCAAATTATTACCGTCAGTTTGTGCCTCATTTTTCCACGGTTACCAAACCCATCACGGTCTTGACCCGTAAGGGAACGAAGCCCAACAGCTGGTCTCCTGAAGCTGAAAACGCTTTCCAAGCTCTGAAACGTTCTTTTGCGTCAGCACCCATTTTGCATCGGCCTGTGACCAGCAGGCCCTTCGTCCTGGAAGTGGATGCCTCCTCCACTGGAGCGGGGGCGGTCCTGTCCCAGCAGGCTTCATCCGGATGGCTGGTTCCTTGCGGCTTCTTTTCTAAAGTCTTTTCACCTGCGGAGTGCAACTACTCCATTGGAGACCGAGAATTACTGGCCATTAAGATGGCCTTGGCTGAATGGCGGTATTTACTCGAGGGGGG
Organism: Dendrobates tinctorius; assembly: GCF_039654945.1. Classification (NCBI taxonomy): domain Eukaryota; kingdom Metazoa; phylum Chordata; class Amphibia; order Anura; family Dendrobatidae; genus Dendrobates; species Dendrobates tinctorius. The sequence goes on along the minus strand of NW_027361732.1, from coordinate 34,666,572 downwards.
CTGTACATCCCTTTACCATCGTCACGGACCACAATAACCTGGCTTACCTGCAGTCTGCCCAAAGACTCAATGCCCGGCAAGCCAGGTGGGCCCTGTATTTCTCCCGCTTTGACTTCCAACTTCACTTTCGACCTGGTAATAGGAACATCAAGGCCGATGCCCTTTCCAGGTCGTTACAGTCATCGGAGAAGGATGAAGTCCCATCCTATATTATCGAGCCTACTAAGATGATCACCGTGGCCCCTGTGAATTTTGCTATTCCTCCGCCCGGTAAGACTTTCGTCCCTCAAAGCAGACGTACAGAGGTGTTGGGCTGGGGGCATTCCTCCAAAATTGCTGGACACGTTGGGACTAAAAAGACTCTCTTGCTGCTGTCCCGGTATTACTGGTGGCTCACGCTTCGCCAGTATGTGATGGACTATGTTGCCTCGTGCACAATCTGTGCCCAGAACAAGGTGGCTAGGGCTTTGCCCGCCGGTCTTCTTCACCCATTGCCAGTTCCTGAGGTCCCCTGGCAGCAGATCGCTATGGATTTTGTGACTGATTTACCCCGCTCAGCTGGATGTACCACCATCTTAGTCGTGGCAGATCGTTTTTCCAAAATGGCCCACTTCATTCCCTTACCGGGACTACCATCCGCCCCGAAGTTGGCCGAGATCTTCATCCACCAGGTCTTCAGGCTGCATGGTCTTCCTCAGCGGATTCTGTCGGATCGGGGGGTCCAGTTCACCTCCCGCTTCTGGAGGGCTTTCTGCCGGCTTATGGGTACATCTCTCGACTTCTCCTCTGCATACCATCCTCAGACCAACGGGCAAGTGGAGCGAATTAATCAGGTGTTAACCACCTTCCTACGTCACTTCGCCAACGCCCATCAGGACAATTGGGTCGCGCTCTTACCTTGGGCTGAATTCTCGCACAATAATCATCCCAGTGAATCTACCACCAAGTCACCTTTTTTTGTGGTAACCGGTCAAAACCCAGGTATTCCGTTGCCTTTCTCCACGTCTACAGGAGTACCCGCAGCCGATTCTCTTGCTAAAGAATTCTCGCAGATTTGGAGAGAGACCAGGGACGCGCTCAAGGGTGCCAACAACCGAATCAAGAAACATGCAGACAAAAGACGGAAGGACGTGCCTCCGTACCATCCAGGTGACAAAGTCTGGCTTTCAACTCGACATATCCGTCTGAGAGTTCCCTCTTATAAGCTGAGTCCTCGGTACATTGGGCTCTTTGAAGTGATTGAACGTATTAATGAAGTGGCTTACAAACTGAGGTTGCCTGCTTCGCTCCGGGTTCCCAACGCTTTCCATGTCTCGCTCTTGAAACCCGTAGTCCTGAATCGGTTCCAACCAGTTTCCATCGTCCCTCCTTCACCTGTTATCTCGGACAACGTCTTCGAGGTCAAGGACATCTTGGCTATGAAAAGAGTCCGGGGTAAGACCCTTTTTCTTATCGATTGGGTTTGTTTTGGTCCCGAGGAAAGGTCCTGGGAGCCTCGGGAAAATATCAACGCTCCCCGGATTCTGAAAAAGTTTTTGGCCAATCTCAGTAAGGGAGGACGTAAGGAGAGGGGTACTGTGACATCGGCGGCTATGCCCGCCGATGCCCCTTCTGCAGCAGCGCGCACCGCAGCGTTTCCTTACCTGCGCGCTCCCGTCCGGGCGCGCGCCCGTCGTCCACTCGCCCTCACGGCGGCTCCTGGCCCCCGCCCCCTGTCTCGCGCACGCCTCCTCCCGCTCTCTCTCTCCAGCGGTGGGCGGCGCTGAGGGGCTGGACTGGGGGACGCACTTCCGGGGGTTGGTGTATTTCAGGCGTCCTCGCTGTTAGGAGGACGCCTGATGATTGTGTAGTTTTCTGCGCCCTCTGGCCTCTACAGTTCTCCTGTAGCTTTACCTTTCTCTGCCTTATACTCCCTGCCGTCCTCAGCCTCGTTCCCCTCGTCCTCCCCAGTCTGCCCAGGCGCTGCTTCCTTCCATCCCCTGTGCCCGTCCTCTGTCTCCAGTTCGCCCTGGTTCTTCCTCTTGCCATTTCCCGTATTGTGTCTTTCCCTGTGCTACCTGTCCCTGCTCGTATCTCGGTCCGCTGCCTCCCCAGCCCTTTTGTCCGTGGAGCCGTCCCTCTTGGTTCCGGCTGTCGCGCCTCCGTCCTCTGTGGTCCTGCCCCAAACGATCCCTGTATAGGGGTCGGTCTTCACCTGGCGTGCTCGGCCCAGGGGCTCCGGATCCGCGATCCAGAGGGTCCACTCTCTGACATAGTTTCTCCTCAGCGTTACAGCATGTCATCAGCCATTCAAGTTGATCGGCGTTTACGTGAACGTAAAACTACACGAGAGGCATTGCCGCCTTTTGAACAAACGTCTGAACCCAGGCAATGTGATTGGTTTTTGTCTAGGGCGCAACGTCAGGAGTTTAGAAGGCGTAATAAGCTGTGTTTTTTTCTGTTGAGACGCCTCTCATACTATTTCTGTCTGCCCTAAACGAAATAAATGTTTTGTGCACACATTTGCTGTGGGCAGTGTACAACCTATGCTCCTTTTGGCAATTACTCTGATCTGCTCCTTATCTACATTTTCCGCTAAGGCTTTTGTGGATTCAGGAGCAGCTTTGAATCTGATGGATTTGGACTTTGCTAAACGTTGTGGTTTTTCCATGATACCCCTGCAGACTCTTATCCCTTTGAGGGGTATTGATGCTACTCCTTTGGTGGAGAATAAATCCCAGTTTTGGACCCAGATAATAATGCGGGTTGCTCCGGACCACTAAGAAAATTGTAAATTTTTGGTGCTGCACAATTTGCATGATACTATTGTTCTGGGTTTTCCCTGGTTGCCAGCTCATAATCCTGTTTTGGATTGGAAATCTGTGTCTGTGGTGAGTTAGGGTTGTCAGTGTGTTCTTACTGACACTCCTGTTTTCTCCACCTCTCCCCAGTCTCATGATATTCCTGCTTATTTGGCTGATTTTTCTGATGTGTTTAGTGAGAGTAAGTCTGCGTCTTTGCTTCCTCATAGGAGTTATGACTGTGCAATTGAGTTAACGCCCGGGTGTAAATTTCCCAAGGGTCGGCTTTTCAACTTATCGGTACCCGAACATGATGCTATGCGATCTTATATCAAGGAGTCTTTGGAGAAGGGTCATATTAGACCATCCTCTTCACCCTTAGGTGCTGGGTCTTCTTTGTGACCAAGAAAGATGGTTCACTAAGGCCTTGTATTGACTATCGTTCCCTTAACAAAATCACTGTTAAATATCAGTACTCATTACTCCTGATTTCTGATTTGTTTTCCAGAGTTAAAAGTGCCTGCTGGTTTACCAAGCTTGACCTCAGGGGGCGTAAATCTTATTCGCATCAAGCATGGGGATGAATGGAAGACAGCATTTAATACTCCGGAGGGACATTTTGAGTACCTGGTGATACCTTTTGGGCTCACTAATGCCCCTTCTGTCTTTCAATCCTTTATGAACGATATTTTCCGGGACTTTGTGGATAAGTTTTTGATCATTTATCTGGATGATATTTTCTTCTTTTCCAGTGATTGGTATTCTCATGTGGAACATGTCCAGACTGTGTTCTGGATTTTGAGGGAAAATTCCCTGTATGTTAAGGGATCAAAATGCCTCTTTGGTGTACAGAGGATTTTATTTTTGGGATTTATTTTGCGTCCGTCGGCTATTGAAATGGACCTGGCCAAGGTACAGGCCATTTCTGATTGAGTTCAGCCCACTTCTTTGAAGGCTCTCCAGAAGTTTTTGGGTTTTGCTAATTTCTATCGTAAATTTATAGGTAATTTTTCTGGTATTGTCAAACCACTGACTGATCTGACCAAAAAGGGCGCTGATGTGGTGAATTGGTCTCCAGAGGCAGTCGCGGCATTTCAGGAGCTCACGCGGAGATTCACTTCTGCTCCGGTTCTACGGCAACCTGATGTCTCACTTCCATTTCAGGTGGAGGTAGATTCTTCTGAGATTGGTGCAGGAGCTGTTTTGTCCCAAAAAGATCCGGTGACTTCTAAAATTAATCACTCTGCCTTCTTTTCTCGAAAATTCTCCCCATCTGAATGTAACTATGACATGGGGAATCGGGAATTGTCGGCCATGAAATGGGCATTTGAAGAGTGGAGACATTGGTTGGAGGGAGCTAGACATCAAGTTGTGGTCCTCACCGACCACAAGAATTTGATTTATCTTTAATCAGCCAAATGCTTGAATCCTAGACAGGCTAGGTGGGCCTTGTTTTTCACGCGTTTTAATTTTGTGGTCTCTTTTCTTCCTGGCACTAAGAATGTTAAGGAGGAAGCCCTTTCTAGGAGTTTCTTTGCGGATTCTCTTATTGTGAACGAGCCTACTGCCATTCTAGGTGAGAGGGTAGTTCTTTCCACCATCTCACCCGATTTGAAGCGTGCCCTGGAGGAATTTCAGGAGGGCAAACCTGAGCGTTGCCCTATGGGAAAATTGTATGTTCCTGACCAGTGGAGGAAGAAAGTAATGTCTGAAATTCATTGCTCCGCTTTGGCTGGTCATCCAGGTATTTTTGGTACCAGAGATTAGGTGAGTCAGTCTTTTTGGCGGCCTGCCTTATCTCGTGATGTCAGGAATTTTGTGCAGTCCTGTGCGACTTGTTCTCGGTCTAAACCCTGTTCTTGTTCTAGTGGGTTGTTGATGCCACTGCCTTTGCCCAAGAAGCCATTGACCCATATGGTTGGAGGGAGCTAAACAGCAAGTCGTGGTCCTTACTGACCACAAGAATTTGATTTACCTGGAGTTGGCCAAACGCTTGAATCCTAGACAGGCTAGGTGGGCCTTGTTTTTCACACGTTTTGATTTTGTGGTCTCTTTTCTTCCGGGCACTAAGAATGTCAAGGCAGACGCCCTCTCTAGGAGTTTCTTTGCTGATTCTCCTGTTGTAACCAAGCCTGCTACCATCTTAGGTGAGGGGGTAGTTCTTTCTGCCATCTTGCCCGATTTGAGACGTGTTCTGGAAGAGTTTCAGGAGGACAAACCTGAGCGTTGTCCCATTGGAAAATTGTATGTTCCTGACCAGTGGAGGAAGAGAGTGATGTCTGAGGTTCATTGCTCTGCATTGGCTGGTCATCCAGGTATTTTTGGTACTAGAGATTTGGTGAGTCAGTCTTTTTGGCGGCCTGCCTTATCTCGTGATGTCAGGAATTTTGTGCAGTCCTGTGCGACTTGTTCACGGTCTAAACTCTGTTCTCGTTCTAGTGGGTTGTTGATGCCACTGCCTTTGCCCAAGAGGCCATTGACAAATATCTCAATGGATTTTATTTCTGATCTTCTTGTCTCTCAGAGAATGACTGTTATCTGGGTGATTTGTGATAGATTTTCTAAGATGATCCATCTTGTACCACTCCCAATGTTGCCATCTTCTTCAGAGTTGGTGCCCTTGTTTTTACAACAGGTGGTTCGGTTGCATGGGATTCCTGAGAACATTGTGTCGGACAGAGGAGTCCAGTTTGTTTCCAGATTTTGGAGAACTTTTTTTTCCAATCTGGGAATTCAGTTATCTTTCTCATCTGCGTTTCATCCTCAGACCAATGGGCAGACTGAGAGAACAAACCAGACTTTGGAGTACTATTTGAGATATTTTATATCTGCTGATCAGGATGACTGGGTCTCATTTTTGCCCTTGGCCGAATTCACGCTAAACAATAGAGCTAGTTGTGCCACTTTGATGTCGCCCTTTTTCTGTAACTTTGGGTTTCATCCTCGATTTTCTTCAGGGCAAGTGGAATCTTCGACCTGCCCAAGTGAGGACTCTGTGGTAGAGAGAATGCAGCAGATTTGGGACCAAGTGGTGGATAAGTTGTCCCTCTCTCAGGAAAAAGCCCAACTGTTTTCCAACCGGCATAGGACAATTGGTCCCCGGTTTAAAGTGGGTGATATGGTTTGGTTGTCATCAAAGAATATTCCTATGAAGGTTGCATCTCCAAAGTTCAAGCCAAGATTCATTGGACCTTATAAGATTTTTGAGATTCTTAATCCTGTTTCTTTTCGATTGGCGCTTCCAGTTACGTTTAAGATCCATAATGTGTTTGATAAATCTCTGTTGAAGAGGTTTGTGGAGCCAGTAGTTCCTATGGCGGCACCTCCTGACCCTGTATTGGTTAAAGGCAATGTGGAATATGAGGTAGAGAAAATATTTGATTCTCGTTTGGCTAGACGGAGACTCCAGTACTTGGTCAAATGGAAGGGTTATGGCCAGGAGGATAATTCTTGGGTCTCTGCTTCTGAGATTCATGCTGATTGATTGGATCGTGCTTTTCACTGGGCCCATCCTGATCGGCCTGGTGGCATGGATGAGGGTTCGGTGACCCCTCCTCAAGGGGGGTACTGTTGTGAATTCACTTTCTGGCCTACCTCTGGTTACTAGTGAAGGTAGTGGAGCTGTTATATTGACAGAGGGGTCACGAGTTCTATTTACAGGCTCCCTCTGCTGGTTACAGGAGGTAATGGAGCTGATCTAATTAACAGAGGTCTGCCACCAGCTAATGAGGAGGACGATTGGACATCTGGAGTTTCTGATTGGATTTAAGACAGCCGACTCCCTCTATCCCTGCCGGTGATTTTTTCCAGCCTCCTGAGGTCTTAGTTTCCAGCTCAGTCCCTGCATGCTCAAGCTGAGTGTTCTTTTGCTATTGTTCACATTTGATTTGGTTTTGTCTATTTCAGTTTTGTGTGGTCAGCCAGCCCCGGCTGGGGCTGTGCTGAATTTCCTTCCTTATGTAACTGTTTGTGCCAGTTTGTTTTTGTCCCTTATTAGATTGGCCTCTCTTTGCTCTGTTTTCAGAATATACCAGAATGCTGATATAGTGGGCAAAGCCTAGTGACTTCACTGTTTTTTCTATCAGATGTGTCGGGCATTTTTGTAGGGTTTTTTGCGTGATTGCAGACAGTGTCTTTCCTTTCCTGTCCTGTCTAGTTAGTTTGGGCCCCATCGTTTGCTCAGCCTATTTTCCTACCTGCGTTTGTGTTTTCATCTTGTCTCACCAACAATAAATGTTTGGGGGCTATCTATTCCTTTGGGGCAGTTTAGATTTCCCCTTTCTTGCTTTAGGCTTTTTAGTTCTCCGGCTGTGTCGGGGCGTCTAGAATCATCGTAGGTACGCTCCACTGCTACTGCTAGTTGTTTGGATAGGATCAAGGGTCTGCAATCAGCTTAGTTACCAACCTCTCTGGTTTTCTGTGGCTTAGCTTGGTCTTGCTTTCCTCCTCGGTGACCCAATCATAACAGCAGACCACGAGCAGCATGCTAGACCAAACACACATAGCTGTTGTGAGTTCATTTTCCCCTTCACCGTCGATGTCTGATGAACTCCCTTTTCTGGTGAAGGAAGGTAGTTAGACTGATTACCAAACACCTGATCTGGTAGATGATAACTTGGTAACAGGAACTGCTGGCTGGATATAAGGCAGCCAACGCCCTTCTGTGTCGCTGGTGATTTCTCTGCTGGATTCTTGGAGACCAGTCTGATTCCTGCTTCCCAAAGATAAGTTTTTGCTCTGGTATTGAACTTATTAGTTTTGTTTTGTTTACCTTGATTTTTGGAGTTCAGCCATCCCCGGTCGGGGGTGTGCTGAGTTCCATTTTTGTCTCTGATCAGTTTGTGTCTTTGCTCTGTCTTCAGAATTTACCTGAGTGCTGATATAGTCATTTTGAAGTCCTAGCGACTTCAGGGCCTGTTTTTCCTATCAGACGGTTGGGACATTTTTTGGTAGGGTTTTTTGCGGATTGCAGACAGCAGCTTTTCTATCCTGTCCTTTTTAGTTAGCTTGGGCCCCATCGTTTGCTCAACCTATCTTTCTATCTGTATTAGTATTTTCATCTTGCTTCACCGTCATTATATGTTGGGGGCTGCCTATTGCTTTGGGGTCTGCTCTGGAGCAGTTTAGATTTCCCCTTTCTTTCTTTAGGCCTCTTTAGTTCTGCGGCTGTGATCGAGGGGTCCAGGGCATCGTAGTAACCCCCCACGGCTACTGTTAGTTGTTGTGGATAGGATCAGGGGTCTGCAATCCGATAGCTACCAACCTCTCCGGTTTTCTGGACTTAGCTTGTATTTTTGTTTTTTCCTCCTTCGGTGACTCATTCATAACAGAATCACCAGCCATACCGCAGATCCTAGGGTACTCAATAGCAGGAAAGAATTGTAAAAAAAAAACAGTTTGTCAGAATACTTTTTTTTTGTGTATATTTTTTCCTCTATGTGTCTGAGGCCACAGGGGGAATTTTTTTTTCTTTCTCAATGGAGATGAAGCAATTGTCTGATCGTGTGAAGCAGTTCACTGCTGAAGTGCGGGGAATTTCTGCCTATCTTGCTCATTCACATGCTGCTGAACCAAAGATCCCCACTCCTGATGTGTTTTTTGGGGATCGGTCTAAATTTTTGAATTTTAAGAATAATTGTAAATTATTTTTTGCCTTGAAGCCTAACTCGTCGGGGAGCTCCGCGCAGCAGGTTAAAATTGTCAACACTTTGCTGCGCGTCGACCCCCAGGATGGGGCGTTTTCTTTGAAACCTAATGATCCTATTCTTACTAATGTGAACGCATTTTTTCAAGCCTTGGGGTTGTTCTATGATGAACCTAATGCTATTTATCAGGCTGAAAAGGCTCTGTTGGCATTGAGCCAGGGTCAGGATTCTGCAGAGTTATACTGTCAAAAATTCAGAAAGTGGGCGGTCCTTACTACCTGGAATGATGGTGCCTTGGCAGCTCTCTTTCGGAAGGGTTTGTCAGAAACTGTAAAAGATACTATGGTGGGATTTCCTGTTCCCTCTGGTCTTGACGATTCTATGTCATTAGCCATTCAGGTTGATCGGCATTTGCGTGAACGCAAACCCGCACGAGAGATGTTGCCACCTGTTGAACAAATGTCTGAACCTATGCAATGTGATAGAGTTTTGTCTGGGGCGCAGCGTCAGGAGTTCAGAAGGCGTAATAAGCTGTGTTTCTTCTGTGGTGATGCCTCGCATATCATTTCTGTCTGCCCTAAACGAGAGAAATGTTTTGCACTCACATTTGCTGTGGGTGGTGTTCAACCTAAGTTTCTGCTGGCAATTACTCTGATCTGCTCCCTTTCCACATTTTCCGCTAAGGCTTTTGTGGATTCGGGAGCAGATCTGAACCTGATGGACTTGGACTTTGCTAAACGTTGTCGATTTCCTATGACACCTCTGCAGATGCCTATCCCTTTGAGGGGTATTGATGCTACTCCTTTGGCAAAGAATAAACCTCAGTTTTGGACCCAGGTGGTAATGCGGGTCACCCCAGACCATCAAGAGAATTGCAGATTTTTGGTGCTGCATAATTTGCATGATACCATTGTTCTGGGCTTTCCCTGGTTGCAAATCCATAATCCAGTTTTGGATTGGAAATCTGTGTCTGTGGTGAGTTGGGGTTGTCGGTGTGCCCTTAGTGACGCTCCTGTTTTCTCCACCTCTCCCCAGTCACATGATGTTCCTGACTATTTGGCTGATTTTTATGATGTATTTAGTGAGAATGAGTCTGCGTCTTTGCCTCCCCATAGGAGTTATGACTGTGCAATTGAGCTGAGCCCTGGGTGTAAATTTCCCAAGGGTCGACTTTTCAATTTATCTGTACCCGAGCACGAGGCTATGCGATCCTATATTAAGGAGTCATTGGAGAAGGGTCATATTAGACCATCCTCTTCACCCTTTGGTGCTGGGGTTTTTTTCATGGCTAAGAAAGATGGGTCATTAAGGCCTTGTATTGACTATTGTTCCCTCAACAAAATTACTGTTAAATATCAGTATCCGTTACCCCTGATTTCTGATCTATTCTCCAAAGTTAAAGGTGCTTGCTGGTTTACAAAGCTTGACCTCAGGGGGGCGTATAACCTTATTCGCATTAAGCATGGGGATGAATGGAAGACGGCGTTTAATACTCCGGAGGGACATTTTGAGTACCTGGTGATGCCTTTTGGGCTCACTAATGCCTCTTCTTTCTTCCAGTGCTTCATGAATGATATTTTCCGAGACTTGGTGGATAAATTTTTGATCATCTATCTGGATGATATTTTGATCTTTTCCAAGGATTGGGACTCTCATGTGGAACATGTTCGGACAGTGTTCCGGATTTTGAGAGAGAATTCCCTGTATGTCAAGGGATCGAAATGCCTTTTTGGTGTACAGAGGATTTCATTTTTGGGATTTATTTTGTCTCCGTCAACTATTGAAATGGACCCTGTCAAGGTACAGGCCATTTATGATTGGGTTCAGCCCACTTCTTTGAAGACCCTCCAGAAGTTTTTGGGTTTTGCTAATTTTTATCGTGAATTTATAGCTAATTTTTCTGGTATTACCAAACCATTGACTGATTTGGCTAAGAAGGGTGCTGATGTGCTGAATTGGTCTCCGGAGGCAGTTTCTTCCTTTCAGGAGCTGAAGCGAAGGTTCACTTCTGCTCCGGTTTTGCGGCAACCTGATGTCTCACTCCCATTTCAGGTAGAGGTGGACGCTTCTGAGATTGGTGCAGGAGCTGTTTTGCCCCAAAAGGATCCTGTAACATCTAAAATGAATCCCTGTGCTTTCTTTTCCCGAAAGTTCTCCCCATCCGAACGTAACTATGATGTGGGGAATCGGAAACTGTTAGCCATGAAATGGGCATTTGAGGAGTGGAGACATTGGTTGGAGGGAGCTAAACATCAAGTCGTGGTCCTTACTGACCACAAGAATTTGATTTACCTGGAGTCGGCCAAACGCTTGAATCCTAGACAGGCTAGGTGGGCCTTGTTTTTCACACGTTTTGATTTTGTGGTCTCTTTTCTTCCAGGCACTAAGAATGTCAAGGCAGACACCCTCTCTAGGAGTTTCTTTGCTGATTCTCCTGTTGTGACCAAGCCTGCTACCATCTTACGTGAGGGGTTAGTTCTTTCTGCCATCTCGCCCGATTTGAGACGTGCTCTGGAAGAGTTTCAGGAGGACAAACCTGAGCGTTGTCCCATTGGAAAATTGTATGTTCCTGACCAGTGGAGGAAGAGAGTGATGTCTGAAGTTCATTGCTCTGCATTGGCTGGTCATCCAGGTATTTTTGGTACTAGAGATTTGAAGAGTCGGTCTTTTTGGTGGCCCGCCTTGTCTCGTGATGTCAGGAATTTTGTGCAGTCTTGTGGGACTTGCTCTTGGTCTAAACCTTGTTCTCGCTCTAGTGGGTTGTTGATGCCTTTGCCGGTGCTCAGGAGGCCATGGACCCATATTTCAATGGATTTTATCTCTGATATACCTGTATCTCAGAGAATGACTGTTATTTGGGTGATTTGTGATAGATTCTCTAAGATGGTCCATCTTGTACCACTCCCTAAGTTGTCATCTTCCTCAGAGTTGGTGCCCTTGTTTTTGCAACAGGTGGTTCGCTTGCACGGGATTCCTGAGACCATTGTATCTGACAGAGGAGTTCAGTTTGTGTTTAGATTTTGGAGGACTTTCTGTTCCAAGCTGGGAATTCATTTGTCCTTCTCCTCTGCGTTTCACCCTCAGACCAATGGGCAGACGGAGAGAACAAACCAGACTTTGGAGTGGTATTTGAGATGTTTTATTTCTGCTGATCAGGATGATTGGGTTTCATTTTTGCCCTTGGCCGAATTTGCTTTAAATAGTAGAGCTAGTTCTGCCACTTTGATGTCACCTTTTTTTTGTAACTTTGGGTTTCATCCTCGATTCTCTTCAGGGCAGGTGGAGCCTTCTGCCTGCCCAGGTGTTGACACTGTGGTGGAGAGAATGCACCAGATCTGGGACCAAGTGGTGGATAAGTTGTCTCTCTCCCAGGAAAAGGTCCAGCGGTTTTCCAACCGGCATAGGACCATTGGTCCCCAGTTTAAGGTGGATGATATGGTTTAAAAATCATAGAATCATAGTATCATAGAATCATAGAATCGTAGAGTTGGAAGGGACCTCCTGGGCCATCTGGTCCAACCCCCTGCTCAAAGCAGGATTCGCTAAATCATCCCAGTCAGATGTCTGTCCAGCCTCTGTTTGAAGACTTCCATTGAAGGAGAACTCACCACTTCTCGTGGCAGCCTGTTCCACTCATTGATCACTCTAACTGTCAAAAAGTTTTTTCTAATATCTAATCTGTGTCTCCTCACATTCAGTTTCATCCCATTGCTTCTAGTCTTTCCTTGTGCAAATGAAAATAAAGTTGATCCTTCTACAATGTGACAGCCCTTTAGATATTTGTAGACAGCTATTAAGTCTCCTCTCAGTCTTCTCTTTTGCAAACTAAACATTCCCAAATCCTGCAACCTTTCCTCATAAGACAGGGTTTGCAGACCGGTCACCATTCTGGTCGCTCTTTTCTGAACTTGCTCCAGTTTGTTGATGTCTTTTTTAAAATGTGGTGCCCAAAACTGGACACAATATTCCAGATGAGGTCTGACCAAAGAGGAGTAGAGGGAAATAATGACTTCACGTGATCTAGACTGTATGCTTCTGTTAATACATCCTAGAATTGCATTTGCCTTTTTTGCTGCTGCATCACACTGTTGACTCATATTCAGTCTGTGATCTATTAGTATACCCAAGTCTTTTTCACATGTGCTGTCACTTAGCCCTATTCCTCCCATTCTATATATGCTTTTTTCATTTTTATTGCCCAGATGTAGTACTTTGCATTTCTCCCTGTTAAAAACCATTCTGTTAGTTGCTGCCCACTTCTCCAGTTTATTTAAATCTTTTTGAATCCTCTCTCTCTCTTCTCTAGTATTAGCTATCTCTCCTAGCTTTGTGTCATCAGCAAATTTAATCAGTTTACCCTCAATTCCTTCATCTAAATCGTTGATAAAGATGTTGAACAATACAGGGCCCAGGACAGAGCCCTGTGGTACCCCACTTGAGACATTCTTCCAACTGGTTGTCATCAAAGAATATTGCTATGAAGGTGGCTTCTCCAAAGTTTAAACCTAGATTTATTGGACCCTACAAGATTTTGGAGATTCTTAATCCAGTCTCTTTTCGATTGACTCTTCCTGTTACATTTAAGATCCATAACATGTTTCATAAGTCTCTGTTAAAGAGGTTTGTTGAGCCAGTAGTTCCTGTGGTGTCACCTCCTGACCCGGTATTGGTTGAAGGTAATGTGGAATATGAGGTTGAGAAGATACTGGATTCGCACCTGGCTAGACGGAGACTCCAGTATGTGGTTAAATGGAAGGGTTATGGCCAGGAGGATAATTCTTGGGTCCCTGCATCCGATATTCATGCCGAAAGATTGGTTTGTGCCTTTCATCGGGCCCATCCTGATCGCCCTGGTGACGTGGATGAGGGTTCGGTGACCCCTCCTCAAGGGGGTGGTACTGTTGTGAGTTCATTTTCCCCTTCACCGTCGATTTTTGATGAACTCCCTCTTCTGGTGAAGGAAGGTAGTGAGGCTGATTACCAAACACCTGATCTGGTAGCTGATGACTGGGTAATAGGAACTGCTGGCTGGATATAAGGCAGCCAACGCCCTTCTGAGTCGCTGGTGATTTCTCTGCTGGATTCTTGGAGACCAGTCTGATTCCTGCTTCCCAAAGATAAGTTTTTGCTCTGGTATTGAACTTATTAGTTTTGTTTTGTTTACCTTGTTTTTTGGAGTTCAGCCATCCCCGGTCGGGGGTGTGCTGAGTTCCATTTTTGTCTCTGATCAGTTTGTGTCTTTGCTCTGTCTTCAGAATTTACCTGAGTGCTGATATAGTCATTTTGAAGTCCTAGCGACTTCAGGGCCTGTTTTTCCTATCAGACGGTTGGGACATTTTTTGGTAGGGTTTTTTTGCGGATTGCAGACAGCAGCTTTTCTATCCTGTCCTTTTTAGTTAGCTTGGGCCCCATCATTTGCTCAACCTATCTTTCTATCTGTGTTTGTGTTTTCATCTTGCTTCACCGTCAATATATGTTGGGGGCTGCCTATTGCTTTGGGGTCTGCTCTGGGGCAGTTTAGATTTCCCCTTTCTTTCTTTAGGCCTATTTAGTTCTCCAGCTGTGATTGAGGGGTCTAGGGCATCGTAGGAACCCCCCACGGCTACTGTTAGTTGTTGTGGATAGGATCAGGGGTCTGCAATCCGATAGCTACCAACCTCTCCAGTTTTCTGGACTTAGCTTGTATTTTTGTTTTTTCCTCCTTCGGTGACTCATTCATAACGCATAGCTAGGTTCTGCAACCTAATGAGAAGCTCTGGCAACATCCAACAGGGAAAAGGAGCTTTTAATAGGAGCTGCCCCTCAGCAGTAGGCTGGGAAAGCAATTTAAGCGCACACACTGCCCCTAATAAAAGCAGGGAAGGTGTGGCCACGTGCATCCTAAGCACAGACAGAAACCAGTACAGCATAGCCAGCACAGGAACTGAGACCTAAGGCACCTGGCAGTGGCTACAAGCCTGTACACACATGGAAAGTCATGCATCAGCTGCAGAGGACCTCACAACCCATTGATAGCTTCCACAGCAGCGGCCAGGAACCGCACACACGGATGGACGTGCAGCAGAGCTAAGACTCTACAACACATGTACGACTATGCAGCAGAGCTGGGAACTGAGCAGAATCCAGGTAATAGGTAACAGTCAACAGTATCGCAGCTGGTTAGAGGGAAAGGAGCAAAGGGTTAGAGCACAGACATGCAAAGTAACGCCAGGGAAACAAAGTGCAAACTCACCAGCGTTACAATTGGCTCTCTAAAGAGCGTCAAACATGCATGGTGGGGACCCGAGCTCCCACCGAATAACCCAGGAAAGAGTAAGCTCCGAGAGTGGTGAGCGAGCACCGAGTAGTGACGAGCGTGCTCTCTCATCACTAATTATCATCAAAGAAAAGCTGTTTTATTTAGGATTTCTGGAATAGAAGGCATTGCACATCCATTGAGAGGAGGAAACATCAAGAGTAGTGTTGAGCATTCCGATACCGCAAGTATCGGGTATCGGCCGATACTTGCTGTATTGGAATTCCGATACCGACATCCGATATTTTTTCAATATTGGGCATCGGAATCGGAAGTTCAAAGTTGATTGACAGCCGAAATGACGTCATCATGATGCGCGGTGTGTGCGCATCATGATGCGCCGTCATTTCGGGCCTTCCGGGGGTCTCTGCCGGCCTGCTGGGGGGCTGTGCCGGCCTGCCGGGGGGCTGTGTGGACTGCCCGGGGTCTGTACTGGCCTTCCGGGGGGCTGTGCCGGCCTGCCGGTGGTCTGTGCACCCTGTGGGGGTCTGTACCGGCCTGCCGGGGGGCTGTGATGGCCTGCCGGGGGGCTGTGCTGATGTCCGGGGGTCTGTGCAGGCATCGTCCGATGGGACTACAAGTCCCATCGGGCGATGCCTGCTACCATGACAGTGATTGACACATTAGCCAATGATGGGACAGTAGTAGTCCCATCATCCGGCTAATGTGTTAAATGTTTAAAAAAAAAATATATATACTACATACATACTACATGCATGCCACATATATACTACATGCATGCTACATACATACTACATGCTACATACATACTACATATATACTACATGCATGCTACATACATACTACATGCTACATACATACTACATATATACTACATGCATGCTACATACATACTACATGCTACATACATACTACATACATACTACATGCATGCTACATACATACTACATGCATGCTACATACATACTACATACATACTACATACATACTACATACATACTACATGCATGCTACATGCATACCACATATATACTACATACATACTACATGCATGCTACATACATACTACATGCTACATACATACCACATATATACTACATACATGCTACATGCATGCTACATACATACTACATGCTACATACATACTACGTATATACTACATGCATGCTACATACATACTACATGCTACATGCATGCTACATACATACTACATGCTACATACATACTACATACATACTACATGCATGCTACATACATACTACATGCTACATACATACCACATATATACTACATGCATGCTACATACATGCTACATGCTACATACATACTACATATATACTACATACATACTACATGCATGCTACATATCTACTACATGCTACATACATACTACATACATACTACATGCATGCTACATACATACTACATGCTACATACATACCACATATATGCTACATGCATGCTACATACATGCTACATGCTACATACATACTACATATATACTACATACATACTACATGCATGCTACATACATACTACATGCTACATACATACTACATACATACTACATACATACTACATGCATGCTACATACATACTACATGCTACATACATACCACATATATACTACATGCATGCTACATACATGCTACATACATACTACATGCATACTACATGCTACATACATACCACATATATACTACATACATGCTACATACATGCTACATACATACTACATGCATGCTACATACAATACATTCATACAATACATACATAGACATACAGTACATATAACATAGAGTAACATACTTACCAATACTTGTCACATTGTTCCCCGAAGCCATTGTCGTCTACGGAATAAATATTAACATAACAAACCACAAAAATACTCACCCATGATCCGAAGCAGTCCACGAGTGTGTCCCACGACGATCTTGGGTAGAGAACTGCAGCATCAGCTGATGCTGCCGCTCTCTACGGGCTGCAGGAATCCAATGACGGAAGGTAGGTATCCTTGCGCACTGTATTCCTCCGCCACTTAAAAAAAAAGTCCCTAGTCTCACCACACAGCTTTTACCATAAAGTGAGACTAGGGACTTTTTTTTTTAAGTGGCGGAGGAATACAGTGCGCAAGGATACCTACCTTCCGTCATTGGATTCCTGCAGCCCGTAGAGAGCGGCAGCATCAGCTGATGCTGCAGTTCTCTACCCAAGATCGTCGTGGGACACACTCGTGGACTACTTCGGATCATGGGTGAGTATTTTTGTGGTTTGTTATGTTAATATTTATTCCGTAGACGACAATGGCTTCGGGGAACAATGTGACAAGTATTGGTAAGTATGTTACTCTATGTTATATGTACTGTATGTCTATGTATGTATTGTATGAATGTATTGTATGTAGCATGCATGTAGTATGTATGTAGCATGTATGTAGTATGTATGTTGTATATATGTGGTATGTAGTATGTATGTAGTATGTATGTAGCATGTAGCATGTATGTAGCATGCATGTAGTATATATGTGGTATGTATGTAGCATGTAGTATGTATGTAGCATGCATGTAGTATGTATGTAGTATGTATGTAGTATGTATGTAGCATGTAGTATGTATGTAGCATGCATGTAGCATGTAGTATGTATGTAGCATGCATGTAGTATATATGTAGTATGTATGTAGCATGTAGTATGTATGTAGCATGCATGTAGTATGTATGTAGCATATATGTGGTATGTATGTAGCATGTAGTATGTATGTAGCATGCATGTAGTATGTAGTATATATGTGGTATGTATGTAGCATGTGGTATGTATGTAGCATGCATGTAGTATGTATGTAGCATGTATGTATTATGTATGTAGTATATATGTGGTATGTATGTAGCATGTAGTATGTATGTAGTATGTATGTAGCATGTAGTATGTATGTAGCATGCATGTAGTATGTATGTAGCATGCATGCAGTATGTATGTAGCATGCATGTAGTATATATGTAGTATGTATGTAGCATGTAGTATGTATGATGCATATATGTAGTATGTAGTATGTATGTAGCATGTAGTATGTATGATGCATATATGTAGTATGTATGTAGTATGTATGTAGCATGTAGTATGTATGTAGTATGTATGTAGCATGTAGCATGTATGTAGCATGCATGTAGTATGTATGTAGTATGTATGTAGCATGTAGCATGTATGTAGCATGCATGTAGTATATATGTAGTATATATGTACTATGTATGTAGCATGTATGTAGCATGCATGTAGTATATATGTAGTATATATGTACTATGTATGTAGCATGTAGTATGTATGTAGCATGCATGTAGGTATGTATGTAGTTTTTTTTTTTTTTTTTGTTTTTTGTTTTTTACATTTAACACATTAGCCGGATGATGGGACTACTACTGTCCCATCATTGGCTAATGTGTCAATCACTGTCATGGTAGCAGGCATCGCCCGATGGGACTTGTAGTCCCATCGGACGATGCCTGCACAGACCCCCGGACACAGACCCCCGGACCAACCGGAAGTCTCATAGCCTTGAATGGGACTTCCGGTATCGGCATCGGCGATACCGATACTTTTTTTAAAGATCGGTTGATCCATTCCGATCCGATGTTTTGAAGTATCGGACGGTATCGCTCAACTCTAATCAAGAGACTTCTAATGACCAGAGAGGTATTTGAGATTTTTTATTTGGGAACATGCTCAGTTCATAAGAAATAGGCTATAAAAGGCTGTTGAGGACTGTTTTATTTTTTTAAAGCATGGATATAAGAAGGCATGTAATTATTTTTATATTATGTAAAGATGACAGTATTAATACCTAATCAGACTAATCAAGTAGCATTATTGGGGAGGGAAAGGGTGTTAAAGAAGCACATTAGTAGAAGATCACAATCTATTTGTTCCTTTCTTCTTTATTTCTTTGTATGTACTTTTACGACACACACATTCTCTCCTCTTTTTACTTACTCTTACAACCGAGAAGGCATTGGTGTGTGTTATTAATTTTGTGCATGCTTTGTTGACATTTGGAACACCATTATATTTGAGCTATATTATTTGCTTTCCTAGTTTACCTAACACCAACTGTTCCCCATTAGATCTGCCTCAGCACATTTTATAGCCATGGTTGCCATTTTAAGTTATCTGAATGATTGTCCCTTAGGCCAGAAGTATGAATCTTATTATGTGTCAATGATTTTGATTTACAGAAAACTAAGCCTTAATGAGAAAAAACAGGTAAATTCAAAGTTAAACTTGAAAGCTTTTGTAAATATACCTTGAAAATCAAGCAATTATGGAGAATGCAATGACATATTTAAATCTGTTCGCATTTTAGCATTTAATGCTTGATGAAGTTAAAGCTATGATCATACTTTATCCTATTTTGTAGGAAGTGTTTCTCTAAGTATACCTTTAATCTAGATATAAGGGATCTGTTGCACATCAAATTTCAGTTGGATTTTATAAAATGTACAGGTCCCTGGGAGTTAAAAAAACATGATCGCAGTGTACCGGGGGTTAAGGGAAGCATTGGCAGGGAGGGGGCTCCCTCCGTGCTTCCCTGAGAGGTCCCCAGATCCAATATGGCCAATTTTTTTTATATAAAATTGTTTTTATTGCATAAAAGTGCCAAAACATAAAAACATGACATAAAAGAGCTATCACTGTAAACGTACTGACCCGAAGAATAAAAACGCCTTATCAATTTTACCGCATGCGGAACGGTGTAAACGCACCACCCAAAAGAAATTCATGAAACACTGGCTTTTGTTCATTCTGCGTCCCAAAAATCGGAATAAAAAGCGATCAAAAATGTCACGTGCCCGTACATGATACAAATAAAAGCGTCAACTCGCCCCGCAAAAAATAAGACCTCACATGACTCAGTGGGTCAAAATATGGAAAAATTATGGCTCTCAATATTTTGTGATGCAAAAACTATTTTTACAATAAAAATCGTCTTTTAGCATGTGACAGCTGCCAAATATAAAAACCGCCATAAATAGTAAGTAAAAACCCCCGTCATCACCCCCTTAGTTAGGGAAAAATAATAAAATTTAAAAAATGTATTTATTTCCATTTTCACATTAGGATTAGGGCTAGGGTTAGCGTTAGGGCTAGGGTAAAGGTTAGGGCTAGGGTTAGGGCTAGGGTTAGGGGTGTGTTGGGGATAGGGTTGGAGTTAGAATTGGGGGATTTCCACTGTTTGGGCACATCAGGTGCTCTCCAAACGCAACATGGTGTCTGATCTCAATTTCAGCCAATTCTGCGTTGAATAAGTCAAATGGTGCTCCTTCCCTTCCAAGCTCTGCCATGCACCCAAACAGTGTTTTACCCCCACATATGGGGTATCAGCCTACTCAGGACAAATTGCAAAACAACTTTTGGGGTCCTATTTCTCCTGTTGCCCTTAGGAAAATAAAAAAATTGGGGGCAAAAATATCATTTTTGTGGAAAAAAAATATAATTCTTTTATTTTCTCGCCTGGGCGTTATAAACTTCTTTGAAGCACTTGGGGGTTCAAAGTGCTCACCACACATCTAGATAAGTTCCGTGGGGGGTCTAGTTTTCAAAATAGGGTCACTTGTGGGGAGTTTCAATAGTTTAGGCAGATCAGAGGCTCTCCAAACACACATGACACGCGCAGACCATTCCATCAAAGTCTGCATTCCAAAGCATCACTACTTCCCTTCCGAGCCCCAACATGTGCTCATACAGTAGTTTTCTCCCACATATGAGGTGTCAGCGTACTCAGGACAAATTGGACAACAAAGTTTGGGGTCCAATTTCTCCTGGTACCATTGGGAAAATAAAAAAAATGGGGACTAAATGATCATGTTTGTGGAAAACTACGATTTTTTTATTTTCATGCCTGGGAATTATAAACTTGTGTGAAGCCCTTGGGGGTTCAAAGTGCTCACCACACATCTAGATAAGTTCCTTAGGGGGTCTAGTTTCCAAAATGGTGTCATTTGTGGGGGGTTTCCACTGTTTAGGTACATCAAGGGCTCTCAAAAGGCAACATGGCACCCGCAGACCATTCCATCAAAGTCTGCATTCCAAAACGTCACTACTTCCCTTCCGAGCCCCGACGTGTGCCCATACAGTAGTAGTTTTGTCCCACATATGGGGTATTGGTGTACTCAGGATAAATTGGACAACAGCTTTTGGGGTCCATTTTCTCCTGGTACCCTTGGGAAAATAAAAAAATTGGGGACTAAATGATCATGTTTGTGGAAAAAATACGATTTTTTTATTTTCACGCCCGGGCCTTATAAACTTCTGTAAAGCACTGGGGGGTTCAAAGTGCTCATCACACATCTAGATAAGTTCCTGAGGGGGTCTAGTTTCCAAAATGGGGTCACTTGTGGTTGTATTCCACTGTTTAGGTACATCAGGGGCTTTCCAAATGCGACATGGTGTCCAATCTCAATTCCAGCCCAAAACGTCAAATAGCGCTGCTTCCCTTCCGAGCTCTGCCATGCACCCCAATAGAGGTTTACACCCACATATGGGGTATCAGCGTACTCGGGACAAATTGCACAATAACATTGAGGGTCCTGTTCCCCTTGGAAACGTAAGAATTGATGGTGAAAAGATCATTTTTGTGGAAAAAATATGATTTTTAAATTGTACGGCTGTACGTTATAAACTTCTGTGAAGCCCTTGTGGGTTCAAAGTTCTCACCACATATCTAGATAAGTTACTTGGGGGGTCTGGTTTTCAAAATGGGGTCACTTGTGGGGGTTTTCCACTGTTTAGGTACATCGGGGGCTTTCCAAGCGCAACATGGTGTCCGATCTCAATTCCAGCCAAAAAAGTCAAATGGCGCTGCTTCCCTTCCGAGCTCTGCCATGCGCCCAAATAGTCGTTTACACCAACATATGGGGTATCAGTGTACTCAAGACAAATTGCACAATAACTTTTGGGGTCCTGTTACCCTTGGGAAAATAAAAATTGGGGGTGAAAAGATCATTTTTGTGGAAAAAATATGATTTTTTAATTGTACCGCTGTACGTTATAAACTTCGGTGAAGCCCTTGTGGGTTCAAAGTTTTCACCACATATCTAGATAAGTTCCTTGGGGGGTCTAGTTTCCAAAATGGGGTCACTTGTGGGGGGTTTCCACTGTTTAGGTACATCAGGGGCTCTCCAAACATGACATGGCATCCGATCTGAATTCCAGCCAATTTTGCATTGAAAAAGTCAAACGGCGCTCCTTCCCTTCTGAGCTTTGTCATGCACCGAAACAGTGGTTCCCCCCACATATCAGGTATCAGCTTACTGAGGACAAATTGAACAATAACTTTTCCAGTCCAATTTCTCCTTTTACACTTGGTAAAATAAAAAAATTGAGCCTGAAGTATTTTTTTTGTGAAAAAAAAGTTAAATGTTCATTTTTTTTAAATATTCAAAAAATTCCTGTGAAGCACCTGAAGGGTTAATAAACTTCTTGAATTTGGTTTTGAGCACCTTAAGGGGTGCAGTTTTTAACATGATGTCACTTTTGGGTATTTTCTATCATATAGACCCCTCAAAGTGGCTTCAAATGTGATGTGGTCGGTAAAAATAAAATGGTGTTGCAAAAATGAGAAATCGCTGGTCAACTTTTAACCCTTATAACTTCCTAATAAAAAAAATTTGGTTCCAAAATTGTGCTGATGTAAAGTAAACATGTGGGAAATGTTACTTATTAAGTTTTTGGTGTCGTATCTATGTGATTTAAGGGCATAAAAATTCAAAGTTGGAAAATTGCGAAATTTTCAACATTTTCACCAACTTTCTGTTTTTTTCACAAATAAATGCAAGTTATATGAATGAAATTTTACCACTATCATGAAGTACAATTTGTCTTGAGATAACAATGTTAGAAACACCGGGGGATCCATGGAAGCATTTCAGAGTTATTACCTCATAAAGGGACAGTGGTCAGAATTGTAAAAATTGGCCCGGTCATGAACATGCAAACCACCCTTGGGGGTTAAGGGGTTAAATACCCTCACAAGCAGGCGATAAAACTTAGCTTTTAAATAATATAAAAATAAATTAGGGTATCCGGAGTGAATGATTAAAAATAATATGCCAAATTTGCTAGATATTGCTCATATTGATAATCAACTACCAAAACTACTTCACTATAGTGTTCCTTAAAAGTTGTTGTCAGATTGAAAAACTAATGGCCATACACATAGGATGAATATTGAATAAAAAATCTGACTTTCAAATGTGTTTTCTAGTGTCTGAACTCATCCTGCTTTAGATATATCTAGGAGAAGAAGCAAGCGGTATGTCTAACCCCTTAAGGAACAGGGGTATTTCCATTTTCACATCTCCGTTTTTTGATCCCCTTCTTCCCAGACACATCACTTTTTTATTTTTCCATCAATATGGCCATGTGAGGTCTTGTTTTTTGCGGGGCGAGATGCACTTTTGAACGATATCATTAGTTTTGCCATATCGTGCATTTGAAAATGGTTAAAAAATTCCTAGTGTGGTGAAATTGAAAAAAAAAAATGCAATTCCACAATTGATTCTTTTTACCATGTTCACTAAATGCTAAAACTGACCTGCCATTATGATTCTTCAGGTCATGACAAGTTTATAGATACAAAACATGTAAAGGTTCTTTTTTATTTAAGTGGTGAAAAAAAACAAAGTTTGTAAAAAATAAAAAAATAAAAATAAAGTTGTCATTTTCCAAGACTCGTAGCATCTTAATTTTTTGTGATCTGGGGCTGGGTGAGGGCTTATTTTTTGCATGCCAAGCTGATGTTTATGCTGTTCCCCTTTCGGAGTAGATACAACCTTTTGATCTCTCGTTATTACATTTTAATGCAATGTTGCGGCAACCACAAAAAACGTAATTCTGACGTTTTGATATTTTTTTGCATTGCGCAGTTTACCAATCGGATTAATTCGATTGTGAATGGAGCCATACCAAATATGTGAATTTTTAATTGTTTGATGCTGACTGTGGCAAATGGGGGGTGATTTTAACTTTTATTTTATTTTTTTTTATATTTCTAAAAACTTTTTTTCATTTTACACTAGCTTCATTGGTCTGCATGGGAGACAAGAAGCTGCAATATATCTGACAGCTTGTGCTACAAAGAGCAGGGCTCTGCCCATTGGCAACCCATGGTCATGGGACATGCTAATGGGTGCGGTTTGCGCTTCTGGCACGTGTATGTTAAATGCTGCTGTCTGAGATTCACAGTGGCATTTAACATGTTAACAGCCATGGGTGGATCGCAATTCCACCAGCGGCTGTTAGGGGAACATGACAGCTGATCACATCAGCTGTCATGTGCTGGAAAAGATGTGGGCTCATCTCCAGAACTTGCACCAAATAGGGGGAGGCATCCAATGCGGACACCGCATGTCATTGGGTGTTAAGGTGTTACATCCAAAATCTCTGATTATTTTGTTCTTAAGAAGTGTCATGCATATATATCATGTAATATGAACCTATATTAGACTTATACCAAAACACAATCTTGCTTTTAAATTAAGACATAGCCAAGGGGAAAGCAATTGTGCAGAGAGCACTTGAGCAGATTTGGTCAAAATGCCAATTTGTCAGAATGCTAGGCCACATATGTCAAACTCTGAATAGCAGGCCAAATCTGTCCCACAGGGTGAGTATATTTGGCCTGCAACACCGGACGGGTCTGTTTCCTGGCATCGCACTTTCAACTCTATCAGCAACCTAGATGCTGATACAGTTGAAATAAATGATACAGAGGAAAGCATTAGCTGAGCTCCCTCTCCCATCATTCCCCCTCTGCAAGTGATATTTCAGCCCAGCGAGCAATGTACTGAGATTTACAGAGGCTCTAAAGACACAATTAAGAGACTGGAGCAGAGAAGGAATGTGCAGATGTGAGTATTTATGGAGCAATATGTGAGTCCATTATACTGTGTGGTGCACTATGTGATACCCTTTATATAGCATGGAGCACTGTGGGACCATTTATACTGTATGAAGAACTATATGGGGCTTTTATACTGTATGGAACACTATTTGAGGCCAATTATACTGTATGGAACACAAGGTGGTACTCATTATACTGTATGTAACATTATGTTGGGCCCATTATACTGTAGGAAGCACTAAGTGATGCCATTATACTGTATGGAGCACTATGTGAGGCCCAAAATACTGTATGAAGCAGTATATGGAGCACTTTATACTGTATGGAGCACAATGTTGGGCCATTGTACTGCATGGAGCAAAATGTGGTGACCATTGTACTGTATGTAGCACTATATGAGGCCATTATACTGCATGTGAAATAACGTGGTGCATATTATAATGTATGGAGCACTGTGTGTGCTCTTTATACTATCTGGAGCACAATGTGGTGCCCATGAAAGTCTATGGATCACTATGTGGGTGTTTTATAGTGCATGGAGCACAATGTGACACCCATTATACTGTATGGAGCACTATGGTGTGCCAATTATATTCTATGGAGCATTATGTGGTGCTGATTATACTGTATGGAGCACTAGTGGTGCTGATTATACTGTATGGAGCACTATGTGGTGCCCATTATACTCTATGTAACTCTATATGCTGAATATTATACTGTATGGACCACTATGTGGGGCCCAATACACTCTATAGTGCTCTATGTGGTGGTGCTCTATGTGGTGCTCATTAAACTGCATGCAGTACTATGTAGTGTCCATGATACTCTATGGAGCACTATGTGGTCTATATTATACTGTATGGAGTGATATATGGGGCCCATTTTACTCTGTGAAGCACTATGTAGAATCAGAGAATGGTAGAGTTGGAAGGAACCTCCTAGTTCATCTGGTCCAACCCCCTACTCAAGTCAGGATTCACTAAATCATCTCAGACAGATGTCTGTGCAGCCTCTGTTTGAAGACTTGAAGGAGAAATCACCACCTCTCTGTTCCACTCATTGGTCACCCAAACTGTCAAAAAGGTTTCTCTAATATCTAATCTGTGTCTCCTCCCATTCAGTTTCATTCCATTGCTTCTCGTCTTACCCTGTGCAAATGAGAATAAAGATGACCCTTCAATAATGTGACAGCCCTTGAGATATTTGTAGACAGCTATTAAGTCTCCCCTCAGTTTTCCAGTTTTCTTTTTTGCTAGCTAAACATTTCCAAATCCTGCAACCGTTTGTCATAGGACATGATTTGCAGACCGGTAACCATTCTAGATGCTCTTCTCTGAACTTGCTCCAGTTTGTTGATGTCTTTTTATAAAATGTGGGGCCCAAAACTGGACACAGTATTCCAGATGAGGTCTGATCAAAGAGGAGTAGAGGGTAGAGTTGAGCGAAACAGGTCGGTCAGATTCAAAAGTCGCCGACTTTCGCCAAAGTCGGGTTTCATGAAATGAAACCCGACCACAGTGTGAAGTCGGCCATGTGGTCGGCGACCCAAGCGCCAAAGCCGGGTTTCACCGAATGCTTGCACGTGACTTTTTTCAGCCAATGAGAGAAGCGTAGCGGGAGCGTAGCTGGAGTGGGAGTGGGAGAGAGAGAGAGAGGGAGAGAGGGAGAGAGAGAGGGAGAGGGAGTGGGAGAAGAGAGAGAGAGAAGACAGAGGAGAGAGAGAGAGAGATTTCGCCGCCTCTAGGGTTAAAATTCATGCCAGGTGTGTTTACAGTCCTCCACTCACTGCCGACTTTTCTCCCCATTGACTTGCATTGGGTTTCGTGTTTCACGACTTTTCCCGACTTTTCCCTTTAGTCGGCCAATTTCGTTCGACTTGACTTTTGAGAAAGCCGGGTTTCATGAAACCCGACTCGACCCTAAAAAAGGCAAAGTCGCTCATCTGTAGTAGAGGGCAATAATGACTTTACGTGCTCTAGACTGTATGCTTCAGTAATAATCCCAGAATTGCATTTGCCTTTTTTTGCTGCTTCATCACACTGTTGACTTAGTTCAGTTCTGTATAACCAAGTCTTTTTCACATGTGCTGTTGCTTAGCCCTATTTCTCCCATTCTGTATATGCTTTTTTATTTTTATTGCCCAGATATAGTGATTTTCATTTTTCCCTCTTAAAAACCATTCTGTTAGTTGTTGCACACTGCTCCTGTTTATTTACAGTGGGGAAAAAAAGTATTTAGTCAGTCAGCAATAGTGCAAGTTCCACCACTTAAAAAGATGAGAGGCGTCTGTAATTTACATCATAGGTAGACCTCAACTATGGGAGACAAACTGAGAAAAAAAAATCCAGAAAATCACATTGTCTGTTTTTTTTTCATTTTATTTGCATATTATGGTGGAAAATAAGTATTTGGTCAGAAACAAGCAATCAAGATTTCTGGCTCTCACAGACCTGTAACTTCTTCTTTAAGAGTCTCCTCTTTCCTCCACTCATTACCTGTAGTAATGGCACCTGTTTAAACTTGTTATCAGTATAAAAAGACACCTGTGCACACCCTCAAACAGTCTGACTACGAACTCCACTATGGTGAAGACCAAAGAGCTGTCAAAGGACACCAGAAACAAAATTGTAGCCCTGCACCAGGCTGGGAAGACGGAATCTGCAATAGCCAACCAGCTTGGAGTGAAGAAATCAACTGTGGGAGCAATAATTAGAAAATGGAAGACATACAAGACCACTGATAATCTCCCTCGATCTGGTGCTCCACGCAAAATCCCACCCCGTGGGGTCAGAATGATCACAAGAACGGTGAGCAAAAATCCCAGAACCACGCGGGGGGACCTAGTGAATGAACTGCAGAGAGCTGGGACCAATGTAACAAGGCCTACCATAAGTAACACACTACACCACCATGGACTCAGATCCTGCAGTGCCAGACGTGTCCCACTGCTTAAGCCTGTACATGTCCGGGCCCGTCTGAAGTTTGCTAGAGAGCATTTGGATGATCCAGAGGAGTTTTGGGAGAATGTCCTATGGTCTGATGAAACCAAACTGGAACTGTTTGGTAGAAACACAACTTGTCGTGTTTGGAGGAAAAAGAATACTGAGTTGCATCCATCAAACACCATACCTACTGTAAAGCATGGTGGTGGAAACATCATGCTTTGGGGCTGTTTCTCTGCAAAGGGGCCAGGACGACTGATCCGGGTACATGAAAGAATGAATGGGGCCATGTATCGTGAGATTTTGAGTGCAAACCTCCTTCCATCAGCAAGGGCATTGAAGATGAAATGTGGCTGGGTCTTTCAACATGACAATGATCCAAAGCACACCGCCAGGGCAACAAAGGAGTGGCTTCGTAAGAAGCATTTCAAGGTCCTGGAGTGCCTAGCCAGTCTCCAGATCTCAACCCTATAGAAAACCTTTGGAGGGAGTTGAAAGTCCGTGTTGCCAAGCGAAAAGCCAAAAACATCACTGCTCTAGAGGAGATCTGCATGGAGGAATGGGCCAACATACCAACAACAGTGTGTGGCAACCTTGTGAAGACTTACAGAAAACGTTTGATCTCTGTCATTGCCAACAAAGGATATATCACAAAGTATTGAGATGAAATTTTGTTTCTGACCAAATACTTATTTTCCACCATAATATGCAAATAAAATAAAAAAAAACAGACAATGTGATTTTCTGGATTTTTTTTCTCAGTTTGTCTCCCATAGTTGAGGTCTACCTATGATGTAAATTACAGACGCCTCTCATCTTTTTAAGTGGTGGAACTTGCACTATTGCTGACTGACTAAATACTTTTTTTCCCCACTGTATTATATTTTATTGAATCTTCTCTCCTCTAGTATTAGCTGTCCCTCCTAGCTTTGTGTTATCAGTAAAATTTAATCAGTGTAACCCCAATTCCTTCATATGAATCATTGATAAAGATGTTGAACAGTACAGGGCCCAGGACATAACCCTGTGGTACCGCACTTGAGACATTCTTGCAACTGGATGTGCAGACAATTACGACCATTCTTTGGGTCCGATCACTAAGCCAGTTATGAATCCACCTAACAGTTGCCTTGTCCATTCCATACTCAGTCATTTTTTCAATAAGGATGGAGTGAGATACATTATGAAATGCATTGTTGAAGTCAAGATATACTATATCTACAGCATTACCCTGATCCACCCAGTCAGTGTTTCTGTCATAGAAGGAAATTAAGTTAATCTGACATGACTTATTAGTTACAAACCCATGCTGACTCTGGTTAATCACTTCATTCATATCCAGGTACTTACATACATGTTGTTTAATAATTTGTTCAAAGATATTTCCTGGTATAGAAGTCAGACTCTCCGGCCTATAGTTCCCTGGGTCCACCTTCCTCCCCTTTTTGAAAATAGAAACAAATTTTGCTCTTCTACAGGCTTCTGGGACTTCTCCTGTTCTCCAAGAATTTTCAAAGATTATGGAGAGTGGTCCAAAAATTTCTTATGCTATCTCCTTCAGTTCTCTGGGGTGTAATTCATCTAGACCTGGAGACTTGAATTCATTTATGTTAGCTAAGTGTTTCCACACTATATTTCTGTTTATAGATATCCTGGATTCTTCTATTCCTTTAATATGACAGTGAAGATCAGTTGATGTTACATTTCCTTTCTGAGAGAAAACAGAAGCAAAATAAGAATTTAAAAGTTCAGCCTTCTAAACATCCTTTCTTACCATTTCATCATTTTCATCCTGTAAAAATCCTATAGCATCTTTGACTTTTCTTTTACTTTTGATGCGTCCTCAAAATCCTTTTTAGACTGTGTGCACACGTAGTAAAATCTTCTGCGTTTTTGGTTTTGCAAAAACCGGACCTCTTGGCAGAAACTGCAAGTGTGGTTTTGCTGCGGTTTTGCTGCAGTTTTGCTGCGGTTTTGCTGCGGTTTATACTTGCGTTTTTTTTAAGAATTGTCTGCAGTTTTCTACAAGAAAAGATAAATAAAGTTGGACAAACTACACTCCAGAAAAAAAAGGTGATGTCATTTCCTGCTCCAACCCCCCAGCCTCCATTCTGCTTTTGCCAAGAAAAGAATGATGAGCGCCCAATGGTCCACAGGCCATTCAGAATCCTCATGCTGGGGTGTTTGCTGCAAATCCTGATGCAGCACAGAGAGCAGGTAATAGATTAGGGTTTGATTACGTTAGGGTTGCTATTATTTTGGATAAGGACCGTGATTATGTTTGGGATTAGATTATGGATAGGATTGGGGTTTGTTGGGAGTAGGGTTATGGTTTGAATTTGGATTAGGCTTGTGATTGGGTTAGGTTATTGATTAGTGTTTGGATTATTAATAGACTTGGGATTGGGTATGGTATTATGGATTGGGTATGGGATTAGGGTTATGGTTGGGTTTTGGATTAGGGTTGTGGTTTGGTAAGGTTTGTGATTATTGTTTGGATTATGAATAGATTTCGGATTGGTGTTTTTTGGGAAATCAGACTTTAGATTATGTTTTTGATTAAGAATATTTTGGGGATTAGGGTTATGAATCATAAAATTGTTCACATGTCTTTGTTTTTGGAGTGTGCTGTGTACTAAAAGTATATTTTTATTTCAGGCTCAGCAGCAGCAGCGCAGAAGGAGAAAGCAAGGGTGTAAATTTTGGGTGCATCCAGTCTTAGTGGACAGAACCGACAAAGGGCATTTTAACGATTTGAGGAGGTAAGTTGCAAAATAACTCAAGCTATTTTACAATTTAAAATGTGTATAAAAGTATGTAGCAGATATCCGGAAAAGTTTGTGTCCTTCTGCTGGCTTCCAATCACCGCCTTTGATCATCTGCTTGAAAACTTGGGTCCTCATCTTACATTTGCCGATACGGTCATGAGGAAGGCGATCACTATTGAGGAAAGGCTGCTCATAACCTTGCGGTAAGTAAATAATTTGCGGTTTGAATGTCATTATGCCCCTTTCACACATCAGTGTATCCGGTACGTGTTATTACATTTGGAACATGTAATGGAGACACTAACACAGGTAGACACACTCAAATTAAAGGGTCTATGTACATGTCAGCGTGTTTATTTCCAGCTTTCCTTTTACACCGGTGTGTTAGCGACAATATTGAATGCTTCATAGAAGACCTTAAAGTCGGTTTAGGCATCTATATCGCCAATACATGCTGACAGGTTACATTACATTTTTGTGTGACATTTCTAATTTTTTTTTTCTTTTCAGGTATTTGGCCACAGGAGAGAACTACATATCCCTACACCTCCAATTTAGAGTTGGTAAATCCACCATCTCTCAAATTGTGAGGTGCACATGTGTCGTTATCTGGCAGAAGTTGCAGCCCATGGTGATGCCTTCCCCAACCGAGGAGACTTGGCTGCAGGTCACAGCTGGCTTTCAGTCTGTGGCCAATTTCCCAAACTGCATAGGTGCAGTTGATGGTAAACATGTAAGAGTGCAGAAGCCACCACGATCAGGATCTTGCTTCTTTAATTATAAGAAGTATTTTTCGGTGGTCCTGATGGCGGTGGCTGATGCACATTACAAATTTGTTGCTATCGACGTTGGTGCTTATGGCAGTACTGGGGATTCTCGGGTGTTGCGAACATCACATGTTGGACAGCAAATTCTTCAAGATGGCGGAACGCTCCAAGCACCAAGACCTTTGCCGGGTTCCACACATCCAGTGCCCTTTGTGATGGTATCGGATGAGGCCTTTCCATTAATGACAACCCTGCTGCACCCATACCCACGAAGGGGACTGACTGCCTGGCGGAGGATTTTTAATTATCGGCTGAGTCGTGCACGAAGATATGTGGAATGCACCTTCGGGATCATGACTAGTCAGTGGAGGATCTTTCACACTGCCATCCCATTGGATCCAGACACCATTGACACCGTGATTAAGGCCTGCTATGTACTCCACAACTACTCTCATGAGTACAGCTCCGAGGTAGATGTGGAGTACCAGCAGCCACAATGTAATCCAGTGCGCCATGTGGGAAGACCATCTAACTTGGGTGTGCGTGTGAGAAAAACCTTTACTGACTATTTTATGAGTCCAGAAGGTGCCGTGCACTGGCAAAACTCCTGTGCTGGTGTTGGGCAGTCTGAACAGCAGTGAAAGATCAGAGAAGAAGAAGATTGAGCGGCAGCAAAGAAGGACCCATGTTTTTCTTTTTTTAATTTTTTTTTGTATTGATAACAACATAGTATCTATGGGCACAGGCCGGACCACCCGACCCCCACTATGGTTAAGGAAACGTTTGTTGTTACTTTTATACCGGTGGTCTATTGATTGGACACAGGATGTACTATTGGGGATGCTGTGATCGGCCATTGAGCCTTATGTTTGTCTCATCTTGCCTATCAGAAAATATTCCTCTTTACTATAGCACCTATGTTTAATGGGTAGTTTAACCCAATAAGTACCTTGGCTGGAATTAGGCATTAATACTTCTTATCCCCTTACTTTTCCCTGAATGCCACTTTATTCCATTTGGTTATTTTATTCTATGTTGTCGGGCGTCCTGGCCTTATTATTCTCCACCATATATGACTCATATTTAGTATCTAATGATATTTTATGTAAATGTAATTTGCAAATAAAATGTTCACACCTTTTTGCACAAGACAAAGTCTTTGTGTGTTGAACTTTGTAGTAATGCATTAGTAACGTTTTGGGCTTTCTAGAACTCATTTGGTCTATTTGTTGTCTGTCTATTGAGCTGCCTTTTTTACTGATTGGAGTTATTATATAGTGATCAATTATAGGTATGATATCCTATGCTAAAATTATAGTTTCTATGTATCCTTACGCAATAAAAAATCTTGGAATTGCTAATTTTATGGTCATAATTTTTAAATTTGCACTAGGTGCATTTTATTTTAAGAAATAGTAAATAGTATTCTACGTCCCATAGTCCCGTGAACTTACACCATCATACTTTTACTCTACCCAAAAGTCTTGTCATGATGTATCCATGACACTGGCCATATGTAGCCATAGTGTAGCCCCCTTTTAATTTTTAGAAAGAACACAAAGTAAATTTAACAATAAAAATTTATTAGAAAAACAATAAACTTTATGACAAACATTGTCATTTATTTTTCAATTTGAAAGATAACAGATGGCCACAAACATTTTGGACCAACAACCAAAAGGTCAATCACAAACTTTATTATTTAGTTCAAATTCTGGTACTGTGGGTAGTACCCATAGTTTGTTGCAGCATCCTGATTGTAACTTTGATTTGTTGCTGGTCCAAGCAGCTCACTACTGTATGGGCGACTGGCTTGATATTGTTGATTTAGTGGTTGGCCTTGGTTTTTTTTTCGGATTAGTCTGAAAACTGACATCAAAATGTCATCATATGGCAAAATAGGTGTGGGATCATGCAAAGCTGTAAGCGATATTTGGATCAGGCTAGAAAAAATGTTCTGGCGATCCGGGGTCAGAGAGTGAGCCTTGTTAGCTATTTGTAAAGCAAAAAAATCAAATTCGTCTTCCGTGGTTGACTTTTTTTTTATCAAGGCTAGCATCTCATTTGCTGCTTTTATTGTTTTATCCTAGTTTTTTTTTATTCTTTTTGGTTTGGCTCTCCTGACACCGGACCGCCAGCCCTTCCTCTAACAACTGTTTCCGCTACAACAGAATTTTCCGCAGCAGCGGATGATGATGCCCCAGCATCTGCTGACAATGGGTCACCACCAGAAACATCTTCACCAGCTGAAGAACAGGTCACAGCAGCTCCAGTTGAAGGTCCAGATGCGTCTTCCGAATCTTCCTCTGCCGGAGGGACAATGCTGCCTTGAGTGCTGTTTGAGAAAAAAAGAAAAAAGCCATGTTTACATGCTTCATAGCAGCAAGGATTTTGAGGCAGCAAAATGAAAGGCCAGCCGCACATATTGATAACCCGGAATCATGATCATGCAGAATCAACGCACAATCTCAATATACTGTTATACTTATCTTGCAGAGACAGAGTGCAAACGCAAGACACGTGACATGCTGTGGGGACAAAACACGTGTCACATGTCCAGGGACGTAGCTCTACAACCTCCACTGTTCGTACACAAGTGGAGAGGGAATTTCATCACATCTCCTCTACTATGCTGTTCTATGTGGGCACAACAAATTTAACGGTGCAGTTGTATACAGCGTTCAATACGCATCCGATTGTGGTATACCACATACAAATAGAGGATAGATTGCTTTAAATGACTTTTTAAAAATAATAATTATTTACCTATGCAATGTCCTGCCAGTTACCAAAAATTGTAGTTCCTCATAAAAAGGGAATGAGTGTCGGGTGGGAGAGGATCCACTTTTATTACAGCTTGCCACATATTTGTGGAATCTGTCCTTCACGGACCTCCATTGTTGCTTTACATCTTTCTCTAAGAGAAAAAAGCAACAACACATTAATTATAATATTTAGGTACACCAATTTTTGGAGTGTAGTGAAAATTAGAATTACCAATTTGCAACTGTGTTGCATTACTACAAGAATCCCAGTCAGGATGCAGCTGGCATAACACTTTGGTCCAGCAGTGATTGCGGTAATAGCGGTCCTTGTAGGCCTCATCAGAGGGGTCCCATATGGGTGTAAAATCATGGACCTACAAAAAAAAAGAACCACAGGGAAAAGCATTACGCAAAAAAAAAACCCTAACCCTACCCCTACCTCTAACCTACCCCTAACCCTTACCCTAACCCTACCCCTAACCTTACCCTTTACCCGAATCACTACCCCTAACCTTTACCCTAATCTCTTCCCTTATCATAATCACTACTATAATCCCTACATTAATCCCTACACTTATTACAATCCCTACCAAAATCCCTACATTAATCCCTACACTTATTACAATCCCTACCATAATCCCTACACTAATCCCTACCCTTAGTCCAATCCCTACCATAATCCCTACATTAATCCCTACACTTATTACAATCCCTACTGTGACGCCCGGGAGACCATAGAATACCCAGCACCAGATCGGTGGTGTCCTTGCTTCACCTCTGGGGAATGTCACGGGTGGCTTGACCCGGTGCTGTGGCCTCAGGCGATGCACAGTGCAAAAGGGGGTATTATGAGGGGACTTGAAGAGCACGGGCACTTACTTGTTCAGCAGCGGATTCTCTCAGCGGTAATGCTCCCGATCTTGGGTAGATGGCTACTGTCCAAATGAAAGTCTGAGACACTGGAAACGGTTAACCAGTTTACTTCAACAAATAGGGGGTTACAATAAGTCCCATCACCGGAGTCTGTATGGGAACTTTTGGGTCACTCTGCCCCTGCCTGGGCTTTTACCTCCTATTTTGCGCTGTTTCTGTGTGGCCCTGCTGCTGTGTGTGAACTGGCTGCCGGCCCAATCTGTCCTCTCCGGGTCTTGATTCAATGGGCAACTTGAGCCCTTTCCTTTTCTTACCCCCTCTGGGAGTACCGCTGAACTCTACACCTGTTGCTGCGTCTGACCCTAGTGAGGCTGGTATCACCTCACGTCTTCCGGTTGCTGTATTATATATAATGAATGCAGCCACGGATCCGGTATCCGTCTCTGCGCCTGTTCTGGGTAGTAATTAGTGCTACCCGGTTCTTAAAATGTCCTCTTTCTCTGTCCCTTTTTCCTCAGACCTGTGTTCTGTTGGCCCTGAAATTGTCAGTCAGTCCTTCAGGAGCCTGATACTGCTCCTCACACTCTGACCCTCCAGATCTGAACTCCTGGGAATAACTGACTACTTTTCCTCAGGTCAGAATTGATATAGGGGAGTCTCTGGAGCTCCCCCTTCTGGCCGGAGGTGGTAATGCAGTGTTCCTATTCTTGTTTGTGTCTTGTGTCAGTAACTCTGTGGTGATCCCACTTTTGTGGCAAATACCCCTAGGGGTGCCACACTACCATAATCCCTACACTAATCCCTACCCTTATTCCAATCCCTACCTTAATCCCTACACTTATTACAATCCCTACCATAATCCCTACGCTAATCCCTACCCTTATTCCAATCTCTACCATAATCCCTACATTAATCCCTACAGTTATTACAATCCCTACCATAATCCCTACATTAATCCCTACACTTATTCCAATCCCTACCATAATCCCTACATTAATCCCTACCCTTATTCCAATCCCTACCATAATCCCTACATTAATCCCTACACTTATTACAATCCCTACCATAATCCCTACACTAATCCCTACCCTTATTCCAATCCCTACCATAATCCCTACATTAATCCCTACACTTATTCCAATCCCTACCATAATCCCTACATTAATCCCTACACTTATTACAATCCCTACCATAATTAATATCCAAAACAGAATCCAAAATATGTCCGGGGTTTATCAATTATGTGTTGGCTGGGAAGGGTTAATGTAGACCTTATCTTCCCAGGCTGTATTGTATGTGCAGTCTTTCTGGCTATAAAAATGGTGGGACCACCCAAAAATTTTTTTATGTGGGGTCCCCCTATATTTTAGAGCCAGAAAGGCTAAGCAGACAGCTGAGGGTTAATATTTGTAGCCTGGCTATGAATATCAGCCCACAGCTGTCTGCGTAGCCTTTCTGGCTATAAAAATAGGGGGACCACCCAAAAAAAATTTTACGTGGGGTCCCCCTATATTTTAGGGTTAGAAAGGCTATGCAGACAGCTGCAAGCTGATATTCATAGCCTAGGAAGGCTACAAATACCAGCCCGCAGCCGCCCCAGAAATGGCGCATCTATAAGATGCACAAATTCTGGCACTTAGCCCCTCTCTTCCCACTCCCGCGCAGTGGCGAGATGTGGGGTAATAAAGGGGTTAAAGTCACCTTTGATCGATGACATTAAGCCCGGTTAATAATGGAGAGGGGTCAAGAAGACGCCGATCCATTATTAATCCAAAAAAGTAAAATTTGAAATAAAGCACAGACACCAAAAAAATAAACATTTAATGAAATAAAAAGACACAGTTTTTGACAAAAATATTATTAGACACTCAATCCATTTAAACGCCCTCGTTCTCCTAGAAAAAAGAAAAAAAAAAAACAATCCAAATTCATACCACCTGTTCTGACGCAGTCCATAAACGAGGGTCCCACGACGATCTGCTATGGAGAACAGTCACATCCTGAGATGTGACTGTCCTCCATGGCTGCAGAAACACACTGACAGGAGTGTGTCCTTCTGCTGCGTTTTTTCACCCAATTCCACAGCAAAAACCGCAGATATTTTTATCTCTGCGGCTTTGCTGTGGAATTGCATGACTCAATGGAAGTCAATGGGTGCAGAAACGCAGCAGAACCGCACAAAGAATTGACATGCTGTGGATTGTAAACCGCAGCAAAACCGTGCGGAAAAATCTGCAGCATGTGCACAGGTTTTTTTTTGTTTCATAGGAAATAAAGGTACTGTACAATGCAGCAGAATCTGCTGCGGACCCGCAGAGCCAAAACCGCTGCAGATCCACAGCAGAATCCGCAACGTGAGCACATACCCTTATTGCTTTAGACATCTCTTGCAAGCCTTAATTCATTGTCAGCTTTAGATAATCTAATTCATGCCCAGCAGGTCTTGCAGACAGCATTATATTCTTCTTTATGTATGCCTCCCTCTTTCCATTTGATAAACATTTCTGGTATCGTAAGTTCCATTGCCTGTTGTCTGAAGTTACCAAGGACCTTAAAGGTACACCCTATGTTTAATGTCTCCCTTTTAAAACCAGTGTCTCCAAATACTTTTCAGGGTCGTATTACACCTCCTCCTCAGCTTGTGTTGGTGGACAGACAAGAACAGTTTGTTGTGGAGAAGATTCTGGACTCTAGGATCCACAGGAATTAACTGCAGTACCTCATCAATGGCAAGGATACCCATCTGAGGATTACTCTTGGGGGCAGGTAAGCAATATCTGTGCTACTCAAAAGATTACACTTTTCCATCAGAAATATCCTGAAAAGACTGGTCCTGGATCATCCTGAGGCCACTTCTGAGGTGGGAGTAATATAAGGATTCCGGACTTTCCTTTGTGCCTGTTTGCCCTGATCCAAGATGGAGTCTCGTATCTCACCCTGTCATGGAACTTCCTGTCTGCCCTGATTATTCAGAAAGAGGCCAAGTCTTCAGAAGAAATGAGAGGAGAGGGAGGAGGTGCTGGGGGATGGAGCAGAGATTTGAAAGTGGAGAAAAGCTGTTTAGGGTTGTGAGAGAAGGAGGATATGAGAGCTGAGAAGTAAGTTTTTATTTTGCGGCAGTGAGCGTGGACGTGAAGCTGGCAAAGGACTGTTTGTATGCGAAAAAGTGCTTGGCAAAATGGGATCTCTTCCATCTCTGCTCACCAATCCTGGAAGCCTGTCTCCGTTCTTTTGTCAGGCTGGCCAGCCAGGGCTGCCTGTTGATTGTATGAGTTTTGTTGTGCGAGAGGGGGGCGGCCAAATCAAGTGCTGCTGTTATTGTGGTGTTATATAAAGTTGCAGCAGCATCTGTGTCATGTAAGGAAGCTATGTCTGTAAGAGGGAGAAGGGATTCAGAGAGTGAGTGTTTTATTTTAGGTGTTTGAGATTTCTGCGAGGGTGAGTGAGTTTGTAGAGTGGGTGTTGCACACTAGGAGAGGAAAGGGAAGAGAATGTCAGTAGGTTCTGGTCAGACAGAGGGAGGGATGAGTTAGTGATAGTGATGGGCGAGTACACTCGTTGCTCGGGTCTACCCGAGCATGCTTGGGTGATCTCCGAGTATTTTGGCGTGCTTGGAGGTTTGGTTTTTCTTGTCTCAGCTGCATGATTTGCGACTTGTAGACAGGCTAAATACATGTGGGAATTCCCTAACAAACAGACATTCCACACATGTATTCAAGCTGTGTAGCAGTCGCAAATCATGTAGCTGAAGAGACAAAAACTAAATCTCCAAGCACGCCAAAATACTTGGAGACCACACGAGCATGCTCGGGGAGATCCGAACAATGAGTATACTCGCTCATCACTAGTTAGTGAGATTAGTAAGGGAACAGAGGTGGGTGAAGATAAGGTCCAGCCTGTTGCCTTCTTTGTGAGTGGCTGCAGAGAACCATTGAGGCAGCTGAGATGAAAGTGTCAATGGAAATGTTGAAGTCACTCATGATGATAGTGGTGATGTCAGCAGAAAGGAAATGAAGTAGCCAGGTGGTGAAGTGGGCAAGGAAGGTGGAGATGGCTAGTTCTGGGGGGGGGTAAATCACAGTCAGCTGCAGGTTGGAGGGGGAGTAGATGCGGACGTAGTGCACCTCAAACAAGGGAAGAGTAGAGGAGGGTGGCAGTGGAATTGGGGTAAAGGAGCAGATAACAGACAGCAGCAAGCCAACTGGTTAACAAGATGTACTTTGAATGATGTTATTTGAAAGATGCATGGAACAGACAAATGTCTGGATCAGACTTACGGGTCTGAATATATCTTCAACTATGGGCAATCAGGTGTGAGTGGGGAGGTGTGTGAATGGTCAGACCAGATACAGAGAGTTAGACAAGAGGAATCATGGCAAAAGAAATGATAGATAAGAAAACATACCAGAGAGAAATTGTATGTACTTCACACAGACAGTCAGATGCCAGGGAAAGTTGTGTACATTTAAAGCATACCTGTGAGAAGAGGAAACAACTCGGTTAGATGATACAGATGGTGATAATGATGATAATACAGCAGTGTTGGTGATGAATGGCCAAATGCATCAAAGAATTCTAATTAGGGATGAGTGAGTACTGAAGTATTCGGAATCGCTATACTCATACCGAGTGTACTGCAATACTCGGGTAATCGGTATGATTAGCGAGTCCAATGATAGTCAATGGAAAATGCGAGTAATTGTTTGCTGGACCCTGCAAAGTGGTCTGGGGGCTGAGGAAAAGGCTAAAAAATGTGTAAATGTAGAAAAATTGTATTCTGTAAACAAATGTATATAACATGGGGGCACCTGGTCAGGGGCTGCACGAGTGGTTTTACACCACTGCTTCACTAGAATGTACAAACACTATTTGAAGTCCTGTGGTTTTTCGCCAGCAGAACGGGACTCGTACGCTACTTACGCAGTGCCAGTGAATGATATATCAGAAGTGCCGTAAGAGCAAGTGATGATGGAGGCGATCTTCTGACGGCTAAGTGTGTAAGTGGTGTAAGGAGAGCTATCTGTCCAAGGGGCTGTGTGATGATTAATGCAGGAAGAAGCCACCCATCATCATCATCACAAGGGATTCACATTAATAAAGCTTGGACTACTACTTTCCTTGTTGTTCCACTGCCACTGTCCAATGTGTAGGCATAGACATAGTGTCTTCAAAACATTAGCCCTAGGGGCTGTATCATGGTTGATGCAGGAAGGAGGCCTCAAGAGCCAGACAATTATGAAAGTAGACTACTAGCAGGGTAGTTCCAGTGTCCAGGCATAGCCATAGTGTCTCCAAAAATTAGCCCAAGGGGCTATATCATAGCTGATGAAGGAAGGAAGGCAGGTCTGAAGGGCTAAACAATTATGACGAAGCTAGGACTACTAGCATAGAGGTTGCAGTGCCCAGCTCCAGGCATAGCCATAGTGTCTCCAAAAATTAGCCCAAGGGGCATGATGATACCATGGTTGATGAAGGAAGATGGGTCTCACTCTCATCACAAGTGCCTCCGATGGGAAATATTAATTAACGTAACATTGTTTTTAGCTTATTGTTATTGACCATGAGGTACATGTGGCAGACGCCAGATTTGAAAACATGTGTAAGAAGAAGAAAAGGGGCTTGTATGGGAAGGGATGGACGTGATTACCAATTTAAAAAAAAATAACGTTTTGGGTGACTTTAGGTTGGGATACTGTCATCTGGAGGGCTTAAATACTGTTGTGAAATCCAGTCCTTGTTAAATTTTATCAGAGTCAGCCTGTCTGCATCCTCTGTAGTCAACCGTGTGCGTGTACAGTATCTGTGATGATTGCCCCAGCAGCACTGAAAACACGCTCTGCCATCACACTAGCAGCAGGGCAGGCCAGCACCTTCAAAGCATATAAGGAGAGGTCTGGCCAAC
Source organism: Dendrobates tinctorius (assembly GCF_039654945.1). Lineage (NCBI taxonomy): Eukaryota > Metazoa > Chordata > Amphibia > Anura > Dendrobatidae > Dendrobates > Dendrobates tinctorius. Next base: position 34,625,984 of record NW_027361732.1, on the reverse strand, counting down.
TATGCTGCTTGGAACCCAGTAATTAAATGGTACAGAAGCATCAGGATGGACGCAGGTATGCTCACTTAGATAGTCGTTGACCATCTTGTTCAACTTTTCCCTCCTTGACATTGCTACTGTTCTAGCTAGTCCTTGGCGATGAGCCGGTTTATTGAAGATGTCCCAGTTTGTAGACTTTCTTTCCACCACCTCTTTTGGACCTGCTTGGCCTTTCTCTCCCCATTAATGCATGCTGTTGCACAGAACTGATAACTCTGCTAGCAGTGGTCTCTGAGGGTGCTCTTGCCATCAAATGATCGATAGTGGCCCTCTTGAAGGATTCCATTGTGAAACCCCTTGGTGACTGCAACAGTAGCAAAGGAAATGTGTCCTTGTACCGTGGGTCTAGAAAGGTGGCCAACCAGTATAGGCTGCTATTGAAAATGTGGATTTTGCCAGGGTCTTGGCACAGACAGTCAGATATGAAGTGTGCCATGTGTGCCAAGCTGCAAAGAGGCAATTCTTCTGTGACCCCAGAAGGAGGAACAATACCCATCCTCTCCTCACACTGACTCTCCTCCTCCACCTCCTCCTCTTCAGGTTATCAATGCTGGACAGACATGAAGCTGGGGTTGGGATTCCCCTCTGTAGCATGAGGTGTCCCCTCGCTACCACTGAAAAAGAAATCCTCTCCCTCCTCATTTTCATCATCATCTTCATCCCCCAATATTACCTGATGATATTGGCTGGGCTGGGTAGGATCACCCATTGTGAAATCTTGCTCCAGACCCAGCTGCTGGGCACACCAAGATTCCATTTTTTGATTCTGCAGTGATTTTTTCAGCAGACATAGCATAGGGATGGTTACACTGATAATAGCCTGATCACCGCTCACAAGCTTGGTGCAGTACTCAAAGTTATCAAGCACCTCACAAAAATCAGCGATGCACACCCACTTGATAGTTGTTATGTGTCTTGGCTGAGTCTCAGTGTGATGGGCATGTTTAAGCTGGTATTCACCAAGTGCCCTCTGCTGTTAACTTACCCTTGCCAACATATGGTAGGTCGCAGATGAGTCTGTGGTTTGGCAAATTAAATTGCTTTTGAAGTGCTGCAAGACCGGAACAACGGTTGAAGAATGGTGGAAATGGACGCAAATACGGCGCACCTTCTCATGTAGGTACGGCAAGTCAGGGTATGTTTTTACAAATTTCTGCACCACTAGGTTCAGCATATGAGCCATGCATGGCACGTGTACCATATTTCCGAGCTTTAAAGCCGCTACCAGGCTACGCCCATTGTCGCAGACAACCAGACCAGGTTGGATTTGCAGTGGGGAGAGCCACTGACCAGTCTGTTGTTTTATTCCTTGCCACAACTCTGCTGCAGTGTGTGGTGTTTCACCTAAGCAGATCATCTTCAGCAGTGCATCTTGCCACTTTGCCAATGCGCTGCTGCACCGCTCCCAGCTTGGGAGTGATGTGGAGGGTAATTCAGCATAGGATGACGAGGCGAAGGAGGCGCAGGAAGAGGGAAGACTGGACGTATATGATTAGGAGGAAACCCTGATTGAGGTTGGGCCAAGCTATAAGTGGCATGGGTAGGATAGGTGATGGTCCAGTTTGAGACTTTGTTCCACCCTCCACCAGTTTGAGCCAGTGTGCCATGACAGAGATGTATCGTCCCTAGCCACAAGTACTTGTCCACGTGTCGGTAGTAAGGTTGGCCTTCCCAGTTACGGCGTTGGTGAGATCACACACGCTTTAGATTGGTTAAGATGTGCTGATGTAACGCGGGGATGGCACAGTGGGAAAAATAGTGCCGGCTGGGAACCGAGTATCATGGGGCAGCCACAGCCAAAACATCACAGAAAGACTGTGTCCCCACAAGCCTAAATGGCAACATCTCCACTGCTTGCAACTTAGCAATGTGCGCGTTCAGTGTTTGTGCTTGTGGGTACGTGGCTTGGTATTTACGCCTCCTTTCATACATCTGGGGCACGGACAAATGGACGCTTTCCTGGGACAAACAAGTGGATGAGCTTGTTGTGGCCTGGGTCTGTGCAACCACAGCTTGTGAGCAAGAGGTATGATGATCACCTGTTTCCTGCCAAGCAGATTGGAAAGGACGTATCACAGGCGACATGGCAGTTTTTTGACCAGCAGTCGCAGACACTGATTTGGTACCGTGTTGCTCAGCCCACCGACTAGGGTGCTTGGCTGCCATGTGTTTCCGCATACTGGTGGTGCTTTGGTTGCCTTTGCCCTGGCCTCTGCTCAACTTCATATGGCAGATGCTACAGATGACAACATTTGGTTCAGAAGGACTATCGGAAAAAAATTTCCAGACATCGGCTGAACGCACCCTTGCCTTGACTTGGGACACAGAGGGATTGCTCTTGGCAACAGTTGACACACTTCGCACTCTGCTAAAACCAGTATCCCTTGGTGCCTTTGTTGGTGCTACCTATCCACCTTCTTCCTCTGTGCTGCTGTGCTGGCTATGCGTGCCAACGGTCCAGGTCGGATTGGTGGTCTCATCATCGACCACCTCGTCGTCCATGTCATCCTCCTTCCGTGTTGATATTGGCGACTGGCCAGATGGCAACTGTGTGTCATCACCATCAGCCTCCACCTCTTCACTCAGTATATCACGTGTATGAAAATGGCTTTCTTTTGGCCGTGGGATTTCAAATATTTGGCCATCATCAACAGACGATACCTCCTCACATTCCTCTTCAATGTCTCTCGGTGAGAGACCAGAGTCAACGAAAGGAAATAGATCAAACAGATTCTCGGAGTGACCAAGGTTGGGGTCAAATGTTTCCTGTGACTTCTGACCGGGTGATGAACTTGGAACAGGGGACAGGGACATAGATGTGGGGTTGTTATTGGTGCCCAACAAGGCACACAGTTTAGGAGACCGAAGAAGGTTGATGCATCTAAGTTCCTGGCAAAATTTCCCGGTCTGGAACATAAACGGGTCTGGAAGCCAGAAGAACAAGAGCAGATACTGTCTTGGATGGTTGACTAGGCCTCAATGAAATGCTCTAGCAGCACCCAGCATTCTCTGTATGGACAGTAGACTATTTGTCATGGATGATTGGGTGCTGCTAGAACATTTCGTTGAGGCCTTGTCAACCGTTTATGTTCTAGACCGGGACATTTTGCCAGGAACCTAGATGCATCAACCTTCTTCGGTCTCCCAATCTGTGTGCCTTGTTGGGCACCAATAACAACCCCACATCTATGTCCCTGTCCCTTCACAACAGCCTTTTTAGGAATTTTGGCTTTCTCTGCCATAGTTGCAGATGTTCAAATGCAGATATTGGGGAACAAGGAGCAGTTAGTGCTTTGTGGAAGGTAGTACTACAGCCTACTACTGCTTTGTGTTTTACAAACAGCACCGCAACAGCACAAAAAAATTTCCCTGAGGTTTAAGGCGAGATTACGCACCCCAGTCACCACACAAGACAGCGGTGCTGCCACTAAAAAATTGCCCTGAGGTTTAAGGTGAGATTACGCACCCCAGTCACCACACAAGACAGCAGTGCTGCCACTGAAAAATTGCCCTGAGGTTTAAGGCTAGATTACGCACCCCAGTCACCACACAAGACAGCGGTGCTGGCTTTGTGTCAGCTGTGCAGTACCATGCATGCTTCCTATTCGCTGTGAACACAGCACCGTAGCAGCACAAAAAATTGCCCTGAGGTTTAAGGCGAGATTACGCACCCCAGTCACCACACAGAATAGCGGTGTTCGCTGGGTGTCAGTTGTGTCGTACCATGCGTGCATCCTATTCACTGTGAACACAGCACCATAACAGCACAAAAAATTGTCCTGAGGTTTAAGGTGAGATTACGCACCCCAGTCACTACACAGAACAGCGATGTTCGCTGCGTGTCAGTTGTGCAGTACCATGCGTGCGTCCTGTTCGCTGTGAACACAGCACTGCATGGTACTGCACAAAAAAAATAGTTCTGAGGTTTAAGGCGAGATTACGCACCCCAGTCACCACACAAGACAGCGTTGCTGGCTGCATGTCAGTTGTGCAGTACCGTGTGTGCATCCTATTCGCTGTGAACACAGCACCGCAACAGCACAAAGGTAAATGAGACCCCAAAAATAGCTGGAAAAACTGTCACTACTCAGTCCCTGACCTTATACTTTCAGCTGTGAAAAGAGCTTTTGGGATTTACAGAGGATTTCTGGATGATTTGCACTTAAAAACACAACTCTCCCTAGCAGCTGCTCACACTCTCACTACACTAGCTGTGTTCTGCATGCAATGTGCAGAAAATGGCGGCTGCAGGGCTTAGATAGAGCTAGGCTATGATGACTCATAGCCTATGATGCTGGACGGCCAGCCAATCATAGTAATACCGCCCACTACCAAGAAGGCTGCGGCATTACTGTGATTGGCAAAAGCTAGGATGGAGATCCGGGTAGTGCGAGGCGAGTAGTGAAATACTCTCTATGTTCCGAGTACCGCAAGTACTTCACTACTCACCGAGTACCGAATAGCCACGATTATGCTTGCTCATCCCTAATTCTAATCTAATTCAAAATGTTGTACTTAAAAAGATGTACTTTGAAAGATGTTATTTGAAAGATGCATGGATCAGATAAACATCTGGACAAGACTTATGGGTCTGAATATATCTTCAACTGAGGTCAATCAGGTGTGAGTTTGGAGGTGTGTGGGAATGGTCAGACCAGATGCAGAGAGTTAGACAAAGGTCATAGAAGATGGGTTGGAGTGACCACTCAAAGATATGCTAGAATACTAAATCAAGAGGAATTAAATATATCATGGCAAAATAAACGATAGGTAAGAAAAACATACCAGATAGAGATTGTATGTACTTCACACAGTCAGATGCCAGGGAAAGTTGTGTACATTGAAAACATACCTGAAAGAAGAGGACACAACTTGGTTAGATGATACAAATGGTGATGGTGATGATAATACAGCAGTGATGGTGATGAATGGACAAATGAAACATAGAATTCAAGTCTAATTCAAAATATTTGAAATATGTTATTTGAAAGATGCATGGATCAGACAAATGTCTGGATTAGACTTATGGGTCTGAATATATCTTCAACATTATACTATAGAGTCTGCTTATGGGTTGTACATTATACAATATAGAATCTACCTATGGGGGTGCATTATACAATATATAGTCTGCCTATGAGGTTTGCATTATACAGTATAGAGTCTGCCTATGGTGAGTACATTACATTATATAGAGTTTCCCTATGGAGAGTGCATTATACTAAATAGAGTAAGCCTATCGGGGGGTGCATTATACTATAAAAAGTCTCTGTGGGGAGTGCATTATACTATAGAGGCCTATAAGGAGTGTATTATACTATATGGAGGTCTATGGGGAATGCATTATACTATATGGAGGCTTATAGGGAGTGCATAATACTGTGTCGAGGACTATCTGGTGCATTATACATTATAAAGACTCTGTAGGCTGCCATCAAACAGTGCTGAAGTCATGAAACATTTTGGGGGCTAACAAGGGGTTAATATACTGTGTGGGTGGTACTATACAGTGAAGGGGCATTATGTTGTGTAAAAGAGAGCATCATACTCAATTTAGGAGAACTGTACAGGGGGACTTGGGACATTATTAAATGTAAAGTGGGCACTTATTGTTATATGGAAACTCAAGTCATTGTGACTGTCAAATGGGAACACAAGGCATTATTACTTTTTAGGTTTCTAGGGGGAAAAATGTGAACAGTGTTTTCTAGGGCAATTGCACACAGCATTACTATATTCTAGAGCAGGGGTCGGCAACTAATTTTCCCGATGGGCCACATAAGAGACCATGACTGTTGTGGAGGGCCGAACCAGTAGCTTGAAATTAATTCTACTCAATATTAATTTATTAATATTAATTGTATCACTTAATATTGAGAAGAATTAAGTATGCTGACACCCCCTTTATATCTTTGAACCACCCCACAGCCCCTTACATACAGCATGAGACAAACACAGCCTCCCTATATTCAGCATAAGCTCCACACAGCCTCTTTATATACAGCATGAACACCACACATCCTCCCCATGTACAGCATGAGCACCAAACAGCCTCCCTATATACAGCATGAGCCACACACAGCCTCCCTATATACAGCATGAGCCCCACACAGTCTTCTTATATACAGCGTGATCCCCACACAGCCTCCCCATGTACAGCATTAGCCCCACACAGCCTCCCCATGTACAGCATGAGCCCCACACAGCCTCCCCATGAACAGGATGAGCCCCACACAGCCTCTTTATGTACAGCAGGAGACCCACACAGCCTCTCCATGTACAGCATGAGCCCCACACAGCCTTCCCATGTACTGCATGAGGCCCCACATAGCCTCCTAATATACTGCATGAGCCTCACACAGCCTTCTTATATACAGCATGAGCCCCACAGTCTCTCCACATACTGAGTGAAGCCCCACACAACCTCCCATATACTGCATGAGGCCCCCACAGCCTCCCCACATACTAACTGAGCCCCACACAGCCTTCCTATATACTGCATGGCAGTATACAGCCTTTACAGCGTTCCCATAGCCTCACCATGTTCAGCATGTCACTCCCATAGCATCCTCATTTGCTGCATGTCACTCCCATAGAATCCCCGTGTGCTGCATGCCACTCCCATAGAATCCTCATGTGCTGCATGTTACCCCCATAGAATCCCCATGTGCTGCACGTCACCCCCATAGAATCGCCATGTGCTACACGTCACCCCCATAGAATCCCCAAGTGATGTTTGTCACCCCCATAGATTCCCCATGTGCTGTACATCATCCCATCATCATAGAATCCCCATCTGCACCCTCATAGAATCCCCATGTTAACCCCCATAGAATCCCATGATCAACCCCATAGAATCCCCATGTTCACCCCCATAGAATCCCCATGTTCATAGACATGAAGAAAATAAAAAAGCACCACATTCTCACCTTGATCCCATTCCCAGGCACCCTGCTTCTGCTTCTGTTGATGTCTCCAATGCGCTGATTCTCTGGCGGTACAGAGCTGACGCATTGAAAAGGCATCATCGCGTCAGCTGTTTCACACGCTGATTGATGGAGGAAGTGGCTGGAGGCCCCTCCTCCGCCAATAATAACTGCGGGTGACAATGGAAATAGCAAGCGGGCGGGCATGGTGTGGCCTGCGGACCTCAGGTTTTCCGCCCCATGGAAGTCTTGGTTCGCATGCCGGACTGAGACAGCCAGAGGGCCGGATGTGGCCCATGGGCCGCACTTTGCCCAAGTCTGTTCTAGAGGTTTGTTTTACCAGCGAGAGGCACACTGTTCCACATAGCAAGTGCAGTATCAGGGACCCATACGGCAGCAGCAGCTCAATATTGGGGTATCAGCAGGATGAGCAGTTTGTGCAGGTTGGAAATATATGGGGACAGTGCTGAAAATATGAGATGTGAAATGTGTCTTTGCTGTAATCTCTGCAGACGAGTCCTGGCTGGAAGAAGCTGTCATGTCATTCTGAGCCAGATGGAACAGACAAGAAAAGTGAATAATTCCATCTGAAAAAACGTCAGGTGTAATTCCCTAAGTATAACTGTGCTGTAACCTCTTATATGTTCCATAGGACAGGTAAATACCACTAACCATATAGCGGTATGTTATGAATGAGTCACCGGAGGAGGAGAAAACAAAAATACAAGCTAAGTCCAGAAAACCAGAGAGGTTGGTAGCTATCGGATTGCAGACCCCTGATCCTATACACCACAACTAACAGTAGCCGTGGGGGGTTCCTATGGTGCCCTAGACCCCACGTCACAGCCGGAGAACTACATAAGCCTAAAGGGGAAATCTAAACTGCCCCAGAGCAGACCCCAAAGCAATAGACAGCCCCCAACATGTATTGTCGCTGAAAAACAGATGAAAACACAAACACAGACAGAAAGACAGGCTGAGCAAACGATGGGGCCCAACTAACTAGATAGGACAGGACAGAAAAGATGCTGGCTGCAATCCACAAAAAACCCTACCAAAAATGTCCCAACCGTCTGATAGGGAAAAAGGCCCTGAAGTCGCTAGGCTTCAAAATCACTATATCAGCACTCAGGTATATTCTGTAAACAGAGCAAAGAGATCAACTGATCAGAGACAAAAATGGAATTCAGCCAGTCCCAACCAGGACTGGCTGAATACAAACACTAAGGAAACCAGACAAAATCTAATGGAATAATAGCAGGGCAAAAACTTAGCTTTTAGTAGACAGGAACTAAGCTGGATGCAAGAGCTCAGAGCAGAAAGGATCACCAGCAGCCCTGCAGGGCGTCGGCTGCCTTATATCCACTCAGAAACTCCAGATGTCCAATCACACTCCGCCAGTTCAGATGACAGGTTCTTCCCATCCCAATCAATTTCACTACCTCTCTTCACCAGCACAGGGAGTTCATAAGACATCAAAGGTGAAGGGAAGAATGAACTCACAACAGTACCTCCCCCTTGACGAGGGGTCACCGAACCCTCATCCACGCCACCAGGGCGATCAGGATGGGCCCGATGAAAAGCACGAACCAATCTTTTGCATGAATATCGGATGCAGGGACCCAAGAATTATCCTCCTGGCCATAACCCTTCCATTTAACCAAATACTGGAGTCTCCGTCTAGCCAGACGAGAATCCAGTATCTTCTCAACCTCATATTCCACATTACCTTCAACCAATACAGGGTCAGGAGGTGCCACCACAGGAACTACTGGCTCAACAAAACTCTTTAACAGAGACTTATGAAACACGTTATGGATCTTGAATGTGACAGGAAGAGCCAATCGAAAAGAGACCGGTTTAAGAATCTCCAAAATCTTGTAAGGTCCAATAAATCTAGGTTTAAACTTTGGAGAAGCCACCTTCATAGAGATATTCTTTGATGACAACCAAACCATATCACCCACCTTAAACCGGGGACCAATGGTCCTGTGCCGGTTGGAAAACCGCTGGGCCTTTTCCTGGGAGAGAGACAACTTATCCACCACTTGGTCACAAATCTGGTGCATTCTCTTCACCACAGTGTCAACACCTGGGCAGGCAGAAGACCCCACCTGCCCTGAAGAGAATCGAGGATGAAACCCAAAGTTACAAAAAAAAGGTGACATCAAAGTGGCAGAACTAGCTCTACTATTTAAAGCAAATTCGGCCAAGGGCAAAAATGAAACCCAATCATCCTGATCAGCAGAAATAAAACATCTCAAATACGACTCCAAAGTCTGGTTTGTTCTCTCCGTCTGCCCATTGGTCTGAGGGTGAAACGCAGAGGAGGACAACTGAATTCCCAGCTTGGAACAGAAAGTCCTCCAAAATCTAGAAACAAACTGAACTCCTCTGTCAGATACAATGTTCTCAGGAATCCCGTGCAAGCGAACCACCTGTTGCAAAAACAAGGGCACCAACTCTGAGGAGGATGGCAACTTAGGGAGTGGTACAAGATGGACCATCTTAGAGAATATATCACAAATCACCCAAATAACAGTCATTCTCTGAGAGACAGGCATATCAGAGATAAAATCCATTGAAATAAGGGTCCATGGCCTCCTGGGCACCGGCAAAGGCATAAACAACCCACTAGAGCGAGAACAAGGTTTTGATCGGGAGCAAGTCCCACAGGACTGCACAAAATTCCTGACATCACGAGACAAGGTGGGCCACCAAAAAGACTGACTCACCAAATCTCTAGTACCAAAAATACCTGGATGACTAGCCAATGCGGAGCAATGAACCTCAGACATCACTCTCTTCCTCCACTGGTCAGGAACATACAATTTTCCAATGGGACAACGCTCAGGTTTGTCCTCCTGAAACTCTTCCAGAACACGTCTCAAATCGGGCAAGATAGCAGAAAGAACTACCCCCTCACCTAAGATGGTAGCAGGCTTGGTCACAATAGGAGAATCAGCAAAGAAACTCCTAGAGAGGGCGTCTGCCTTGACATTCTTAGTGCTCGGAAGAAAAGAGACCACAAAATCAAAACGTGTGAAAAACAAGGCCCACCTAGCCTGTCTAGGATTCAAGCGTTTGGCCGACTGCAGGTAAATCAAATTCTTGTGGTCAGTAAGGACCACGACTTGATGTTTAGCTCCCTCCAACCAATGTCTCCACTCCTCAAATGCCTATTTCATGGCTAACAGTTCCCGATTCCCCACATCATAGTTACGTTCGGATGGGGAGAACTTTCGGGAAAAGAAAGCACAGGGATTCATTTTAGATGTTACAGGATCTTTTTGGGACAAAACGGCTCTGCACCAATCTCAGAAGCGTCCACCTCTACCTGAAACGGGAGTGAGACATCAGGTTGCCTCAAAACCGGAGCAGAAGTGAACCTTCGCTTAAGCTCCTGAAAAGAAGAAACAGCCTCCGGAGACCAACTCAGCACATCAGCCCCCTTCTTAGTCAAATCAGTCATTGGCTTGGCAATACCAGAAAAATTAGCTATAAATTTACGATAAAAATTAGCAAAACCCAAAAACTTCTGGAGCGCCTTCAAAGAAGTGGGCTGAACCCAATCATAAATGGCCTGTACCTTGGCCGGGTCCATTTCAATAGTTGATGGAGACAAAATAAATCCCAAAAATGAAATCCTCTGTACCCCAAAAAGGCATTTCGATCCCTTGACATACAGGGAATTCTCCCTCAAAATCCGGAACACAGTCCGAACATGTTCCACATGAGAGTCCCAATCCTTGGAAAAGATCAAAATATCATCCAGATAGATGATCAAAAATTTATCCACAAAGTCTCGGAAAATATCATTCATGAAGCACTGGAAGACAGAAGGGGCATTAGTGAGCCCAAAAGGCATCACCAGGTACTCAAAATGTCCTTCCGGAGTATTAAACGCCGTCTTCCATTCATCCCCTTGCTTAATGCAAATAAGATTATACGCCCCCCTGAGGTCAAGCTTGGTAAACCAGCAATCACCTTTAACTCTGGAGAATAGATCAGAAATCAGGGGTAACGGATACTGATATTTAACAGTAATTTTGTTGAGGGAATGATAGTCAATACAAGGCCTTAATGAACCATCTTTCTTGGCCACAAAAGAAAAACCAGCACCTAAGGGTGAAGAGGATGGTCTAATATGACCCTTCTCCAACGACTCCGTAATATAAGATCGCATAGCCTCGTGCTCGGGTACAGATAAATTGAAAAGTCGACCCTTGGGAAATTTACACCCAGGGCTCAGCTCAATTGCACAGTCATAACTCCTATGAGGAGGCAAAGACGCAAACTCATTCTCACTAAATACATCATAAAAATCAGCCAAATAGTCAGGAACATCATGCGACTGGGGAGAGGTGGAGAAAATAAGAGCATCACTAAGGGCACACCGACAACCCCAACTCACCACAGACACAGATTTCCAATCCAAAACTGGATTATGGATTTGCAACCAGGGAAACCCCAGAACAATGGTATCATGCAAATTATGCAACACCAAAAATCTGCAATTTTCTTGATGGTCTGGAGCGACCCGCATTACCACCTGGGTCCAAAACTGAGGTTTATTCTTTGCCAAAGGAGTAGCATCAATACCCTCAAAGGGATAGGTGTCTGCAGAGGTGTCATAGGAAACCCACAACGTTTAGCAAAATCCAACTCCATCAGGTTCAGAGCTGCTCCCGAATCCACAAAATGCCTTAGCAGAAAATGTGGACAGGGAGCAGATCAGAGTAACTGCCAGAAGAAACTTAGGTTGAACGCCACCCACAGCAAATGTGTGTGCAAAACGTTTCTCTCGTTTAGGGCAGACAGAAATAATATGAGAGGCATCTCCACGAAAAAACACAGCTTATTACGCCTTTTGAACTCCTGACGTTGCGCTCTAGACAAAACTCTATCACATTGCATAGGTTCAACAGGTGGCAACACCTCTCGTGCAGTTTTGCGTTCACGCAAACGCCGATCAACCTGAATGGCTAATGACATAGAATCGTCAAGACCAGAGGGAACAGGAAATCCCACCATAGTATCTTTTACGGTTTCGGACAAACCCTTCCGAAAGAGAGCTGCCAAGGCACCATCATTCCAGGTAGTAACGACCGCCCACTTTCGGAATTTTTGACAGTACAACTCTGCAGAATCCCAACCCTGGCTCAATGCCAGCAGGGCCTTTTCAGCCTGATCAATAGCATTAGGTTCATCATACAACAACCCCAAGGCCTGAAAAAATGCATTCACGTCAGTCAGAATAGGATCATCAGGTTTCAAAGAAAATGCCCAATCCTGGGGATCGCCGCACAGCAAAGAGATGACAATTTTAACCTGCTGCGCGGAGCTCCCCGATGAGTTAGGCTTCAAAGCAAAAAATAATTTACAATTATTCTTAAAATTCAGAAATTTAGACCGATCCCCAAAAAACACATCAGGAGTAGGGATCTTTGGTTCAGCAGCATGTGAATGAGCAAGATAGGCAGAAATTCCCCGCACTTCAGCAGTAAGTTGCTCCACACGATCAGACAATTGCTTAATCTCCATTGAGAAAAAATTCCCCCTATGGCCTCCGAGAAATAGAGTAAAAAATATACACAAAAAAAATTCTGACACTTTTTTTTTACAATTATTTCCTGCTATTGAGCACCCTAGAATCTGCGGTATGGCTGGTGATTCTGTTATGAATGAGTCACCGGAGGAGGAGAAAACAAAAATACAAGCTAAGTCCAGAAAACCGGAGAGGTTGGTAGCTATCGGATTGCAGACCCCTGATCCTATACACCACAACTAACAGTAGCCGTGGGGGGTTCCTACGGTGCCCTAGACCCCACGTCACAGCCGGAGAACTACATAAGCCTAAAGAAGGAAAGGGGAAATCTAAACTGCCCCAGAGCAGACCCCAAAGCAATAGACAGCCCCCAACATGTATTGTCGGTGAAAAACAGATCAAAACACAAACACAGACAGAAAGACAGGCTGAGCAAATGATGGGGCCCAACTAACTAGATAGGACAGGACAGAAAAGATGCTGGCTGCAATCCGCAAAAAACCCTACCAAAAATGTCCCAACCGTCTGATAGGGAAAAAGGCCCTGAAGTCGCTAGACTTCAAAATCACTATATCAGCACTCAGGTATATTCTGAAAACAGAGCAAAGAGATCAACTGATCAGAGACAAAAATGGAATTCAGCCGGTCCCAACCAGGACTGGCTGAATGCAAACACTAAGGAAACCAGACAAAATCTCATGGAATAATAGCAGGGCAAAAACTTAGCTTTTAGCAGACAGGAACTAAGCTGGATGCAAGAGCTCAGAGCAGAAAGGATCACCAGCAGCCCTGCAGGGTGTCGGCTGCCTTATATCCACTCAGAAACTCCAGATGTCCAATCACACTCCTCCAGTTCAGATGACAGGTTCTTCCCATCCCAATCAATTTCACTACCTTTCTTCACCAGCAGAGGGAGTTCATCAGACATCAAAGGTGAAGGGGAGAATGAACTCACAACAGCGGTAATATCAATGTTGGTCTTTGTATAGAGATTATTTTCAGAAACAGTGTGATCATCTGCTGAGGTTGTCCTAAATCCACAATTAGGGTGCATCAACCACTTGTAGTCAAGGTTACCAGGTTAGGGGCCCACTCAAAAGTTTTGCCCTCCCTGAACCAAAACCCTAACTATGACTCTGCTAGACACACCTGCCCACACTGTAACAACACCACCACCACCAAAGGCTCATCTGGTGACAACAGTGGCTGATGCATAGTACTTTCCTTGACCTCTTCAACATTATTGGCGGCCATAATTTCTGCTCAGTGTTAATGAACTTTCATCAGTGAACAACACTGAGGCAAACTGGTCCCTCGTCCAGTGTAGATGATGCCTGTGCCTAGTAGTGTGGTCAGGAACCCATGCAGTTCATCTAGATATAATTATCGTGCTGATGTAAATGGTTTTGAATGGTCTGACATGACACTTGGGTGCCACACCTTCTAAAATGGGCCTGAAGTTGTGTAAGATTCATCATCTGGTTTCGAAGGGCATAGTTCACAATGAAGTGTTCATCAGTGTGGGATGTGGCCAAAGGACGTTCACTTGTCTATCTTTCTGTGACTCTTCCAGTCTCTCTGTATCTCTGTTGCAACCTGTTAACACTTTAAGCTCAGTGGCCATATAAGAATATTCTGCTTGAAGACTGAAAATGGTGAGGTACTGCTGACATCAAAATGTGAACAACATGATGAGGAGGACTGCTTAAATATGTTCTAATTGAGCTCCAAAATGTATTGGGTGGTTCATGGATCAAACACCTCTTGTGAATTTTGCCACTAAGCACCTTGTTAGAGAACAGCAAGTGGTGCAAAAAAGTACAGAAACACTGAACAGCTAGACATATGTATTCAGAAGTTTAGAGATGGTCACATTAGGTTCCCCTGTAAAGGTTAGAGTAAATTTTAGGATCATCCTGAAATTTCACCCAGAAGCCAATTATCCAAAACAGAAGGAGTGGGCACCACCCAGGAAATTCAAGATGATGGGATCTGCCTCATGCAAAAAGACCCTTCATAAAGAAGGGTAAGAGAAAAAGGAGTATGCAAAAACCAGTAATAACCAAAAGAGGCATAGACAATAATTTTTTTATTAAGTCATGGACAACATATGGGAAAACAAGTAAATTAAAAACATCTAAAAGAAAAAACAATTATGGTTTACAAGAACCACACACCAGCAACAGCCTATGATATCGTCATTGAAGGTCCCAATACTGAATGGTAGGTAATAAATCAAAATAGTATATCAAAATAGGGGGCTAAGAATATAAACATGGATGGTAAGGCTGTGTGCCCATGTTGCGTTTTCTAATCGTTTCCGTCGTGTTTCTGCCGCTGCGGAAATGCTTAAAAATGCATTCCCATGCAATCCTATGGGATTCCGCAGTTGCTGTGCCAATGCTGTGGATTTTTCTGCTGCAGAATTGCATAGCGGTAAAATCCGCAGCATGTCCATTATTTCTGCGGAATTGCGGCGATAATTACATATATGCTTTGACAGCTCTTAAGTAATACATATATATGCGTCAATGGGTACAGATGGTAAAATTGGTTAATTATTTATTTTACTTCCTGTACCCATGCTTGCATGTGTATGTATTCCTAGAGAGCTGTCAAATCATATATGCAATTTTTGTGCTTATTGGATGCTTGGCATTGTTGCACTTTATCGTCCATGTTTACATGCTTTGCCCCATATTTTGATATATTACGTACCATCCACTCCAATGCCCATATCATAGGCTGTTGCTGGTGTGTGGTTCTTGTAAGCCATAATTGTTTTTTCTTTTAGATGTTTTTAATTCGCTTGTTTTCCCATATGTTGTCCATGACTTAATAAAAAATTCTTGTATACGTATCTTTTGGTGCTCGCTGATTTTTGCATACTCCCTTTTTCTCTTATACTTCTTTATGAAAACCCTTTCTGTGAGTAGTGAATATATGTATGCCTGCACTGTGATTCCTGTGTCATATCAACAGTGAAGCCTCCTGGGACCTTTCATATGTGAGGTTGCTTTTCATCAAAGGGTGTGGGTTCACTCACCACTTTGTTTAAGAATACTGCCATGAATAAAGATTGTCATTCTTCAAAAGCAACTTCTACCAACTGTTCAGGAGCAATTTAGTAAAGAATAATGTTTTTTCAAGCATGATGGAGCACCATAGACATGGAAAAAATGATAAGTAAGTGACTCTGTGAGAAAACCATAGAAATTGTAGGCCCATTGCCAGAAAACGCTCCAGATCTCAATATAGGTCCACTACTTCAGTATCAACCATAATCAGGTCCTCTGATCTTCTATATCTGAAAATTTAGGCTCTGTTACCTTATAGACTGAGAGTTTTCTCAGATCCTACACTGCATGCACCATTCATGCTATTTAGAGCAAAAGTGTACAGAATTCAATTCAGTCCAGTGATGAACAACCTCCTCCAGTACTCTACTAGCCCTCACAACTCACTTTGCATTCTGTCTGCTCTTACGTGAAAAATTTCCCTGGTACATGGCTATGGCTATGTCTTCTGACGCTACTACCTGCACAGGACACAGTAACAGCGTGGCTGCACAACATGGTGACAGCAACAGAATCACTATGTACTAAGTGGTATCTTGCAGGGGACGGCACAATCCTTTTTCTGCCCCTTGAGAAATACCTCAGACCATCACCAAAGGCAAACTGTTCAACTTGTCTCATGGCACATGCGGCCAACGTGTTTTTTTTCCATGAAATGTTGTCATATTGGTTTTGGCAGAGGAAACCAGTCCTGACAAAATTCCACATTGCTTTTTACACAAGGGTATTATTGAAATTAGTAAAACATCTTTAGGATGTATTATATTTTAAACTATTTTAGCAACACTGCACGAGCACTATGTATTATACTGAACTTAAGAAACAAAGAAGAAAAAAGATTTTGAATCCCATCTGTGAGCATAACTGGATGCTATATTATTTAACACTTTGCACCTCTGATTTATCTCTCACAGGAAGTAATAGGTATTTGTGATTTCTGCAATATAACCAGAAAAATATGTGTCATTTGTCAGTGCATTAATAATGTCAGCAAGGTAATGGACTGAATCCTAATTTGAATCTCAGTCTTGTCTTACAATGTAATTAAAAGGCAATAATTCATTTAATGAAGAATTTCATTCTTTCATTATTGATCTTTCCATGGTGAATTAAATGATATCTATCCAATGATAATCCATCACTCTTAAAGAACCTGGACAATAAATCTTACCTATCTTACAGCCACACACAAAAGGAAAAGAGATTACAGCACCGTTATATAAAAGTGACCTTGTTAAATCCTTTGGCTTACAGTCTGCATATATTTCATGCTGATTAAATGTAAAAATGTAAAAAGGAAGTGCCTGTATGGTGCTTATTACTAAGTCAACATTGGCACCATGTGTGATGAGTAGTTCTGTTCCATGACTGCTGGGGGAAGCATTTTGCCAGATACATTACATACATGCTTTTCCGAAATTTAATGTGCAGGAAGAAGGACGCTTTCTGGCTTAAGAAAAAATAGATTTTTTTATGAATGAGGGCATCAATTCAAAATCCAATGTTAACAGGGAACTTTTGCTTTTTAATATAGTTGTGATAGGACTGCTGCTATCATTTACAATTTGGTGTGGTCATATATCAGTAATATGTCTCCTCATTAGAGGTGCAGTTAATGCTTGAGCAATCTGTAGAGATATCACTGATAGAGATGGATTCACGGAAAGATGCTATCGATAAATAGATGACTGCTTCTTTCCTTGTTCACTTCGGAGAGTGGAGAGATCACGATACCTGGGCTGTGTGAGCGAAAATGAAGAATCCTTGATGGCACAAAATGAAGGTTTTTATTAACTAACACATTTTGGCTCCAGAATGGCACGTTTTCAAGGTAAAAAACATTTTTTTTTACCATGAGAAAGGCACCATTGCCATTGAAGATTCTTCATTTTGAGTGCGCAGCCCAGTTATCGAGATCTCTCCACTAAAGTGAATCGCTATCTGGAAGAATTTTTCCTCAAGGCACAGGGCTGCAACTGTATATTCTAAGGTTCTTATTGGTGTTGTGTCCATACACAACCATCCCAGGTGAGCACTACCATCGCTTTCACCCGCTCTCATTTCTCTTACAGTATTACCCTATTGTGTGCTTCTGTCTTATCCAGACCTCAGTACTTATTTACTTGTGTGAGTCCATAATATTCTATTGTCTCAAAAACACCTTAGACAATACCTATTGCCAAAAATATCTAAGGGGTTAAAAGAAAGGATCCGAGGATTTTCTGATCCCATCCATTACAGCGGAAACTGGGTGTCAATTGTAAGTAAGCTTTGGCTAGGGATGACATGGGCAGGGCTTCTTTATCCAAGTTATTACCATGATATACTGTAAAGTACATTTACTGTAATATTGCAAAGTGCCTGAAAAAAACAAGCAATTTTGCAGAATATCACCTCTCCAAAATCCTCTCCATTCTCAAGAACAGATGGATTTTTACTTTAGAGCTTATTGTTTCATGCCTTGTTTGCACAATCTATCAGTGCTTTGAAATTTTCTATGTAAGGATCATCATGTTTCATGATGGTGTTGAGAAAATGGGCTATAAACAGGTCCTCAGAACTAGGGGCAGCCTAATCTATCCCTGTTCCCTGGATTACTCATAAAGGTGGAAACACCGGGTTCATGTGCCTTGCTATGCTCCTATATCAACCCTGATCTGTCTGCTCACCCACCCAAAGTAGTGGAAAGCTGAAGTGTATAGGAACACACTAACCAGACAATCAAGGGCAGACAGGAGTAGATAAAAATTCCAACCATACAAAATACACACACAAAACAATAGAGTGGGAGACATGGGAATTAAAGAAAGGAGAAACCAAATAGGAGAGGATGAGGTTGTGCACACAGACAAAACTTTAAACATCAATCTCCTGAACAAACTCCAACTCCAAACCAGGCAGTATGAACTAACACTGGTAAATCCCTAAGTGCCAGAGGCAAGACTATATAATAATAATCTTTGTTTATATAGTGCCAACATATTCCTCAGCACTTTACAATTCAACAGTTCATAAACAACAGTTATAGGTAGCAAAGTTAAAGATGATGCAATAACTAATGCAAATATAATGATGACCCTGCTCGTAAGAGCTTGCAATCTACAATGAGGTTGGGATGATACAAGGTACAGGTGCTTATTTGCAATGATGGTCCAGCCATCTTGAGGAAATGGGGGATAGATAAAGGCTGCATGAACTATTCACAAGCCAGTATTTGTAGTGCCTTTAGGTGCAGTGAAGTTTGATGGATAGTTATGTTCAGAGAAGTAGTGAATATGCTATATTTAAAAGGAGTTAAATAAGGGAAAGTGATAGGCTGTCCTAAACAGTTGTGTTCTTAGGGAGTGCCTAAAACTATATAAGTTGTGGTTAGTCCTAATTTATTGGGGAAGAGCATTTCAGAGCACTGGTGCAACTCATGAGAAGTCTTGGAGCCGGGAGTGGGTGGTATGGAATAGTGCAGAGGTTAGTCAAAAGTCGCTTGTGAAGCGTTGCAAGCAGGTAGGCTGATAAACAGATATGAGGGAGGAGATGTAGGGGGTATCACACTGTGGGGACCTTTGTGGGTGAGAATAAGCAGTTTTTAAATTGGATCCTAAAATGTATGGACAGCCAATGCAATGACTGGCACAGAATGGAGGCATCCGAGTACCGATTAGCCGGATAGATGACCCTGGCTGCAGCATTAAGTGAGGTGAGAGGAGGCCAATTAATAGAGAATTACAGTAGTCAATGTGGGAGTGAATCAGGGCAACAGTGAGGGATTTTGTTGTTTCCATGGTGAGAAAGGGACAGATTCTAGAGGTGCTTTTTAGGTGCATGCAACAAGAGCAGGAAAGAGATTGTTTGTAGGAGGGAAGGAATGATTGGTTTCAAGCATAACAGTCAAACAGCGAACCTTCTGCCTAGGTGTTATTGTGGTGCCGCACACGGAGTGGGAGATGTTACATTTAGGGAGGTCAGTAGACAGCGGGAACAGAAGAAGGTCAACTTTGGAAATGTTGAGATTCAGATAGATAGTGGACATGATGTTGAAAACTGAATAATTAAAATTTGCGCTTAATAATGAACCCCTTTAGCTTGTAGTGAACTAAAAAATACGCACAAATGAATTGGATTGCTCCAAGATAGGTAGTTATTACCTTAAGGTGTAATCTGAGCGAATGTCTGGACTCCAGAGGACCAGTAAAGAGCGCTGTATGTCTTGATGTGAACTCAGATTGAATGATGTTTGCCAGATAAACGTGGGTTAATACCACGGCTCTTCAGGAGTGCTGTCCCAGCCGGTGACAGACACTCCACACTCCCCTCTTCCAGCGGCGCGCCGGCGTGCAGTGTGCACGATCTGAAGCTGTGGCGTGAGATAAGCCAACAGGACCTTCGTGATGACACCGGTCAAGTGATAGATTACAGGGAGCACAGTGGACCAATTCCTCTCCGACTAGTTTTGGAAAAAACATGGTTTCCTTCATCAGGGTGGTCCAATAGAGGAATTGGTCACCTTAAATATCTTCTGGTACAACCCTTAATTGAATCCAAATAATTCAACCTCACAGTTTAACCCCTTAGGTTCAAGACTGTCCATATCAAAAATCCACTGACTCTCCATGTGGGACATTTGCTTAATATAGTCTCCTTTTCTCCAACTTTTGCGCACAACTTGGGGACCTATGATTGTCGTTCCCATAAGAGATCCCCCATGATTTTAGCAATAGTGTTTAGACAAGGGATGTCATAGGAATTTTCTATTTATATTCCTAAGGTGCTCATTCACCCTTACTCGTAATGGACGCTTGATGATGTTGAAAACTGCAGATAGACAATCACTGGTGTTCTGTAGTACAGCGGGGTTAAGGTCAGGGGAGAAGTGTACAGTTGTGTGTCATCAGCATAAAGATGGTATTCAAAGCCAAATCTGCTGATGGTCTGTCCAATCAGAGTCATGTAGAGAGAGAAGAGAGTCAAGAACTGAACACTGAGGGACACTAATTGTGAGAGGAAGAGAAGACATGGAGCCAGTGAACAATACACAGAAGGTGAGGTTAGAAAGATAGGAAGAGAACAGTGTCCTTTATGCCAATATTTATTTATTTTTATTTATTTTACTCATTTATGTAGCACCAATAATTCCACAGTGCTTTACAGACATTATTGGCACTGTCCTTGAATCTAAATTCCCTATCAGTATGTCTTTGAAGTGTGGGAGGAAACCGGAGTACCTGGACGAAACCCACGCAAACATGGGGAGAACATACAAACTCCTTTCAGATGTCTTTGGTGGGATTTGAACACCATGACACCTATAGAGAGGAGCATACAGAGCAGGAGGTGGTAGTCAACAGTGTCGAAAGCTGCAGAGAGGTAAAGAACTCCCCTTGACAAAGCGTAACAGCGTCACGTGGGTTGGGGCACTGGTGACTGTATGTGAGGTCCCTTCACCTAAATATGGGTAAGTTCTATACTATCTTTGTAATAGATATGGACTGATTAAGCCCTTTTTTCCTTTCTTGTTTTCTAATATTATACATATATACAGATTGATTATCTTTGTCTCTATACTGTCTTAATTGTCTGTACCATGATTTACAGTATCATACTTTACATTCAAATTCTTACCTGAATCATGGAAGTTCACTAATATTCCCTGTTTTGTCTGATATAGACTACCTTGCTACCCTTTAGTCTTTGTGAAAACTCCCTCTCACCTTTATCTACTTGCTTTTATCCCCTTTTGAACCCTCTTACATGTCTTATGTACACTCTGGTTCACGTATTTTCTATATCTAATCCTTAATAAAATTATTTGTATTTTATACTTTTTTGAGAGGCGTTTTTCTAGGTACTTTGTACCCTGACTTTGGTTGTATGAGAATGAGTAGAGAATAGTCATTGTTGCGTTTTGCTGTCAAAAGGTCATTGGTCACCTTGATGTGTGCAGTTTCTGTAGAATGTAGAGGGTGGAAGCCGGACTGTGATGGATCTAGGAGAGAGTGAGTTTAGAGGTAACAGTAAGGGTGGGAGTAGACAAGGCACTCCAAGAGTTTAGATATGATAGGGAGATTTGAGAATAGTCTGTAGTTATTTTTGTAGGATAGGTTGCGAGAGGTTTTTTTAAATAATGGAGTAATTATAGAGCGTTTGAAGGAAGATGGGAATCAGAGATGTAGAGATTGAAGTTTTCAATTGTGTAAGTAGTGATGACTGGAAAGAGAGACTGGAGTAGGTGGGAGGGAATGGGGTCAGTAGTGCATGTAGTAGGACAAGAAGATGAGAGGAGCCTGGAGACTTCTTCTTCTGTGATGGGGTCAAATGTGGAGCGTGCACCAGAGGAGATGTCGGGATGGATGGGAGTCACGACACTTGGTGATTGGTAGTGTATTTCCTGCTGGATATTTTTTATTTTCTCTGTAAATAGGGAGGCCAGCACACATGTCTGTGATAGAGCCTGTGCTTTAGCAGAGAGGAGTGGCCAAAACTCAACAGCTGAGACAATCCAAGTAGGAACCCTCCAGGAGCTTCTACTGAACAGATTAACCCTTGCATTACTAGCAAAGAAAAAGCTTGTACTGTTTAATATGATGTTGAAGCACTTCTAACCAGTGAAGGAGTTCATTAAACCAGCCAATGTGGTCTTCTGGCCCCTCTCTGTTGCAGTATCCCCTTGACATCATGCTTACAATCTCTTAGCTATAAAGCTTGCAAGCACTGCTTTAAACTGGCTAGATTGCTGAATCTAATCATCTTCGGTGTCAATACTTTGCTCCATTGCTGCCTCTGCTGGCCACATGCAAGAGCACACAATCTGTGCCAGCTATGTATCCTGTCCAAACTGTTAAATAACTGCTCTAGCAAGCAGAAAGTTGGAATGCAGGGGAGCAATGTTTTTCTTAAAAGCTAAGATAATAATAGTGTTTTAACTCATGATATTAGATGAAGCATAAAGCATGCAGCAAAGGATTAACAGTGCATCTCCAGTGTTTTTCCTTTTCTCTCCTGTAATTGTTGTACTAAATTACTTCATATAATAATACATTTGTAGTGGAAGATATTTAGTTTCTCCAGTACAAAGACTAAATTTATTTTTCCTCAGCTCGCATGGATATGTTGTAATAGTCATAAAACGAGGCTCTAATATATTCATTCCGTGTCATAAGCTCTGTCCCTGCTTTGTAAAATGTAATTGCTTGTTCAAGGTAAGTTTCTACTTATAGATATGCAGTATACAAATTGTTTTATTGTCATAAATGAGATCATTATGCTTGGCTGAAACTTGACATTAGGGTTATAAATATATCTATGCATTATTTTAAGAGTCAAACCATTAAATCATTGACAGCAAAAGAATTCTGAGCAATTATCCTCCTAGCCCCTTAACAGCTGATAATCATATTCTTCAAAAATGCTACTTTTTCCAGGTAGAAAGAGTGAATTGAGGCACTCATGAGAATTATATTGGCACAAAGCAGTATAATTCCTTTTATTAAAAAGTAAAACAGCATGTTAAATGGCAGTCTAAAATAGGAAGTCATGACCGCTGGCAGCACGCTGTCAGTCACCTTCCTCTGGTGAATACATTTGCCATAAACATTAGAAAAATCATTCTTCTTGTCAGAGGCAAAACCATTAGGTTTCTATCCAGAGGACGAAAGGGAACTACATAAGCAACTCGGAACTCTCACACTAATTATTTTCTTCCAAAAGTGAGTGGATTGAAATTCTAACTCATCTGTTGTCTGACTTGACAGACATCTGCCTCTTACATCTTTATTCCCTAAGTACTTTTTTAAAATGCCAACAGATGCAAAAGAAACAAAATGGGAAAACATGTGAGTAATCCAAAAAGAATGATGGCGATATATGAATAGATAGATAAAACCCTTTACCATATGCAGTGCATTGAAAAAGTATCCCTACCCTTTGAACTTTTCCACATTTTTACAAGTTACATCCACAAATTTAAATGAATTGTTTGGGATTTTATGTGATATACCATCAGTAAGTAATAAGTACTTGTGTTGTGAAGTATAAAGGAAATGATACATGGTTTTCTATCTATTTTAAGAATATAAATCTGAAAATTGTGACATGCATTTGTATTCCATGTAGGCCTTAGAACGTTTAAGAAAATTGAACCCTGATATCTGCGATCTGATGTATTATTTCAGAGCAATCCATGTAGTTCTTATTTTAAAAGAGCTGTTAAGGTCTTTGGAGCAGGCATTGATCTCCCTGAAAATCTGGCTCCAGATCTTATATTAATTGAACACTTTTTTCTAGTTCTCCCTGTCTCATATGCTTAACTGTTAAGAAAGTTTCCGCAGACATATCCAAAAATACAATCAGTAGAGTCAGATATCAGGAAAGAAATCAGGTACAGTATATTGAACTAAAAAAAATAACAAAGCATGGCTTTGGACAGATTACTAAAAGATTTAGATAGGGTGCCATGTCCCACTATTGGCCATTGAACATTGCCTTAAGATCACAAAGATCAAGTTTTCATGTGCATAGAGTACAGTGGAACTAGCTGGGTGGGTTTGCAGTAACAGCATATCCAAGCATGTGAAGGACCTGTAAGGGGCATTGATGTGTGCTATGAAAGCCGTCAACCAGCCAGAGAGGTTTCTCTCCAATAATGGAGATGGCAGTTTTGGTGACAAACTCAACGTCCAGCAATGACATTACAACCTTCTCTTTCAGGAGGTCCTCCAGGGGGATTCTACCTTTTGCCAGCATCTGCAAATGGACATAATATGGAAAACAGCTGGTACTTTAACATGGTGAGATGAGTGTGTGTGGCATTGTGTTTTCCTTTACCCATATTTCCTATTTTATTATATATCCTTCTGCATTGGTCATTTGTATTATTTATTGATGTCAAGTTTCTTCCCCTGCATTATGTCCTCTCTGGGCTATCTGCCTCTACATCAATATTTACACTACTTTGTGTATTAATTGTGCTGTTACCCTCTTCTCCATACTCTTGCACTGTTTTCCCACAATCTTAACCCCCTAATGTCCACCAATACACCTTTTAATGGCGGTCTTTAAAGGTACTTCTTCCTCAGCACCACTCAGGCGACTCAAAATGTAGTTTTTCTGATAAAATAATAATAAACAAAAAAAGTACACATAATTGGTATGCGGCTATCCGTAATGACCCGCTCTATAAAACTTGGCATGCTATTTATTCCGTTTAGCGAACGCCGTAAAAAATGTTGCTTTTTCATCATAGTGACTAACAAAAAATTGAATAAATAGTGATCAAAAAGTCATATGTAAACAATTATGATATAAATCAGAACGCCAAACCATCCCGCAAAATACAACTACTATTATGGCTCATTCAGCAAAAAAAAAAAAAACTTAAAGCTCTCATGATAAAACGATATAAAAACAAATTCATTTTACTAAAATATTGTTTTTAGTGTGCAATAATAGCAAATCATAAGAAAAATGATATAAATCTGGTATCGCTGTAATCGTACCGACCCAACAAACAAATTACTATATATACTCTTGTATAAGCTGACCCGATTATAAGCCAACTCCCCTAATTTTGCCATAAAAAACTGGGAAAACTTATTGACTTGAGTCTTAGCCTAGGGTAGAAAATGCAGAAGCTACTGGTAAATTTCAAAAATAAAAATAGATATCAATAAAAGTTAAATTAATTGAGACATTAGTAGGTTAAATGTTTTTGAATATCCATAGTGAATCAGGAACCCCATATAATGCTTCATACAGTTCATGATGGCCCTATAAGATGCTTCATACAAAATACAACCCATATAATGCTGCACAAAGGTTAATTATGGCCCCATAAGATGGTCCATAGAATAATATGCCCCGTATGCTGCTCCATAAAGGTTATGACCCCATAAGATAGTCCATAGATTATGCCCCATATGCTGCCCCATAAAATGCTCCATAGGTTATGCCCCATAAGATGCTCCATAGATTATGCCCCATAAGATGCTCCATAGATTATGCCCTATAAGCTGCTCCTTAGATTATGCCCCATAAAATGCTCCATAGATTTTGCCCCATAAGATGCTCCATAAATTATGCCCCATAAAATGCTCCATAGATTTTGCCCCATAAGAAGCTCCATAGATTATGCCCCCATAAGATGCTCCATAGATTATGCCCTATATGCTGCTGCTGCAAATAAAAAAATGACATACTCACCTCTTGTTGCTTGGGGGCCAGGTGCCAGTGTCCTAAGCAGGCGGGGACACTGGCACGCTATGGGGGAAGGTGCCGGTGTCACCGCCCCAGGCACTGGCGTTATTCACCTGTCCCCTTTCCACCACCGTGCGCTGCTCTGTCTTCTGGGTCCTCTGTCAGTGACTGTTCAGGCAGAGGGTGCTGCACACACTAACTGCGTCATTGCACCCTCTGACCTGAACATCACAGCCAGAGGACGCAGAGGACAGAGCAGCACGCAGCGGTGGAACAGAGACAGGTGAATATCGCATATACTTACCCCCTCCTGGCATGGTCTCTGCAGCACCGCTTCTCCCATGGTCTCCGGCAGCTATTCCTTCTTTCAGCGTTCATGTGGTACCACTCATTAAAGTCATGAATATGTGCATATTCATGACCTTAATGAGCGGTACCATGTGACCGCTGAAGGAAGGAGCCTGAGACCGTGGGAGAAGCAGGGGGGCTGCAGAGATGTGCCAGGGGAGTAAGTATGATCTGACACCCCTGCTCCCCCTCCCTGTCAACCTCCTGGTGTATATGACTCATGTATAAGCCAAGAGGGGGACTTTCAGCCTTAGAAAATGGGCTGAAAATCTCAGCTTATATGTGAGAATATACGGTAGTCTTATCACACGGTGAATGGCCCCCAAAATAATAAAAATAATAACTGAATTAAAGATTTTTGTTCATTCTGTGTCTGAAAAATTTGAATAAAAAGCGATCAAAAAATATTATGTACCCCAAACTGGTACCAAAAAAAATCTGCAACTCGACCCGAAAAACATAAACCTTCATGCAGCTCTGTTCGCCAAAAAATAAAGAGTTATAGCTCTCAGAATATGAAGACAAAAATAACACTTTTTATAAAAAAAGCATTTTTATTGTGTGATAGCAGCAAAATCTAAAAAAGATATAAACTGACCCGAAGAATAAATTCGCCATATCACTTATACCGCATGTTGAACTGCACAAAAATAAAATTAAGAACTATTCTTGTACTGCTGTCTATTCAATCTACCTCCCAAAAATTTGAATTAGACTCAGTTTACATTAATCCTGCGCTTTCCGATGATCACTTACGTCGGGGTTTCCATGTAATTTCCCCAAAACCATGTTGCAGACAAAACCCCGATGGAACAAGAAACTTATGAGGCAGATGGAGTCACTTTGGACCAGTCTGTGTTCCAGCAATGTCATGTTACACGTCTTTTTAGCGCCCAAGTGTGGGCGACCACAGATCTGTGCACATCAAAAAATGGAGACCACTGGAGCATTCCCCAAATGGAATACTACAGTGGGGAAAAAAAGTATTTAGTCAGTCAGCAATAGTGCAAGTTCCACCACTTAAAAAGATGAGAGGCGTCTGTAATTTACATCATAGGTAGACCTCAACTATGGGAGACAAACTGAGAAAAAAAATCCAGAAAATCACATTGTCTGTTTTTTTTTTCATTTTATTTGCATATTATGGTGGAAAATAAGTATTTGGTCAGAAACAAGCAATCAAGATTTCTGGCTCACAGACCTGTAACTTCTTCTTTAAGAGTCTCCTCTTTCCTCCACTCATTACCTGTAGTAATGGCACCTGTTTAAACTTGTTATCAGTATAAAAAGACACCTGTGCACACCCTCAAACAGTCTGACTCCAAACTCCACTATGGTGAAGACCAAAGAGCTGTCAAAGGACACCAGAAACAAAATTGTAGCCCTGCACCAGGCTGGGAAGACTGAATCTGCAATAGCCAACCAGCTTGGAGTGAAGAAATCAACTGTGGGAGCAATAATTAGAAAATGGAAGACATACAAGACCACTGATAATCTCCCTCGATCTGGTGCTCCACGCAAAATCCCACCCCGTGGGGTCAGAATGATCACAAGAACGGTGAGCAAAAATCCCAGAACCACGCGGGGGGACCTAGTGAATGAACTGCAGAGAGCTGGGACCAATGTAACAAGGCCTACCATAAGTAACACACTACGCCACCATGGACTCAGATCCTGCAGTGCCAGACGTGTCCCACTGCTTAAGCCTGTACATGTCCGGGCCCGTCTGAAGTTTGCTAGAGAGCATTTGGATGATCCAGAGGAGTTTTGGGAGAATGTCCTATGGTCTGATGAAACCAAACTGGAACTGTTTGGTAGAAACACAACTTGTCGTGTTTGGAGGAAAAAGAATACTGAGTTGCATCCATCAAACACCATACCTACTGTAAAGCATGGTGGTGGAAACATCATGCTTTGGGGCTGTTTCTCTGCAAAGGGGCCAGGACGACTGATCCGGGTACATGAAAGAATGAATGGGGCCATGTATCGTGAGATTTTGAGTGCAAACCTCCTTCCATCAGCAAGGGCATTGAAGATGAAACGTGGCTGGGTCTTTCAACATGACAATGATCCAAAGCACACCGCCAGGGCAACGAAGGAGTGGCTTCGTAAGAAGCATTTCAAGGTCCTGGAGTGGCCTAGCTAGTCTCCAGATCTCAACCCTATAGAAAACCTTTAGAGGGAGTTGAAAGTCCGTGTTGCCAAGCGAAAAGCCAAAAACATCACTGCTCTAGAGGAGATCTGCATGGAGGAATGGGCCAACATACCAACAACAGTGTGTGGCAACCTTGTGAAGACTTACAGAAAACGTTTGACCTCTGTCATTGCCAACAAAGGATATATCACAAAGAATTGAGATGAAATTTTGTTTCTGACCAAATACTTATTTTCCACCATAATATGCAAATAAAATGAAACAAAAACAGACAATGTGATTTTCTGGATTTTTTTTTCTCAGTTTGTCTCCCATAGTTGAGGTCTACCTATGATGTAAATTACAGACGCCTCTCATCTTTTTAAGTGGTGGAACTTGCACTATTGCTGACTGACTAAATACTTTTTTTCCCCACTGTAAGTGTCTCCATCTGCCTCATGGTGGGTGGTTCCCTCGGGGGCTTCATCCATATCACATTTTTGTGAGATTTATATGGAAACCCCCATGTAAGTGCTCAGCGTAAAACACAAAAATACAATCCCAGCCTTATTCTGGTAGCGATCAAATAATATTATGTACTCCAAAATATTACCAATTTAAAATCCTAATTTATCTCGCATAAAACCAGCCCCTACTCAGGTCCATCATCTGTCACTGAAACTATAGAGGGTTCTCACGTTACTGCTAGAGCAAAGACTCTGGAAAAGTGACATGCCTCCTGCCCCCTCAATAGAATCCAGTGAATTCTGAACTCTCAAATCCAAATGATCTCCTCCTTAGCCCCACTGTGCTTAAACCACAGTAAGAGGTCATATGCTTGGCATATTTGTAATGGAGAGAAGGTACAACTTGGGCAAAATGTGACGCTTCTCTGTATGTGGTACTAGGGGCACAATTTATGGGTACTAGACTGGCAGATTTGCAGTTCTCCAGAATAATCCCCGGCGTGGATGTTACAAAATGGTCAGTGCAGCCATATATGAATTCATTTAGAGGTTCAGTTTCAACAATAGGGTCACTTTTGGGGGTTTTCTGCTTTTCTGGCACCTTCAGAA
The DNA here is from genome assembly GCF_039654945.1 of Dendrobates tinctorius. Classification (NCBI taxonomy): domain Eukaryota; kingdom Metazoa; phylum Chordata; class Amphibia; order Anura; family Dendrobatidae; genus Dendrobates; species Dendrobates tinctorius. The sequence goes on along the minus strand of NW_027361732.1, from coordinate 34,596,651 downwards.
CTCTGCAAATGTCACTCGCAAACTATTCTAGCAAAATATGTTCTCCAAAAGCCAAATAACACTTCTTCCTTCTCTGCCATGATATGTGGCCTGACAGTAATTTCTGACAACATATGGGGCAGCACCGTGTTCGGAAGAAATTGCAAAAGACATTTTATTGTCTAGTTTCACTTATTAACCCTTGTATACCTGACAAATTTGCAGCAAATGCAAAAATTACATTTTTCCACTAAAATCTCATATTCCCACATCGCAATGTCAGAAAATTATGTGAAGCACCTCTGCGTTCAAAATACTCACTAATCCCTAGATGAATTCCTTGAGGGGTCTAGTTTCCAAAATTTGGTCACTTGTGGGGGTTTCTGCTTGTTTCCCCATGTCACGTGCTCTTCAAATGTGATATAGCACTCACAATCTATCCCACGCAAATAGTGGTCTTTCCTTTCCTAGAACTGCCAAGTTCCTAAGCAGAAGTTTTTGACCACATAAGGAGTAAAGTTGTGTTCAGGACAAATTGCGCAGTAAATTATATGGCCAATTTTCTTCTATTATCAATTGTGAAAATTACAATATTGTGGCTAATACAACATTTTCGTTAAAAAAAATTAATGTTTTCAATATGACAACCTAATGTTATCAAATTCTGTGTAGTACCTGTGGGTTCAAAATGCTCACTTTATCCCTGGAATTAAATGATATAGGATTGAGGGGTTTAATTTCCAAAATATGGTCACTGTTGTTTTTTTCATTGTTTAGCCACATCATGGGCTCGCCAAATACGACATGATGCCTGCAGAACATTCCATCAAAGTCTGCATTCCAAAACGTCATACCTTCTGAGCCCTGCCGTGCACCCAGTGGTTTTCCTCCATATATGAGGTATCGGTGTACTCAGAAGAAATTGCACAACTCATTTTGTGGTCCTTTTTTTCCTGTTACCCCTGTGAAAATAAAAAAATTGGGACTAAAAGTACATTTTTGTGGGTAAAATGTGATTTTTTTATTTTCACAGCTCTGCGTTATAAACTTCTGTGAATTAAAACGGTGCTCCTTCCTGTCCGAGCCATGCCATGAGCCCAAATAGTAGTATTCCCCCACATATAGGGTAGCGGCGTACTCAGTAGAAAATATACAACACATTTTGGGGACCATTTTCTCCTGTTGCCCTTGTGAAAATAAAAAAATTGGGGCTAAAAGTACATATTTGGCTCTCCAAATGCGTCATACCATCCTCTCTCGATTCCAGCCATTTTTGCATATAAAATGTCAAACGATGCTCCTTCCTTTCTGAGCCCTGCCGCGCCCTCACACAGTGGATTTTCCCCACATATGGGGTATTGACATACTGAGGGGAAGTTGCACAACAAACTTTAGGGTCCATTTTCTCCTGTTACCCCTGTGAAAATAATAAATTTGTAGCTGAAGTTAAATTTTTGTAAAAAAAATACTTAAATGTTCTTAAATTCTTTTTTCTTACCACATTGCTTTAACTCCTGTGACGCACTGAAAGGGTTAATAAAATTCTTGGATGTGGTTTTGAGTACTTTTGGGGGTGCAGTTTTTATAATGGTCTTACTTTTGGGAATTTTCTGTCACATAGGCCCCACAAAGTCACTAAAAAAATAAAAATCGTTTTGTAAATATTGCTGTAAAAATGAGAAATCACTGGTCGACTTTAAATCCTTATAGCTTTTAACAAAAAAAAATATGTTTCAAAACTTGTGCTGTTGTAAAGTAGACATGTGGGAAATGTTATTTTTTAACTGTTTTGTGTTACATAACTCTCTGATTTAAGGGCATAAGAATTAAAAGTTTGAAAATGGCAACATTTTAAATTTTTTCACCAAATGCCAGATATTTCACAAATAAATGGAAGTCATATCAAAGAAATTTTACCACTATCATGAAGTACAATACGTCATGAAAAAACCATGTCAGAATCAGTGGGACCTGTTGAAGCATTTTAGATTTATAACCACATAAAGTGAAACTGGTCAGAATTCAAAAATTGGCTTGGTCGCTAAGGGGTTAAAAGCTTTATGACATCTATAGATGGCGCAAGTTGGCAGAAGGCGTATAGAGCAGGCTCACCCCATACCCGCCATGTCACGGCTGTGTCTTACAGATAGGACCTGCCCCTCACAATTTTGATGAAACAGTGCTTTGCCAGCAATTGTTAACCTGTTGAATGTCATTATCAATCTATATCACATGCAGGCATGGGGGTACATCCTTCCATTCAGTCATTGGTGCACCTATGATGTCGATAGATTGCTGTAAAAGCTGGGGGTCTATTGAAGACCTCAGTGCTTGTCATTTTGGAGCTTTTATGAAAGCCAGCCTGTGGCTGGGCTTCAAAGGAGACCTAATTTCTGCTACATACAGCAGATTCAGAATAAATACAATTTTTAAAAACATGCAAAAAAGTTATGTTTGCACAACTTTTTTGTTAACTGATCGCTACTGGATCCATTCTGATGATTATTGACCATGTGAAAGTAGCCTTACCTGCCTTCGTTGAACAAAAAAATTGCCTGAGACAACAGTAAAGACTGTGACCTAATAATGTCTAGCTGTGGCCTAAGAGAGTGAGAAGAGCTGATGTCTGGTTGTTGTGGATGCTAGGGACAATTTGGTCTGCCATTTTCTGGTACAATTAAATAAACTGTGGCCTGGACAATGAGCCTTTTTTGATCTGAGACAATGAAGAAGACAGTAACTTGCACTTGAAGACATCCTCTAATCTAAATTCCATGCATCTTGCATGTTTTAGAATCATTTCCTGGAACTGAAGACTGTTGTGGGTGTAATATATTGAAAGATGCTCCTTGATTTCTGCTCTGTGCCTAAGTTGACATGTTTGTTGCTATGTTCATAGTTGGCAGATACCTCTACTATATTTGATAAACAAGGATTATTGAAGAGTTAACGAGTATCCTGCGTTGTTGGTATACTGTATATCCAATCAATGAGTCAGTTAAAACATGTGTGGTAATAGTGTGGTTTTAATATCTACGTTTTTTTAAAGAAATCCAACTTCTTCCGGAGAAATGCAGAGACCTATTAAATCTCCAATAATCACTAATATTACCTCGGATCATCCAACCCATAGGGCTGCACCACCAAGATTCTGGTTCTATGCTTTTTCAGTGTTATCTCTTTCATAACTAGATCAGAAGAGTGGAGCAGCTTTATTAACAATATTTGTATCCAGATAACACCCTTTTACTTTCATCTTGTTCCCTCAGTCACTTCCCTGTATTTGCTAAATAGGCAGTTCATTTTAATTGCTTTGTCACTATAAATTAGGGTGAACTCTAAGAGTACCGTTACACTTAGCGATGCACCAGCGATCCCGACAACAATATGATGCGGTCAGGATCGCTGGTGCATCACTAAGTGGTCGCTAGTGAGCTGCCAAACAGGCAGATCTCACCAGTGACATAGTAGTGGTCGGGGGTCGTTACTTACCTGTCAGACGAGGCGATCCTGACATCCTCCCGCCCGCGTCCACACATCGCTCGTCGCCACAGCAGGAAGTGGCCGGCGAGAAACGGCCCAGGACATTCTCGCGCGATCAGCAATAATCAGTGGGGGAGCCGGTCTGAGGTAAGTATCACACATAGCGATATCGCTAGAATTATCGCTGCTGCGTCACAAAACTAGTGACGTTATAGCGATATTGCTAGCAATATAGCTTTGTGTAATGGGCCCTTAAGCCTCCATGTCAAGGTGCTTCAGTCTAACTGCCAAGATAAAAGATTGTGATTGTGTAACCACCAAGCTTAGTGCTTCAATACCTATGTGTAACCACCAAGACGTATAATATTGCATTTCCAACATTAACTTAAAAAAAATCTGTGCTACAGTAGCTGTTTTATTTGATTGAAGCAAATTTACAACTCATGAGCCTTGGACATTCATGACCCTGTAAGTGGTTCAATAGCTGTCCTTCTTTGTATCTCTTTGGTAAGAACTGACTGCTTACCCAGCTAGTATTGATTCCTTTACTTTTTAGGCAGTCTGGTGCATTTTAGAAATATTTTTTTTATTCGTGGTTAACTATTTTTTAAAGATCATTATAAGCTTAATGGTTTTTATAGCATTGTATCCTAATACCATTTTGATTGCCCATATGACCTGCAAAAATGTGGTTTACAAAGAACCTTTCAATATCATTATTGTGATGCATTAATAAGTTATTAAATGTTATTACTGGATTCTAACGAAACTATATTTTTATTTTCATGTTTTATTTTATCATTCAAAGGTCATTTTGATCATTTTAAAGTGCAGGTAATGTGCCAGCATTGATAAGATCCATCTTAATGTCTCAATAAAAATTACATGCTGTGACTTCACCATCCGGATGTTTATTCAGAATGCAATCTGGTGTGCCCTGCCATTAATACAGTCATCAGTAGAGTTAGAAAATATTACATACACTTTGGAAAAATGTACTCTACTGGATGCACATAAATTTAGTTTTTTATTTGCATGAAACAAATTTAATATAACAGTTTGTGACACAGAGAAGGTCAATCTTCTGCATCCTAAATTCTAAATTTATGAAGCAGAGAGATGTCTTTCCAGTGGTAAAACAAATTATTCATTTAGTTCTTGCTTTGCAACCATCCTGGTACATTACTTTGAAATTCTCAGGACGTCATTTTTTTAAGGAAATAGTTATCCTTAGCTCCTAAGTACTTTTAAAAATATTTTTGTGGCATATAGGTCTATTTTTGGGGATGAGCAATATTTATTAAAATGCTGCTCTAAGTGCTCCAATGACAAGGCTTCTGTCACCTCTCATTCCTCTAGAAATACTCAGTAATTATGATACCTGATTGGTCTCCCCAATGGGGCCCCCTTCCCGATCCTCCATCTTCCTATCTTTCCTACCCTTGTGTGTGTCTGCCTACCATGCAACTCCTTCAATCATTTGTTTGTAATAACATTTTTGCTATTCATCTTGTCTGAAATGTGTTAACATTCTTAATAGCAATGTATTGTTTAAATAAAAAAACAAAAATCCTTATATTCACTTTACTCACATCTCAACCTGCTCCCGCTGCTCCCTTCCTGTTATATCTCCTGCCCTATGTTCACTCTCAACTGGGGATTCCTACAATAAGAAGACCCCGGAGGCAGCTATGCATGCGCTTTGACCTGTGGGGTCTGTAGCTGGAATTTTTCACTCTAGACCAAGATTTCTGGTGAAAATTAGGCCCTGAATCATACATAACAAACCAAGGGCCTGAGCATGATTTGAATCCCCAGCCTAAAGTGAATATGGACCTGGAGATATAGTGCATTGAAGGCATGGAGAAATTTAACAGAAAGCAGATAGCAGCAGGGTAGTTGGAGAGCTAAGTGGCTAAATAAAGGTTAAAAAGAAGTAAAAATTATGTTGCATTTCTGGTCTGTTGTTCAATCTAGGGTAAGACATCCGTCCGTGAGTAGGCCCAGACCATGTGCAGTGAACTTTTGATCCAGGCCTAAAGTGAACACTATAACACTATGCCAGAAATGCAATGCAATGGAGGAACATAGCACTTGACAGCAGGCAAGGGACTGTGGAGGGACTGAATAGGTGAGTGGGGTGATGAGTATGTTTTTTTCTTTTTAACCCCTTTCTGACATATGACGTACTATCCCGTCCATATGCCCTGGGACTTAATTCCCAAGGACGGGATAGTATGTCATAGCGATCAGCGGCACTCCCGGGGAGAGGCACCGCTGATCGCGGGCGGGTGTCAGATGATTATCACAGCTGACACCCAGCACTATGTGTCTGGGGCGGTCACAGACCACCCCGGCACATTAACCCCTGACACACTGCGATCAAACATGATCGCAGTGTACTGGGGGTTAAGGGAAGCATTGGCAGGGAGGGGGCTCCCTCTGTGCTTCCCTGAGAGGTCCCCGGATCCAATATGGCCAAGGGCGCCTTCGGGGGCTTGCAGGGAGGCGGCTTCCACAGTGCCTGCAGAGTGCAGGGCTGAGGAAAGCCTGTGCAGCGCCTATCAGATCGATGATTTGACAAGGTGCTGTCAAAACTGTCAGATCAGCGATCTGACATATTACAGTGATGTCCTCCCTGGGACAATATAATAAAGTAAAAAAACAAAACAAAAAAAAGTGTAAAAATAATTTGTAAAAAATCGCTAAGTAAATAAAAAAAACATAAATTCATTTTAAAGAAATAATTAAAAAAAACAATAAAAGTGCACATATTTGGTATCGCCACTTCCATAACGACCCACCCTATAAAACTGTCCCACTAGTTAACCCCCTTAGTTAACTATTTAAAAAATAAAAAACAAAGCAAAAAACAATGCTTTGTCATCATACCACCGAACCAAAAGTGCAATAACGTGCAATCAAAAAGACAGATATAAATAGCCATGGTACCGCTGAAAATGTCATCTTGTCCCGCAAGCCACCACACAGCATCATCAGTGAAAAAATAAAAAGTTATAGCTTGCAGAATAAAGCAATGCAAAAATAATTATTTTTTATATAAAATTGATTTCATTGTATAAAAGCGCCAAAACATAAAAACATATATAAATGAGGTATCGTGTAATCGTACTGACCCAGTGAATAAAACCCCTTTATAAATTTAACCACATGCGGAACGATGTAAACGCACCCCCCAAAAGAAATTCATGAAATGCTGGTTTTTGTTAATTCTGCGTCCCAAACATCGGAATAAAAAGTGATCAAAAATTGTCACATGCCCGAAATAGTACCAATAATAACATCAACTCGTCCCGCAAAAAATAAAACCTCACATAACTTGGTGGGTCAAAATACGGAAAAATTATAGCTCTGACAATGTGGTGATGCAAAAACTAGTTTTACAATAAAAAGCGTTTTTTAGCGTGCAACAGTTGCCAAACATAAAAACCCGCCATAATAGTAAGTCCAACCCCCTTTATCACCCCCTTAGTTAGGGAAAAATAATAAAATAAAAAAATGTATTTATTTCCATTTTCCCATTAGGCTTAGGGTTAGGGCTAGGGTTAGGGCTAGGGTTAAGGCTAGAGCTGAAATTAGGGTTAGGGGTGTGTTGGGGTTAGGGTTGGAGTTAGAATTGGGGGGGTTTCCATTGTTTAGGCACATCAGGTGCTCTCCAAACACAACATGGCATCTGATCTCAATTCCAGCCAATTCTGTGTTGAAAAAGTCAAACGGTGCTCCTTCCCTTCCAAGCTCTGCCATGCGCCCAAACAGTGGTTTACCCCCACATATGGGGTATCAGCGTACTCAGGACAAATTTCACAATAGCTCTTGGGGTCCTGTTATCCTTGGAAAAATTAAAATTGGGGGTGAAAAGATCACTTTTGTGGAAAAAATATGATTTTTTAATTGTACGTTTGTACATTATAAACTTTTGTGAAGCCCTTGGAGGTTCAAAGTTCTCGCCATACATCTAGATAAGTTCCTTGGGGGGTCTAGTTTCTAAAATGTTGTCATTTGTGGGAGGTTTCCACTGTTTTGGCACATCAGGGGCTTTCCAAAAGCAACATGGCGTCTGATCTCAATTCCAGCTAAAAAAGTCAAATGGCGCTGCTTCCCTTCCGAGCTCTGCCATGTGCACAAATAGTCATTTATCCCCACATGTGGGGTATCAGCGTACTCAGGACAAATTGCACAATACCTTTTGGGGTCCTGTTACCCTTGGGAAAAATAAAAATTGGGGTGAAAAGATCTTTTTTTGGAAAAAATATGATTTTTTAATTGTACGACTGTTAGTGTTGAGCAATACCATCCGATACCCTAAAATATCGGATCGGATGGTATCGGCCCGATACGAAAAAAGTATCGGGTATCGCCGATTCCGATACCGGAAGTCCCATTCGAGTCTATGGGACTTCCGGTATCGGAATAAGAAAAACCCTTTTCTGTCCTTGTACAGCCTCTCGGGGGGGTGTACGGACCTTCCGGGGGTCTGTGCCGACTGCCTGGGGGTCTGTGCGGACTGCCTGTGGTCTATGCCGGCCTGACGGTGGTCTGTACCGACTGTCCGGGTGTCTGTGCAGGCTGCGGAGGGCTGTGCGGCCTGCCGGTGGTCTGCACCGACTGCCCGGGGGTCTGTGCGGACTGCCGGGGGGCTGTGCCGGCCTGCCGGTGGTCTGTACCGACTGACCGGGGGTCTGTGCGGACTGCCGGGGGGCTGTGCCGGCCTGCCGGTGGTCTGTGCCAACTGTCCGGGGGTCTGAGCGGACTGCGGGGGTCTGTGCAGGATTGTCCATAGGGCGATGCCTGCTACCATGACGGTGATTGACACATTAGCCAATGATGGGACAGTAGTAGTCCCATCATCCGGCTAATGTGTTGAATGTACAAAAAAAAAAAATACATACTAAATGCTACATACATACTACATACATGCTACATACATGCAATATACAGTATATACTACATGCATGCAACATACATACATACTGCATATATACCACATGCATTCAACATGCATACTACATATATACCACATATATACTACATGCATGCAACATGCATACCATATATATACCACATATATACTACATGCATGCAACATGCATACTACATATATACCACATATACCGGGGGGCTGTGCCGACTGTCCGGGGGTCTGTACCGGCCTGCCGGGGGGCTGTGCCGACCTGCCGGTGGTCTGTACCGACTGTCCGGGGGTCTGAGCGGACTGCCGGGGGTCTGTACCGGCCTGCCGGGGGGGCTGTACCGACTGTCTGGGGGTCTTAGCGGACTGCCGGGGGTCTGTACTGGCCTGCCGGGGGGCTGTGCTGGCCTGCCGGTGGTCTGTACCGACTGTGCGGGGGTCTGTGCAGGCTGCGGGGGTCTGTACCGGCCTGCCGGGGGCTGTGCTGGCCTGCCGGTGGTCTGTACCGACTGTCCGGGGGTCTGAGCGGACTGCCGGGGGTCTGTACCGGCCTGCCAGGGGGCTGTGCCGGCCTGCTGGGGGGCTGTGCCGACTGTCCGGGGGTCTGTGCAGGCTGCGGGGTTCTGTACCGGACTGCCGGGGGCTGAGCCGGCCTGCCGGTGGTCTGTACCAACTGTCCGGGGGTCTGAGCGGACTGCCGGGGGTCTGTACCGGCCTGCCGAGGGGCTGTGCTGGCCTGCCGGGGGGCTGTGCCGACTGTCCGGGGGTCTGTGCAGGCTGCGGGGGTCTGTGCAGGCATACACTAGTAGTCCCATCATCCGGCCTATGTGTTGAATGTAAGAAAAAAAAAATACATACTACAAACATACTACATGCTACATACATACTACATACATGCAACATACATGCAACATATATACTGCATGCATGCAACATGCATACATACTGCATATATACCACATGCATGAAGCATGCATACTACATATATACCACATATATACTACATGCATGCAACATGCATACTACATATATACCACATATACCGGGGGGCTGTGCCGACTGTCCGGGGGTCTGTGCCGACTGCCCGGGGGTCTGTACCGGCCTGCCAGGGGGCTGTGCCGGCCTGCCGGTGGTCTGTACCGACTGTCCGGGGGTCTGTGTTGGCTGCGGGGGTTTGTAACGGCCAGCCGGGGGGCTGTGCCGGCCTGCCGGTGATCTGTACCGACTGTCCGGGGGTCTGAGCGGTCTGCAGGGGGTCTGTACCGGCCTGCCGGGGGGCTGTGCTGGCCTGCCGATGGTCTGTACGGACTGTGCGGGGGTCTGTTCAGGCTGCAGGGGTCTGTACCGGCCTGCCGGGGGGCTGTGCCGGCCTACCGGTGGTCTATACCGACTGTCCGGGGGTCTGAGCGGACTGCCGGGGGTCTGTACTGGCCTGCCGGGGGGCTGTGCCAGCCTGCCGGTGGTCTGCACCGACTGTCTGGGGGTCTGAGCGGACTGCCCGTGGTCTGTACCGGCAGTGCTGGGGGGCTGTGCCGGCCTGCCGGGGGGCTGTGCCGACTGTCCGGGGGTCTGTGCCGATTGCCCGGGGGTCTGTGCCGACTGCCGGGGGTCTGTACCGACCTGCCGGGGGGCTGTGCTGGCCTGCCAGGGGGCTGTGCCGACTGTCCGGGGGTCTGTGCAGGCTGCGGGGGTCTGTGCAGGCGTCGTCCGATGGGACTACATGTCCCATCGGGCGATGCCTGCTACCATGACGGTGATTGACACATTAGCCAATGATGGGACAGTAGTAGTCCCATCATCCGGCCTATGTGTTGAATGTAAGAAAAACAAAAAATACATACTACATACATACTACATGCTACATACATACTACATACATGCTTCATACATGCAACATATATACTACATGTATGCAACATACATACATACTGCATATATACCACATGCATGCAACATGCATACTACATATATACCACATATATACTACATGCATGCAACATGCATACCACATATATACCACATATACCGTGGGGCTGTGCCGACTGTCTGGGGGTCTGTGCCGACTGCCCGGGGGTCTGTACCGGCCTGCCGGGGGCTGTGCCGGCCTGCCGGTGGTCTGTACCGACTGTCCGGGGGTCTGTGCAGACTGCGGGGGTCTGTACCGGCCTGCCGGAGGGCTGTGTCAGCCTGCCGGTGGTCTGTACCGACTGTCCGGGGGTCTGAGCGGACTGCCGGGGGTCTGTACTGGCCTGCCGGGGGGCTGTGCTGGCCTGACGGGTGGCTGTGCCGACTGTCCAGGGGTCTGTGCGGACTGCCGGGGGTCTGTACCGGACTGCCGGGGGGCTGTGCTGGCCTGCCGGGGGGATGTGCCGGCCTGCCGGTGGTCTGTACTGACTGTGCGGGGGTCTGTGCAGGCTGCGGGGGTCTGTACCGGCCTGCCGGGGGGCTGTGCCGGCCTGCCGGTGGTCTATACCGACTGACCGGGGGTCTGAGCAGGCTGCGGGGGTCTGTGCAGGATTGTCCGATGGGACTACAAGTCCCATCGGGCGATGCCTGCTACCATGACACATTAGCCAATGATGGGACAGTAGTAGTCCCATCATCCGGCCTATGTGTTGAATGTAAAAAAAAAAAAATACATACTACATACTACATACATAGTACATACATGCTACATACATACTACATGCATGCAACATACATACATACTACATATATACCACATGCATGCAACTTGCATAATACATACAGTGGGGCAAAAAAGTATTTAGTCAGTCAGCAATAGTGCAAGTTCCACCACTTAAAAAGATGAGAGGCGTCTGTAATTTACATCATAGGTAGACCTCAACTATGGGAGACAAACTGAGAAAAAAAAATCCAGAAAATCACATTGTCTGTTTTTTTTTTCATTTTATTTGCATATTATGGTGGAAAATAAGTATTTGGTCAGAAACAAAATTTCATCTCAATACTTTGTGATATATCCTTTGTTGGCAATGACAGAGGTCAAACGTTTTCTGTAAGTCTTCACAAGGTTGCCACACACTGTTGTTGGTATGTTGGCCCATTCCTCCATGCAGATCTCCTCTAGAGCAGTGATGTTTTTGGCTTTTCGCTTGGCAACACGGACTTTCAACTCCCTCCAAAGGTTTTCTATAGGGTTGAGATCTGGAGACTGGCTAGGCCACTCCAGGACCTTGAAATGCGTCTTACGAAGCCACTCCTTCGTTGCCCTGGCGGTGTGCTTTGGATCATTGTCATGTTGAAAGACCCAGCCACGTTTCATCATCAATGCCCTTGCTGATGGAAGGAGGTTTGCACTCAAAATCTCACGATACATGGCTCCATTCATTCTTTCATGTACCCGGATCAGTTGTCCTGGCCCCTTTGCAGAGAAACAGCCCCAAAGCATGATGTTTCCACCACCATGCTTTACAGTAGGTATGGTGTTTGATGGATGCAACTCAGTATTCTTTTTCCTCCAAACACGACAAGTTGTGTTTCTACCAAACAGTTCCAGTTTGGTTTCATCAGACCATTGGACATTCTCCCAAAACTCCTCTGGATCATCCAAATGCTCTCTAGCAAACTTCAGACGGGCCCGGACATGTACAGGCTTAAGCAGTGGGACACGTCTGGCACTGCAGGATCTGAGTCCATGGTGGCGTAGTGTGTTACTTATGGTAGGCCTTGTTACATTGGTCCCAGCTCTCTGCAGTTCATTCACTAGGTCCCCCCGCGTGGTTCTGGGATTTTTGCTCACCGTTCTTGTGATCATTCTGACCCCACGGGGTGGGATTTTGCGTGGAGCACCAGATCGAGGGAGATTATCAGTGGTCTTGTATGTCTTCCATTTTCTAATTATTGCTCCCACAGTTGATTTCTTCACTCCAAGCTAGTTGGCTATTGCAGATTCAGTCTTCCCAGCCTGGTGCAGGGCTACAATTTTGTTTCTGGTGTCCTTTGACAGCTCTTTGGTCTTCACCATAGTGGAGTTTGGAGTCAGACTGTTTGAGGGTGTGCACAGGTGTCTTTTTATACTGATAACAAGTTTAAACAGGTGCCATTACTACAGGTAATGAGTGGATGAAAGAGGAGACTCTTAAAGAAGAAGTTACAGGTCTGTGAGAGCCAGAAATCTTGATTGCTTGTTTCTGACCAAATACTTATTTTCCACCATAATATGCAAATAAAATGAAAAAAAAACAGACAATGTGATTTTCTGGATTTTTTTTTCTCAGTTTGTCTCCCATAGTTGAGGTCTACCTATGATGTAAATTACAGACACCTCTCATCTTTTTAAGTGGTGGAACTTGCACTATTGCTGACTGACTAAATACTTTTTTGCCCCACTGTATATACCACATATATACTACATGCATGCAACATACATATATAATACATGCAACATGCAAACTACATGCATGCAACACACATACATACTACATATATACCACATGCATGCAACATGCAAACTACATATATACCACATATATACTACATGCATGCTACATATATACCACATGCATGCAACATACATATATACAACATATATACTACATGCAACATACATACTACATATATACTTCATGCGTACTACATATATACCACATGCATGCAACATGCATACTACATATATACCAAATGCATGCAACATACATATATTAAACATGTATACTACATTCATGCAACATGCATACTACATATATACCACATATACTACATGCATGCAACATACATACAACATGTATACTACATTCATGCAACATGCATACTACATATATACCACATATACTACATGCATGCAACATACATAAATACTACATGCAACATGCATACTACATATATACTACATGCATGCAACATACATACTACATATATACCACATGCATGCAACATGCATACTATATATATACTACATATATACTACATGCATGCAACATACATATATACTACATATATACCACATATATACTACATGCATGCAACATATATATAATACATATATACTACATGCAACATACATACTACATACATACTACATATATACCTCATGCATGCAACATGCATACTATATATACTACATGCATGCAACATACATATATACTACATGCATGCAACATACATACTACATATATATCACATGCATGCAACATGCATACTACATATATACTACATATATACTACATGCACGCAACATACATATATACTACATATATACTGCATGCAACATACATACTACATATATACTACATGCATGCAACATACATATATACAACATATACTACATGCATGCAACATACATATATACTGCATATATACTACATGCAACATAGATACTACATATATACAACATGCATGCAACATACATATATGCTACATATATACTACATGCAACATACATACTACATATACACTACATGCATGCAACATACATATATACTACATATATACCACATGCATGCAACATGCATACTACATATATACTACATATACACTCACTGGCCACTTTATTAGGTACACCATGCTAGTAAGGGGTTGGACCCCCTTTTGCCTTCAGAACTGCCTCAATTCTTCGTGGCAGAGATTCAACAAGGTGCTGGAAGCTTTCCTCAGAGATTTTGGACCATATTGACATGATGGCATCACACAGTTGGCGCAGATTTGTCGGCTGCACATCCCTGATGCGAATCTCCCGTTCCACCACATCCCAAAGATGCTCTATTGGATTGAGATCTGGTGACTGAGGAGGCCATTTGAGTACAGTAAACTCATTGTCATGTTCAAGAAACCAATCTGAGATGATTCGAGCTTTATGACATGGCGCATTATCCTGCTGAAAGTAGCCATCAGATGTTGGGTACATTGTGGTCATAAAGGGATGGACATGGTCAGCAACAATACTCAGGTAGGCTGTGGCGTTGCAACGATGCTCAATTGGTACCAAGGGGCCCAAAGAGTGCCCAGAAAAAATTCCCCACACCATGACACCACCACCACCAGCCTGAACCGTTGATACAAGGCAGGATGGATCCATGCTTTCATGTTGTTTACGCCAAATTCTGACCCTACCATCCGAATGTCGCAGCAGAAATCGAGACTCATCAGACCAGGCAACGTTTTTCCAATCTTCTACTGTCCAATTTCGATGAGCTTGTGCAAATTGTAGCCTCAGTTTCCTGTTCTTAGCTGAGAGGAGTGGTACCCAGTGTGGTCTTCTGCTGCTGTAGCCCATCTGCCTCAAAGTTCGACGCACTGTGCGTTCAGAGATGCTCTTCTGCCTACCTTGGTTGTAACGGGTGGCAATTTGAGTCACTGTTGCCTTTCTATCAGCTCGAACCAGTCTGCCCATTCTCCTCTGACCTCTGGCATCAACATGGCATTTCCGGCCACAGAACTGCCGCTCACTGGATTTTTTTTCTTTTTCGGACCATTCTCTGTAAACCCTAGAGATGGTTGTGCGTGAAAATCCCAGTAGATCAGCAGTTTCTGAAATTCTCAGACCAGCCCTTCTGGCACCAACAATCATGCCACGTTCAAAGGCACTCAAATCACCTTTCTTCCCCATACTGATGCTCGGTTTGAACTGCAGGAGATTGTCTTGACCATGTCTACATGCCTAAATGCACTGAGTTGCCGCCATGTGATTGGCTGATTAGAAATTAAGTCTTAACACACAGTTGGACAGGTGTACCTAATAAAGTGGCCAGTGAGTGTATACTACATGCATGCAACATACATATATACTACATACAATACATTCATACAATACATACATATAGACATACAGTACATATAGCATAGAGTACATACTCACCATCACTTGTCACTTTGATCCCCGAAGCCATTGTCATCTATGGAATAAATATTTAAATAAAAAAGCACCAATAAACTCACCCCTGATCCGCAGAAGTCCATGGGTGTCCCACGACGATCTTGTGTGGAGAACAGCAGCATCAGCTGATGCTACCGTTCTCTACGGGCTCCAGGAAACCAGTGTCTGGAGGTAGGTATAAATCCGCCCAGTATTCCTCCGCCACTGTAAAGAAAAAAAAAATGTCCCTAGTCTCACTTTATGGCAAAAGCTGCGTGGGAAATTTCTCACACAGCAATGGCATAAAATGAGACTAGAGACTTTTTTTTTGTTTTTTACAGTGGCGGAGGAATACAGGGCGGAAGGATGCTTACCTCCCGACACTGGTTTCCTGGAGCCCGTAGGGAACGGTAGCATCAGCTGATGCTGCTGTTCTCCACGCAAGATCGTCGTGGGACACCCGTGGACTTCTGCGGATCAGGGGTGAGTATATTGGTGCTTTGTTATTTTAATATTTATTCCACAGATGACAATGGCTTCGGGGATCAAAGTGACAAGTGATGGTGAGTATGTACTCTATGTTATATGTACTGTATGTCTATATGTATGTATTGTATGAATGTATTGCATGTAGTATATATGTATGTTGCATGCATGTAGTATATATGTAGTGTATATGTAGTACGCATGTTGCATGCATGTGGTATATATGTAGTATGTATGTATGTTGCATGCATGTAGTATATATGTATGTTGCATGCATGTAGTATATATGTAGTATGCATGTTGCATGCATGTGGTATATATCTAGTATGCATGTAGTATATATGTAGTATGTATGTTGCATGCATGTAGTATATATGTAGTATGTATGTTGCATGTAGTATATATGTTGTATATATGTATGTTTCATGCATGTGGTATATATGTAGTATGCATGTAGTATATATGTGGTATATATGTAGTTTGCATGTTGCATGCATGTGGTATATATGTAGTATGTATGTATGTTGCATGCATGTTGCATGTAGTATATATGTATGTTGCATGCATGTAGTATATATGTAGTATGTATGTTGCATGTAGTATATATGTAGTAAATATGTATGTTGCATGCATGTTGTATGTATGTGGTATATATGTAGTATGCATGTTGCATGCATGTGGTATGTATGTAGCATGTATGTAGTATGTATGTAGCATGTATGTAGTATGTATTTTTTTTATATTCAACACATAGGCTGGATGATGGGACTATTACTGTCCCATCATTGGCTAATGTGTCAATCACCGTCATGGTAGCAGGCATCGCCCGATGGGACTTGTAGTCCCATCGGACGATCCTGCACAGACCCCCGCAGCCTGCTCAGACCCCCGGACAGTCGGTATAGACCACCGGCAGGCCAGCACAGCCCCCCGGCAGGCCGGTACAGACCCCCGCAGCCTGCACAGACCCCCACACAGTCGGTACAGACCACCGGCAGGCCAGCACAGCCCCCCGGCAGGCCGGTACAGACCCCCGGCAGGCCGCTCAGACCCCTGGACAGTCGGTACAGGCCACCGGCAGGCCGGCACAGCCCACCAGCAGGCCGGTAAAGACCCCCGGGCAGTCGGCACAGAACCCTGGACAGTCGGCGCGCCCCACGGTATATGTGGTATATATGTAGTATGCATGTTGCATGCATGTAGTATATATGTGGTATATATGTAGTATGCATGTTGCATGCATGTGGTATATATGCAGTATGTATGTATGTTGCATGCATGTAGTATATAGGTTGCATGTATGTAGCATGTATGTAGTATGTATGTAGCATGTATTATGTATGTAGTATGTATTTTTTTTTCTTACATTCAACACATAGGCCGGATGATGGGACTACTACTGTCGCATCATTGGCTAATGTGTCAATCACCGTCATGGTAGCAGGCATCGCCCGATGGGACTTGTAGTCCCATTGGACGATGCCTGCACAGACCCCCGCAGCCTGCACAGACCCCCGGACCGTCGGCACAGCCCCCCGGCAGGCCAGCACAGCCCCCCGGCAGGCCAGTGCAGACCCCCGGCAGTCCGCACAGATCCCCGGGCAGTCGGCACAGACCCCGGACAGTCGGCACAGCCCCCCCGGCAGGCCAGCACAGCCCCCCAGCAGGCCGGTACAGACCCCCGGCAGTCCGCTCAGACCCCCGGACAGTCGGTACAGACCACCGGCAGGCCGGCACAGCCCCCCGGCAGGCCGGTACAGACCCCCGCAGTTTGCACAGACCCCCGGACAGTCGGTACAGACTACTGGCAGGCCGGCACAGCCCCCCGGCAGGCCGGTACAGACCCCCGGCAGTCCGCTCAGACCCCCGGACAGTCGGTACAGACCACCGGCAGGCTGGTACAGCCCCCCGGCAGGCCGCTGCAGACCCCCGCAGCCTGCACAGACACCCGGACAGTCGGTACAGACTACCGGCAGGCCGGTACAGACCCCCGGGCAGTCGGCACAGACCCCCGGTATATGTGGTATATATGTAGTATGCATGTTGCATGCATGTAGTATATCTGTGGTATATACAGTCATATGTAAAAGTTTGGGCACCCCTATTAATGTTAACCTTTTTTCTTTATAACAATTTTGGTTTTTGCAACAGGTATTTCAGTTTCATATATCTAATAACTGATGGACTCAGTTATATTTCTGGATTCAAATGAGGTTTATTGTACTAACAGAAAATGTGCAATCTGCATTTAAACAAAATTTGACCAGTGCAAAAGTATGGGCACCCTTATCATTTTCTTGATTTGAACACTCCTAACTACTTTTTACTGACTTCCTAAAGCACTAAATTGGTTTTGTAACCTCATTGAGCTTTGATCTTCATAGCCAGGTGTATCAAATCATAAGAAAAGGTATTTAAAGTGGCCACTTGCAAGTAGTTCTCCTATTTGATTCTCCTATGAAGAGTGGCATCATGGGCTCCTCAAAACAACTCTCAAATGATCTGAAAACAAAGATTATTCAACATAGCTTTTCAGGGGAAGGATACAAAAAGTTGACTCAGAGATTTAACCTGTCAGTTTCCACTGTGAGGAACATAGTAAGGAAATGGAAGAACAGAGGTACAGTTCTTGTTAAGCCCAGAAGTGGCAGGCCAAGAAAAATATCAGAAAGGCAGAGAAGAAGAATGGTGAGAACAGTCAAGGACAATCCACAGACCACCTCCAAAGACCTGCAGCATCATCTTGCTGCAGATGGTGTCACTGTGCATCGGTCAACAATACAGCGCACTTTGCACAAGGAGAAGCTGTATGGGAGAGTGATGCGAAAGAAGCCGTTTCTGCAAGCACGCCACAAACAGAGTCGCCTGAGGTATGCAAAAGCACATTTGGACAAGCCAGTTACATTTTGGAATAAGGTCCTGTGGACTGATGAAACAAAGATTGAGTTGTTTGGTCATACAAAAAGGCGTTATGCATGCGCTGTATTGTTGACCGATGCACAGTGACACCATCTGCAGCAAAATGATGCTGCAGGTCTTTGGAGGTGGTCTGTGGATTGTCCTTGACTGTTCTCACCATTCTTCTTCTCTGCCTTTCTGATATTTTTCTTGGCCTGCCACTTCTGGGCTTAACAAGAACTGTACCTGTGTTCTTCCATTTCCTTACTATGTTCCTCACAGTGGAAACTGACAGGTTAAATCTCTGAGACAACTTTTTGTATCCTTCCCCTGAAAAGCTATGTTGAATAATCTTTGTTTTCAGATCATTTGAGAGTTGTTTTGAGGAGCCCATGATGCCACTCTTGATAGGAGAATCAAATAGGAGAACTACTTGCAAGTGGCCACCTTAAATACCTTTTCTCATGATTTGATACACCTGGCTATGAAGTTCAAAGCTCAATGAGGTTACAAAACCAATTTAGTGCTTCAGGAAGTCAGTAAAAAGTAGTTAGGAGTGTTCAAATCAAGAAAATGATAAGGGTGCGCATACTTTTGCACTGGTCAAATTTTGTTTAAATGCAGATTGCACATTTTCTGTTAGTACAATAAACCTCATTTGAATCCAGAAATATAACTGAGTCCATCAGTTATTAGATATATAAAACTGAAATAGCTGTTGCAAAAACCAAAATTGTTATAAAGAAAAAAGGTTAACATTAATAGGGGTGCCCAAACTTTTACATATGACTGTATGTAGTATGCATGTTGCATGCATGTGGTATATATGAAGTATGTATGTATGTTGCATGTATGTAGCATGTATGTAGTATGTATGTAGCATGTAGTATGTATGTAGTATGTATTTTTTTTTTTTACATTCAACACATAGGCCGGATGATGGGACTACTACTGTCCCATCATTGGCTAATGTGTCAGTCACCGTCATGGTAGCGGGCATCCCCCGATGGGACTTGTAGTCCCATCGGACGATGCCTGCACAGACCCCCGCAACCTGCACAGACCCCCGGACAGTCGGCACAGCCCCCCGGCAGGCCGATACAGCCCCCCGGCAGGCCGGTACAGACCCCCGGGCAGTCGGCACAGACCCCCGGACAGTCGGCACAGCCCTCCGGTATATGTGGTATATATGTAGTATGCATGTAGTATATATGTTGCATGTATGTAGCATGTATGTAGTATGTATGTAGCATGTAGTATGTATGTAGTATGTATTTTTTTTTACTTACATTCAACACATAGGCCGGATGATGGGACTACTACTGTCACATCATTGGCTAATGTGTCAATCACCGTCATGGTAGCAGGCATCGCCCAATGGGACTTGTAGTCCCATCGGACGATGCCTGCACATACCCCCGCAGCCTGCACAGACCCCCGGACAGTCGGCACAGCCCCCCGGCAGGCCAGCACAGCCCCCCGGCAGGCTGGTACAGACCCCCGGCAGTCCGCACAGACCCCCGGGCAGTCGGCACAGACCCCCGGACAGTCGGCACAGCCCCCGGGCAGGCTGGCACAGCCCCCTGGCAGGCCGGTACAGACCCCCGGCAGTCCGCTCAGACCCCCGGACAGTCGGTACAGACCACAGGCAGGCCGGCACAGCCCCCCGGCAGGCCAGTACAGACCCCCGCAGCCTGCACAGCCCCCCGGACAGTCAGTACAGACTACCGGCAGGCCGGCACAGCCCCCCGGCAGGCCGGTACAGACCCCCGGCAGTCCGCTCAGACTCCCGGGCAGTCGGCACAGACCCCCGGACAGTCGGCACAGCCCCCTGGTATATGTGGTATATATGTAGTATGCATGTTGCATGCATGTAGTATATATGTGGTATATATGTAGTATGCATGTTGCCTGCATGTAGTATATATGTGGTACAGTTGTGGCCAAAAGTATTGACACCCCTGCAATTCTGTCAGATAATACTCAGTTTCTTCCTGAAAATGATTGCAAACACAAATTCTTTGGTATTATTATCTTCATTTAATTTGTCTTAAATGAAAAAACACAAAAGAGAATGATGCAAAAAGCAAAACCTTGATCATTTCACACAAAACTCCAAAAATGGGCCAGACAAAAGTATTGGCACCCTCAGCCTAATACTTGGTTGCACAACCTTTAGCCAAAATAACTGTGACCAACCGCTTCCGGTAATCATCAATGAGTTTCTTACAATGCTCTGCTGGAATTTTAGACCATTCTTCTTTGGCAAACTGCTCCAGGTCCCTGATGCTAGAAGGCTGCCTTCTCCAAACTGCCATTTTTAGATCTCTCCACAGGTGTTCTATGGGATTCAGGTCTGGACTCATTGCTGGCCACCTTAGAAGTCTCCAGTGCTTTATCTCAAACCATTTTCTAGTGCTTTTTTAAGTGTGTTTTGGGTCATTGTCCTGCTGGAAGACCCATGACCTCTGAGGGAGACCCAGCTTTCTCACACTGGGCCCTACATTATGCTGCAAAATTTGTTGGTAGTCTTCAGACTTCACAATGCCATGCACACGGTCAAGCAGTCCAGTGCCAGAGGCAGCAAAGCAACCCCAAAACATCAGGGAACCTCAGCCATGTTTGACTATAGGGACCGTGTTCTTTTCTTTGAATGCCTCTTTTATTCTCCTGTAAACTCTATGTTGATGCCTTTGCCCAAAAAGCTCTACTTTTGTCTCATCTGACCAGAGAACATTCTTCCAAAACGTTTTAGGCTTTTTCAGGTAAGTTTTGGCAAACTCCAGCCTGGCTTTTTTATGTCTCGGGGTAAGAAGTGGGGGTCTCCTACCATACAGTCCCTTTTCATTCCGACGCCGATGGATAGTACGGGTTGACACTGTTGTACCCTCAGACTGCAGGGCAACTTGAACTTGTTTGGATGTTAGTCGAGGTTCTTTATCCAACATCCGCACAATCTTGCGTTGAAATCTCTTGTCAATTTTTCTTTTCTGTCCACATCTTGGGAGGTTAGCCACAGTGCCATGGGCTTTAAACTTCTTGATGACACTGCGCACGGTAGACACAGGAACATTCAGGTCTTTGGAGATGGACTTGTAGCCTTGAGATTGCTCATGCTTCCTCACAATTTGGTTTCTCAAGTCCTCAAACAGTTCTTTGGTCTTCTTTCTTTTCTCCATGCTCAATGTGGTACACACAAGGACACAGGACAGAGGTTGAGTCAACTTTAATCCATGTCAACTGGCTGCAAGTGTGATTTAGTTATTGCCAACACATGTTAGGTGCCACAGGTAAGTTACAGGTGCTGTTAGTTACACAAATTAGAGAAGCATCACATGATTTTTCGAACAGTGCCAATACTTTTGTCCACCCTCTTTTTTATGTTTGGTGTGGAATTAAATCCAATTTGGCTTTAGGACAATTCTTTTTGTGTTTTTTCATTTAAGATAAAGTAAATAAAGATAATAATACCAAAGAATTTGTGTTTGCAATCATTTTCAGGAAGAAACTGAGTATTATCTGACAGAATTGCAGGGGTGTCAATACTTTTGGCCACAACTGTATATATGTAGTATGCATGTTGAATGCATGTGGTATATATGCAGTATGTATGTATGTTGCATGTATGTAGCATGTATGTAGTATGTATGTAGCATGTAGTATGTATGTAGTATTTTTTTTTTTTTTTTACATTCAACACATAGGCCGGATGATGGGACTACTACTGTCCCATCATTGGCTAATGTGTCAATCACCGTCATGGTAGCAGGCATCGCCCGATGGGACTTGTAGTCCCATCGGACAATGCCTGCACAGACCCCCGCAACCTGCACAGACCCCCGGACAGCGGGCACAGCCCCCCGGCAGGCCGGTACAGACCCCCGGCAGGCCGCTCAGATCCCCGGACAGTCGGTACAGACCACCGGCAGGCCGGCACAGCCCCCCGGCAGGCCGGTACAGACCTCCAGGCAGTCGGCACAGACCCCCGGGCAGTCGGCACAGACCACCGGGAGGCCGGTACGGACCCCCGGCAGTCTGCACAGATCCCCAGGCAGTTGACACAGACCCCCGGCAGGCCGGTACAGAACCCCAGGCATTCGGCATAGACCCCCCGGAAGGCCCGAACTGACGGCGCATCATGATGCACACAGACCGCGCATCATGATGACGTCATTTCGGCAGCCAATCAGAGCCACAGTAGTGGCTCTTTGCATTATGGGAACTTCCGATTCCGATATCCGATATTGAAAAAATATCGGTACTCGGTATCGGAATTCCGATACAGCGAATATCGGCCGATATTTGCAGTATCGGAATGCTCAACACTAACGGCTGTATGTTATAAACATTTGTGAAGCCTTTGGGGGTTGAAAGTTATCACCACATATCTAGATAAGTTCCTTGGTGGGTCTAGTTTCCAAAATGGGGTCACTAGTGGGGGGTTTCCACTGTTTAGGCACATCAGGGGCTCTCCAAATGTGACATAGCGTCCGATCTGAATTCCAGCCAATTTTGAAAAAGTCAAACGGCACTCCATCCCTTCTGAGCTCTGCCATGTGCCGAAACAGTGGTTCTTCCCCACATATCAGGTATCAGTGTACTCAGGGCAAATTGCACAACAACTTTTGTAGCTAAATTACTCCTGTTACCCTTGGTAAAATAAAAAAAATTGGACCTGAAGTAATTTTTTTGTGAAAATGTTCATTTTTCTTAAACATTCAAAAAATTCCTGTGACGCACCTGAAGGGTTAATAAACTTCTTGAATGTGGTTTTAAGCACCTTGAGGGGTCCAGTTTTTAGAATGTTGTCACTTTTGGGTATTTTCTATCATGTAGACCCCTCAAAGTGACTTCAAAAGTCATGTGGTCTCTAAAAATAAAATGGTGTTGTAAAAATGAGAAATCCCTGGTCAACTTTTAACCCTTATAACTTCCTAACAAAAAAAAAAATTTGGCTCCAAAATTGTGCTGATGTAAAGTAAACATATGGGAAAGTCCTATTTATTAAGTTTTTCGTGTGCCATATATCTGTGATTTAAGGGTATAAAAATTCAAAGTTGGAAAACTGCAACATTTTTAAAATTTTTGCCAAAGTTCAGTTTTTTTCACACATAAACGCAAGTTATATGAATGAAATTTTACCACTAACATGAAACACAATATGTTATGAGAAAACATTGTCAGAATCACCGGGATCCATGGAAGCGTTCCAGAGTTATTACCTCATAAAGGGACAGTGGTCAGAATTGTAAATTGTAAAAATTGGCCCGGTCATGAACGTACAAACCACCCTTGGGGGTAAAGGGGTTAACGAGTGGACATCTTTTCACTGAAAAGCGTGCAGACCAAATTACAAAAAGTCTGTTTCATTCTGAAAGTTTTATAAAATTCAAGTAGAATTGTATTTCACTCAAATAAATTCGCTCATCTTTCTTCAACTTACATTTTTGAATGTGTTTTAAAAAGAAAATGTATAGTAAAATAAAATCCTTTGTTAATTATAATAACACAAAGCACGCAAAATTGTGCACCATGAGCAAGCCGTGATTTTGAATGATATTTATTTATATATTTACAATATTTATGAAAGACAATATTTTTGGTTGTATATTACAAACAGTAGTAATGTGCAGTTTTGTCATAATGTTGACAGTTCTTACTATCGTTCTGCACCACAAACAATGTGATTGTTCCTACTGAAATAGACCGTCTGCTTTCAGGGAAATAAATCCAAATTGTTATAGATTTTATGCAAATGTAGATGATTAAAAGGAAAATTTTTATGCATACAGAGTCAGGAAAAGGTCAGAACAAGTTCTGACCATTAAATCATATCTATTAATTTTAATGGGCATATCTTCCCAGCTGTACAATAATATATGTATAATTGCATTGTTCTAAGCAATAGTGATCTCGGGTCTGTTATTTTAACATGTGTAATGTCATGAAACAGACATGTTGACTACCTAATTTAATTTTAATAGGATCAAGTCAAATGTCTTCTTTACATCTGCATTATTTATTTTAATATTTTGAAATGTTTTTATTGCCTGAGCAATACTTCAGATGTATATCTTTGTAATTAAGCAGCTGGTACTTTTATAGAACCAGTAGACAAGTTTATTGGTTGTCTAGTATAATGTTATGGCTTTCCAATAATACAACTCTGAGGAAGTTTACCCCATAAATATTTTGTGGACTTTAGAGAAAAGCATTATATTATGGATCAATTTCATTTGCTTTAAAGTGAAACAAAACTTAAAAATAGGCTTTAGGCTAAGAAAATGATTTTTATTCATATTTTTTTGTTTAATTGCTTGAATGATAAAAAAATTATGACAAATGTACACTAAAAACAAATGTCTATGAGAATCTCTGTTGCTACCTCTTGTAGTGTCCAGGAGTTTGCTAATGCCATCTATAACATAATGCTAGGAGTGTCACTCTGTCTGAAGCCTTTATAGACTGGACCCCACAGAGTTATTCATCCAAAGATGAGGATTGTGGCCCAGGAGATTGCGGTATGTGTAAGCACTAAACACATACTGCAATCTCCGGCACAACTACTTACCTATCTGGTACTGCTGTGGGGTCTTGCCGTGATGTCAGGAGAGGGCGGGTTGTGGTGCCAGAATCGGCCCCTATGCAGTCCGCGCTTTCCGGCACCATTTTGATGAAGACACACTGCAGTGTCCCTCCAAGAAAATGGCACGGGAAAGCGCGGACTGCACAGTTGCCGATTTTGGCGGCACAATCCCGCCCTCTCCTGACAACACGGCATTTCTGCCCACCAACAAAATGGAGCTGGACAGCATTGTCTGCGCAGGTGCTGATACCAGCGCCACAGTGTCCCCTTACCTCCTCTGCTGACATCACTGATTTATTTAAATATGTAACGGACGCCCACACTTCGCCGCCATTTTAAAAACACAAGATTTCTGCGCCACACGGTGCCTTCGGTCTCTGTCTTAAAAAAAAATGTGTACTATATATAGACATATATAGTACACATATATCTATAAGTATATAGCTATAGAGGATGCTATATATAGATAAGTCAGCAGAGTAGTCCAGCACAGTTTTAACCTATATAGAACATCAACTTAAATTTATTTTACTAGGATTTAATGTGATGTACAAGACATAGTAGTAATTATTTGTGGAGGGTAGAGGAAATGATACATGGTTTTCTAATTATTTACAAAATAAAATCTGAAAATTGTGATAAACATTTATATTGAGCCCCCTGCAGACTGATACCCTAAATGAAATTCTGAATTACCATCTTCCTTCAGATGTAACATAATTATTAAATTGAGTCCATCTATGTGTAATTTACCCATTATAACTACAGCTATTTTGTGAAGGCCTCAGAAGTTTACTTGAGAATAGTAGAGATCAAACTGAATCATGAAATATGAGAAAAATACCAGACAAGTCAAGAATAATCTTGTGAAGAAGAGTACAGTGGAAATAAGTTGTAAAAACAAAAATAGCCCAGGTTTGAACATCTCACAGAGAACTGTTCAATCCAACATCCAAATATTAAAGAAGTATGGTACAACTGTAAATCAATCAACACATGGTCATCCATCCAAGCTCACATCCCAAGCAAAAAGAACACAAATTAGAGAAGTAGCCAAAAGACCCAGTGGTCACTCTGGAAGAGTTGGATAGACAGACAGCAGAAACATTTATAATGGTACAGAAGCAGTCAGTCATGGGCCATGCATGAGGTATCAGGGTCTGGCCCAGCATTTATAGGATTGAGTTGAAGTTTCTTAGCTGGGAGCCCTGATTCCTCATGCAGCACCTTTTTTTTCTAGCACTCTAATCAGCATGTCCATTTATCTATTCTCCCTACAGGTATATAACCCATATTTCTCCACAGACTTTCTTTACTTCTTCTCCTTGCATCACTCGGTACATAACCCAACTTTCCACACAGACTTTCCTTATTTTTATTCTTTGCATCCACTCGGTATATTTTTAAACTAACTACTGATTTACCAACAATGTTATGACCTTGTTTACACTGCCTTGGTCATATGCATCTGACTCTCTCAATTATCTGACCAAGATGAGCACAGATCACTCCCCACTCCTTCACACCAGTGTTGTGAGTTCATTCTCTGGTTCACCAGTTGTGAGTTCTCCTTCCAGACTCCCTCTGGTGGTAACAGGAGGTAGAGAGGCTGATTTGATCTTTGGAGATCTGCCACCTGAGAATGATGATGTCAATTGGATCTCAGGTATCTCAGATTGGATTTAAGACAGCCGACACCCTATTCAGTTGCTGGTGATTTCTTCTGGCTTGTCAGCTCTTGGTTTTCAGCTCTGTTCCAGTCATCTAAAGCTAAGTTTTTCTGCTAATGTTCACACTTGATTTTGATGGTCTATTCAGTTTTTTGGTGTGGTCAGCCAGCTGGGGGCTGTGCTGAATTTCCACTCTTATTTATCTGTATTTACCGATTTGCTTTTTTGTCCCTTATTAGATTGGCCTCTTTTTGCTCTGTCTCAGAATATTTCAGAGTGCTGATATAGTGGGAGAAGTCTAGTGACTTCAGGGTTAATTTTGTTATCAGAAGTGTTGGACATTATTTTTGTAGGGTTTTTGGCAGATTGCAGACAATGTCTTTCCTTTCCTATCCTTTCTAGTTAGTTTGGGCCCCATCGTTTGCTCAGCCTATTTTCCTGCCTGTGTTTGTGTTTTCATCTTGTTTCACCGTCAATACATGTGTGGGGGCTGTCTTTCCTTTGGGGTCTGCTTTGGGGCAGTTAGTTTTCCCCTTTTCTTGCTTTAGGCTTATTTAGTCCACCGGCTGTGACGAAGCGTCTAGGTTCATCGTAGGAACGCTCCACGGCTGCTGCTAGTTGTGTGGTTAGGATCAGGGATCTGCAATCTGCATAGTTACCAACCTCTCTGGTTTTCTGTGACTTAGCTTGTTTTGTTTTTTCCTCCTCGGTGACCCATTCATAGCACACCTGTTAGTGATTCCCGTGCAATTACTCTAACCACCACCTGGGGCAAACTATCTCTAAAAACACCAGTGCAATGACCATACTGGCCACCGGGGAACAAAACCAACCCTGAGCAAAACAGCTCACAGGAAAAAAAAAGGTTACTTGTGCTCTTATCTGACATGATCCAGCATGGATCATGACAGTACCCTCCCCTTAATGAGGGGCCTCTGGGCCCTCAAAACCGCTCCTCATCAGGATCACCTACAGAGGGGATGCCCAGAACCAGAGTTCACCCCAGCAACCACCTGCACTTCAGGCTTATGACAATCGCACCGCTGGTATTGGCAATATAAGTTCTGGAGGCACTACTCATCTCCAAAGCACCGTCCTGTGGAACGAGTTATATATGTAAATGATTGATATGAGCTGGTAAGACTCCACAACACACTTCAAGTAGATGTTTTTTGGTGGGACCCATACACACTCGTTCACACACAGGTCCGGACCTGAATGTTTATTGCCACACATTAGTTTGTCATAATTCGGTGAACTCATTCTGGGATCGACAACAGAGGCATCCCCCGGTGTCACTACACTCACACCCCCGCTATTCACCAAGGGAACACCACCCTCCAACCCCCTACACAACGAGGTCTGTGCCTCCCAGGGTTGGCTAATGGTGAGGGTTGAGATCTGCCCCTACTCCCCCCAGCACACATGCTGCTCACACTGGAGAGGAAGGGGCCTGGGATATGGAGGAAAAATACACTCCTTGGTCGCTTTCCTACAAACAACGAGGAGGGGGCGGCTTCTTCGGTGGTATGGAAGATTTGGCGTGAGCCCCACGGACTATAACACCAGTCTGCTCACTACCGGGATGTGCCCCTTCACCTCGGGGAACCACAGACAGCACCATGGGGACACCAACTTCACCCACCTGTCTGGGTGCGTCCACCTGTATGAGCAAGTTCCACTCCCAGCAGCGACTCTAGGGGGCTTCATTGCCAGCCGCTATTTGATTTTCCGGTTGAGTCAGAGGGAAGGCTCCAGACCCTGATTACTGCTGCTGGAACTGCTTACACACCATGCAGCTCCTAACTCACCTCAGTGAGGCCCAGCAGCAAATGCTCACAGGTCTGAACATGGCCCGAGGCTCACCAGAAAAAAAATGTAGGGTTGGTGATAATGTCACGTGCCTCGTCCTGTGTGACACGGCCAGCAGGCCGGTAACTAATACAACAGGACACGGCACAGGTAAATGTCCAGTGTGACACAGCCTGCAGGCCGGTAACTAACACAACCAGACAAAGGGGATAGGGAAACATTTACAACGGAGGGCCCTGCGATAGGGAACAGGGGGACGTGGAGACCTCCTGCACTCCCCTGAGTCAGTGTCCCTAACGCTCCTAACGTTCTCTATGCCGGTTCCGCACCGGGCACCGCTCAGGAACCTGTAGCCCTGGCACACCCTACACCTATCCCTTGCTAGGGAGCTGGATGGCGCAGGCACTGGCCCCACCGCTGCACTAACACCAACATGAGGAAAAGTGACAAACACGGAAACACTTAGCTTTGCTCTGATGCACTTGCTTCTGGCAACAGAGACCAACCCCTGAGTGCATCTTCCTCCACCATGTCCAACACCTGGGTGCAGCTTTACAGCAACAGCGTCCAGCACTGAGTGCCGCCTTGGAGCCACAGAGTCCAGCACCTGAGTGCAACTGTCCAGCAGCTGAGTCCAGTAAACTGAGTACAGCTCTCAGTAACAGAGTCCAGCAAACTGAGTGCAGCTCTACATCATAGCTGCCACTCCACTAAGCTTTGCAGGAATTCTTCACTGACACGATAGCTGCCACTCCACCATGCTTCACATGAACTCCTCGCTGACACCATAGCTGCCACTCCAGGACTCTCTTCCAGCTCCCTCCTCCACCTCCTTCCTTCACCCAGGATGGTTGGAAAGCCCAACAATAATAATATCACCAACTTCAGTGAGCACTACTGACACACCTTTATAGAGCAAGCACACCTGTTAGTGATTCCCGTGCAATTACTCTAACCACCAGGGGCAAACTATCTCTAAAAACACCAGTGCAATGACCATACTGGCCACCGGGGAACAAAACCAACCCTGAGCAAAACAGCTCACAGGAAAAAAAAAAGGTTACTTGTGCTCTTATCTGACGTGGTCCAGCATGGATCATGACACGTAGCAAAAGAACACTTAGCTTGAGCATGCGGGGACAGAGCTGGAAACTAAGACCCCAGGAGGCAGGAAAAAGTCACCAGCAGGGATAGAGGGTGTCGGTTGTCTTAAATCCAGTCAGAAACTCCCAATGTCCAATTGTCCTCCTCATTATCAGGTGGCAGGCCTCTGTTAATTACATCAGCTCCATTACCTCCTGTAACCACCAGAGGGAGCCCGGAAAGAGAACTCGTGACCCCTCTGTCAATACGACCATCTCCACTACCTTCACCAGCAACCAGAGGTAGGCCAGAAAGTGAATTCACAACTTCTGCCAGTGCTGTGTGGGGTCTGCCAGTGCTGTGTGGGGTCTGCCGGTGCTGTGCAGGCTCTGTGTGGGGCCTGTGCGGGCTGTTCGGGCTTTGTACAGGCTGTGCGGGGCCTGTGCGTGCTTTGTGCGGGGCATGTGCGGGGCCTGTGTGGGCTCTATGCAGGTTCTGTAAGAGCTGTGCGGGCTCTGTGCGGGGCCTGTGCAGGCTCTGTACGGGTTCTATGTGGCCTCTGTACGGGCTGTGCAGAGCCTGTGCAGGCTCTGTATGGGCTGTGCGGGCTCTGTGCAGGGCCTGTGCAGGCTCTGTGTGGGTTCTGTACTGGCTGTGCGGGGCCTGTGCGGGCTCTGTGCGGGCTGCGCAGGCTGTGCGGGGCCTGTTCGGGCTCTGTGTGGGCTGTGCCAGTTCTGTGCCGGCTGTGAGGGCTCTGCTGTCTGTGTGGGCATGGTCCGATGGGACTACTTGTCCCATCTGGCTATGCCCGCTACAGTGACAGCATTAGCGGATGATGGGAAAGTAGTACTCCCATCATCCAGCTAATGTGGAGAATGTAAAAAAAAACACAGAACATACAACATATAACATACAGTAACGCATAACATACAACAAATAACATAGAGTACATACTAACCGCACTCACCTAATTCTCCAAATCCATCGATCACCTGTAAAAAATTTAAAAAAGCAACCTACCCCCCGCCATAATCCCATTAATAACGAGGGTTCCTCGTCAATCTCCCATGGAGAGCAGCCGCATCAGCTGATGCGACCACTCTCCAGGGGCTCCAGCACTGTATCACTGCGCCGAGGTCACAGGAGTTCACCTGTGACTTACGGCAGCACTACAGCATGAGAATTTTCTCATGCAGTAGTGCTGCCATAAAGCAATTCCAGTGACACTCTGCGAGAGGTTATCTCCGGTCGATGTGTCATTGGAGGCCTATAGAGCGGTCACATCTGCTGATGTGACTGTTCTATAGGGGAGATCATCATGGGACACTTGTTTTTAAAGTGGGACTGCGTCGGAAAGTAATTATAGGTTGGTTTGTTTTAGTAAATTTTTTGCAGGTGATCGATGGCTTCCCTAATATCTGGGCATACCTTAAAAATTATGAAAAGCCGTGTCGTGTTTTATTTCATTAAAAATACTTTATTCTTATGTGCGTGTCTTTTTTTAAACCCTTTATTAATATAAGATTAATAATGAATAGGCGTCTTATTGACGCCTCTCCATTATTAACCGGGCTTAATGTCATCTTACAATAGCAAGGTGATATTAACCCCTTATATTACCCCGTATCCCAGCAATACACGGCAGTGGGAAGAGAGGGGCTAAGTGCCAGAATTGGCACATCTTATAGATGCGTCATTTCTGGGGCAGCTGCGGGCTGGCATTTGTAGCCAGGTAGGCCAATATCCATGGCCCCTTCCTAGGCTATGAATATCAACCCACAGCTGTCTGCATAGCCTTTCTGGCTATAAAATATAGGGGACCCCACATTATTTTTGAGGGGTCCCCTATTTTATTAGCCAGTAAAGGCTATGCAGACAGCTGTGGGCTGATATTCATAGCCTGGGAAGGGGCCGTGGGTATTACTATTACCCCCTTCCCAGGCTAGAAATATTGGCCCTCGGCTGTCGGCTTTCCCCCTCTGGCACATGAAATTGTGCGGGAGCTCACGCCACTTTTTTCAATTTTTTTTTTAAATGAAACTTATTGTTCATTAATATACATCGGCCTTGCTACTATTTATCTATCTATCCATAGATAAATCAAAAGATAGATATATCTATAGATATAGGTGTCAATAAGACGCCTATCCATTATTCATCTTATATTAATAAAGGGTTAAAAAAGACACACACACATAAGAATAAAGTATTTTTAATTAAATAAAACACGACATGGTTTTTCATAAGTTTTATTGGTGTGTTCTGTGAGTATGTACTCTATGTTTTGTGGTTGTATGTTATGTGCATGTACTGTATGTTACATGTTGTATGTCCTGTATGTGTTTTTTTTTTAAATTCTTCACACTAGCCGGATAATGGGAATGCTACTTTCCCATCATCCGCTAATTCTGTCACTGTAGCGGGCATAGCCGGATGGGACAAGTAGTTCCATCGGACCATGCCCGCAAAGGCAGCAGAGCCAGCACAGAGCCAGCACAGCCCGCACAGAGCCCACACAGGCCCCACAAAGCCGGCACAGCCCGTACAGAGACCACACATTCCCCTCACAGAGCCCACACAGAGCCGGCACAGAGCCCACACAGGCCCCGCACAGAGCAGGCACAGCCCGCACAGGCCCCACACAGCCCGCATAGAGCCCGCACAGCCCGCACAGAGCCCGCACAGCCCGTACAGAGAAAGCACACAGCAGTGGCAGAGGCCGGCACAGCCCGCAAAGGCCTCGCACAGCCTGCACAGAGCCCACATAGCACTAGCACAGCAATGGCAGAGGCCGGCTCAGCCCGCACAGAGCCCGTACAGTACCGGCACAGCAACGGCAGAGGCCGGCACACACCGTACAGTACTCGCACAGAGCCCGCACAGCACCGGCACAGCAACGGCAGAGCCCGCACAGGCCCCGCACACACACACAGCCCCACAGACCCCCGCACACATTGTCCGCCCGCACACATATTCTCTGCCCACACACATTCTCCGCCCACACACTTTCTCTGCCCATTACTCACATTTCCCATAACACTTACATTGGACTCACTGTACTCGATACGAGTATTAGGAGCTACTCGTAACGAGTACAGCGATTCCGAGTATTTCACTACTCGCTTATCCCTATTTGTAGACATTGTTCCATTTAAAGTAAACAGTAGAATGATGTGCTCTTCCAAAAAGCTCTATCTTGTTCCCATCTATCCACAAGACATCTACTGGCCCTCTAAAAATAGTGGGGACCACCTGCTGTCCCTCTATAAATTGTGAGGGCTGCCTGTTGGCCCTCCATGTTTCTCACTTTACAGTATTCATACAAAAATCAAATTTGCCCACCAAAAATGTATAAATTATATTACAGTAGCAATATACAGCTATGCAAAGCATAGCCAACTGCTGGCCCTCCAAAAATGCTCAGTGAGGGCTGACTGCTGGCCTTCTAAAACTGTTGAGTGAGGGCTGGCTGCTGGCCCTCTAAAATTAGAGATAGGGATGCCTTATTGCCCCCTAAAAATAATGAGGGTCGATTGCTGGCCCTCTAACTGTAGTAAATGCCGCCTGATGACCTGAAAAAAAAAAGGCTGTGACTTTTAAGGTCCCTCCTTCATAAATTTAATAGGATGTGTCTGATCTTGTCTCAAACATTACAAGGTCAGATAATGTGGTAAAATGTTAAAATTACATTTCATAGTGGATTTTTTTTCACCTTTGAAAGCAATGCAAATGTGCAAAAATACTACGTGTGCACATAGTCCTTGGTGTGGAGGAGCATTTTCTCCTATTTATTTTGTCTTATATACAAGTCATTATCCTGGAAAGAATATTTCTTAATACCTTTTTCTAGTAAAATCCATTTTCTCTTCAGTTTAGTATGTTTTATTATAAGCCTGTATATGTGGCATAATATTCTGACAACATTGTTACCACCTGGGACCTGGGATTCAGAGATGCTTTCAATGGTCTTCCCCATCCTCTTCTCATGCCATTTCAGTGCTGTTTCCATCTATTTCAGCAATTTGTAGATCCCTCCAGACCTCCAGTGGATGGATAAATGCTTGAGTATCCCATTGACTTCCATTGTCTTAGGACATGCCCTAGAACATGAAACATATAAAAAATTGCATGTTGGTCAAACAAACATCCAGACTATATACAGTAGATTTGTTTCCTTTTGAATAAGGCTCCAGTTTTAGCTTTCATGTGAGTCAGCTTTTCTTTTATTTCTTTGACAAAGAGACATTCCCCTTATAAGTTGTACTAAATGCCATGTTTGATTAAAAAGACACATTGAACCATTAAAGAGTATTATTTAAACCACATAGTGCATGCAATGCATAGAGCAATGGCATAGTTTAAAAATGTTGTGTTAAATTGTATCTTGCATAAATAAGAAGTCAACATGTAAACTAAGGATATTGAACAAAATAGAAAATGGTGGTGTCTTGTGTTTTTAAATCTTCAAATAAAATCTTCATTAACATTTAATGTCTGTTTAGCTTAGTAAAAAATATATTGCTAATAAATATATATATATATATATATATATATATATCAGTTGTTTAAAGATGATTTTGCTTGTTGTGTAATCTAAGAGACACGTAATGCATATTTACAATGATTCAGGATTTGAAAATGGAAATTTCAATGAGGTGACTTGCCTCGAGCATTGCTGGTGGCAAGGGTATAATACATTTATTAATGTACAAAGTAGTATTAACTTTTTAGTATTTTCGGTGTCACATTGCAGAAAGTGCATTAGAAATAAATCAGAAAACTTTTAGGGATACACAAGCATTTCAAAAAAAGTATTTATTTAGATGATGTGATGGATAGATTAGTTTTTCTAAAATGTGAAAGATTACAAACAAGTTGTCACCTGTCGCCAGATATGTGATATCTTGCTGATCGATGGGTGCCCCAAATTTGGTTTCTGTACCAAATGGCAGAACAGGGAAGAGGAGAGCGGTGTGGAAAGGAGAGGGCAGTGTGAAGGACATGTACCATAAAACAGACAATTTCTGGGTGATATTTTGTTCAGGGAATATAGTGCAGGTCAATTGTTTATTCAAGGCCTCAGCATAGGGCAAATATTTTCATTCAGGTGTATTATGACAATGCTATTTTTAAAGGTATTGTGTGGGGATGTGCTGCAGAAGACAAGAGAGATGAAAGTTTGAAGAGATGAACTGAGGCTGTGAAAAGTCATCATGGTGTCTGGACAAGATGAAGAAGAAAGAGAATGACTCCAATCAGAGACAACGTCATCATTAAGGTACCTGGATGTAAATGTTTTTTGTAATGACTAATTCACTTGTTTTTATTTATGTTAGGAGTAGAGTTGAGCGACTTTGGTCGGATCGGGTTTCGTGAAACCCGAATGAAACAAAATTTGAGTCGGATGAAACTGGTAAAAGTTGGCATTGAGTGGATGATTGTCATCCGCTCAATGCCAACTTTTATTTCCCATTGACTTGTATTGGGTTCAGATTTCGGACGAAACTCCGACTTTTTTTGCCCTAGTCGGACCAGTTTCATCCGACTCAAATTTTGTTTTATTCGGGTTTCACGAAACCCGATCCTACCAAAGTCGCTCAACTCTAGTTAGGAGCATTAAAGGGGTTGTCTAATTTTGTCATGAGTCTGCAGTCATTCTTTGTCACTGCAAACTTCTGAATTCTCACAGTGTGCACTGCACGTTGTCAGGATTCTTTTATGCTGGCGATATGCATACATGTGGTCACATGCCGACTGGACATGCGTGGCCTCACTCAATGAAAATGAATGAAGGGAGGCCGGAGAATTCTAGTCGGAATGTGGCAAGAAGTTACAAATTGCATACTTTTGCTCACATGACCGTCCACTCTTCCCACCGGCAAGGGAGAATCCTAAAAGTGTGCAGTGCATGCACTGTGAGACACTCAGAAGCTTGCAGTAACATATATAAACTGCAGATTTTAAACTCAAACCTGGGCAAGACCTTTAATTAAAAAATGATGTCCTATAGCATGCCACTCCTAACAACACCATATGACATGCTCACTGTCAGGATACAGTTTTGCTTGCTGGTTCCGGCAGTCATCACATGGCTACTTCACTCATATGCATTTTTCATACGGTCACATTACAGCTAGCCTTTCTTTTTGCTTCTCTCAGTTTTTCATTGAAGATTTAGAGAATTAGGAACATCAGCTCATCAGCACTTCACTCATTGTACAAATTGCATGTGTACTTTGGATGGGTAGGGGCGTCAAATTGAATTCTTGACCTGTAAACCTCTGAAATATGTCACCAGATTTTTCTTTGTAATCTGAGAGCAGCATATTACAGTGCAAGAGAGACTGACTCCAATGATGCACCACTTACTGGACTGCTGGGTGTAGCTTTGATAGAATTCTTGTTTCTTATTTACTTCCTAAAAGGATTTAAAAATATATATACATTGCTTGATCTAATGACAAATAAGCACAAATTTTGTATGAAAGTATAAATTAATATATAAATGTATATTCCCTATCCAGAG
This sequence comes from Dendrobates tinctorius, assembly GCF_039654945.1. NCBI lineage: Eukaryota > Metazoa > Chordata > Amphibia > Anura > Dendrobatidae > Dendrobates > Dendrobates tinctorius. Next base: position 34,560,384 of record NW_027361732.1, on the reverse strand, counting down.
AACATAATGTAACTGAATAAAAAGACATTCCACATATCACAAGGGTGCAATTACTCTTATAATCTCAAAGTATGTAATCTTGTTTAGCAAATAGCTCTGTACTCTTAGGGAAATCAGTGCAACTCCAGAATCAACATTAGTGAACTTACAATTCATCTTCCCAGGTTTTTTGCTCATATTTACATTCTCCCACCCTCTGAATACAATAATAAGGTGTTTTATCATAATAAAACAGTGACAATTCATTTTAGTAATTAGTTAGAACACACAGCAACACTCTCTTGCTGAGTGAAAAGAACAACATTGATATATAAATTGCAAAATTAGTCATTACAATTTACAAACATTGTAAAGAACTATAATTTAATATGCTCTAGGTTGCATTAATTATGCAAATGTGCACAATTATGCACAATAGCTAGCACATTTTGTTAGAAGTTGCAATAAAACATCATTCTTCTACAATCTTTATTTCAAGAAAATTTATATCTGTCTTTATACTTTCTCTTCATGTACTGGATGCAGGTTTCTTATGTCACTCTGCTCTAAACAAGAATTTGAGGAATAAAAACATGTAGGTTAATTTCTTATTTATTTCAATATGACCTGAAGAGAATCATGTAAGTAACACACCATGTTTTTCTCTATTTCTGCACCCCCAAAAGGAATTACTATCACGCTCAGCACTCCCTTTACGTACAATATACTTCACTGCAGTTTAGAGTTTTTTTCTCTTCAAACTACATGCTAATTATCCTGAACTTTATTCCTCCATGCTCTGCTATCAATTCCTTAAAACAACAGCGCATCAACAAATGACCAGCCAGCTTTTTTGAGAAAGAATGCCTCAGTGCATTCGAAATGCCTTGTTACACCAGGTCCCCATCCTGGCGCTGCGCCCAGGTCTGCCGCTGTTACACCTGGCCCTCGTCCTGGGGCTGCGTCCAGGCCTGCCGCTGCTCTCCGTTCTGGGCACTCACCTCGAGCCTCTCATGCTGCTGCTCAGTGTTCAGTCCTCCCTTCTGACTCCTCCTCCTGGCGTCCTGTGAGGAGATCTGTAGCTAAGGCTATTTGGGCAAGCCAGTCCGCTCTCTTGCCTTCTTAAAGGGGCGGCGTGCATTATTCAAAAAATGCAATCAACCAATGGCAGCACACTGGCTGCTATTTCTGTCCTCTCCTCCAGAGGGAGAGTGCCGGAGCAATGAGTATCTATCATTGCTACATCCGGTTCTCATGCTAACCTGTCTGTGTTGCACCTGCAGTCTCTGTGCATTGTCTAATGCTCTCTGTTTCCACAGCATATCAGTATCCTGTGTTACCTGGTTATATCAGCAACCATCTGGGCCTAAGCCATCCCGTTCCGCCTACAGCCATCCGAGTCCAAGGACTGTGTGAAGGTCACTGGAACCGACTCCTTACCAACTAACTGGATCTAGGAACCAGCGCATTACGGACTCTGCTGTAACTTTTGTTATCCATTTTCGTCCCGCTGGGACAGCTGCCACGTGTTCGGGGTCTAACTGGAGGTAGCACCTGTGTCCTCCGGGTATTCCATTATGGCCCTGCCTGAGGGGCTTTACTACGGGTGCCCGGGACTCACTAGTCATGCCCCCTTCGGAGCCCCCCGGACCGTGGTCCCGAGGTTCCACTTAAAGAATAAAAACGAATGTAGGACTGTGGGTTTCGGTAACTGCGGCCGGCTTGCGGCCTGGTTACTTTGCTTTCAATGGGTACCTTCTGCTACCCACCCGGGTTCCAGCACTGTCTGCTGGTTCTTGCCACAGCCTTTGGCCTAGGTGCCTCCATCTCGGTATCCGAAGTCCAGCACCGTCAGCTGGTCCTTGGTAGTGCTTTTTAGCACAGGTACCTTCTGCTTAGTAACCGTGGTCCAGCACCGTCAGTTGGTCCTCGGTAGTGCCATTGGCTCTTGTTCCTTCTGCTACCCATCCGGGTGCCAGCACTGTCTGCTGGTTCTCGCCACAGCCTTTGGCCTAGGTGCCTCCATCTCGGTATTCGAGGTCCAGCACCGTCAGCTGGTACTTGGTAGTGCTTTTTAGCACAGGTACCTTCTGCTTAGTAACCGTGGTCCAGCACCATCAGTTGGTCCTCGGTAGTGCCATTGGCTCTTGTTCCTTCTGCTACCCATCCGGGTGCCAGCACTGTCTGCTGGTTCTCGCCACAGCATTTGGCCTAGGTGCCTCCATATCGGTATCCGAGGTCCAGCACCGTCAACTGGTCCTTGGTAGTGCTTTTTAGCACAGGTACCTTCTGCTTAGTAACCGTGGTCCAGCACCGTCAGTTGGTCCTCGGTAGTGCCATTGGCTCTTGTTCCTTCTGCTACCCATCCGGGTGCCAGCACTGTCTGCTGGTTCTCACCAGTTTCTCAGCCTTCTTGTACCTTCTGCTACATTTCCAAGATCAAGCTTTTTGAAATTGTCTTTGGTAATCCTTATTGATCTCCATGACGATGACCCTGATGATGACGACCCTGAAGACCACACCAAAGAAGACCAGAAATATGACCCTAAATAATAAGACCAAGAGGACAAAGAACATGAAGACAACCACCAAGATACAGAACAAAAGACAGAAGAACAAGAAGCAGAAGAAGCAAAAGCAGAAGAACAGAAAGCAGAAGAACATTAAGCATAAGACAAAAAATCAGCATAGAAGAAATCAAAATTATAAGCAGAAGAAGACTAAGCAGTAAATGGGGGTGAGTCCGTTCCTCCTCGTGGTGCCCCTGGAAAATGCCTGCTGCTGCAGGCCAAACTGAACGCGGACAAATCCTGTTGTAAATCTTTTGTGACAGGCAGAACGTAAGGTGTAATCTTATAACTTTTATAGATAAGTACTACAGGAATGCCTGTTACCATAAGAAAATGAAGAAAAAGAAGAATAGGAAGAAGATGAAGAAATAGCATATGAAAATTAATAATAGCTGAATAAGAAGAATATGAAGAATGGAAAAAAAAAATTAATGGGAAGAAGGTGAAGAAAAAGATGAATAAGGTGAAGAAAAAGTTGATGAAAAAAATGCTACTGCTGCGGATCATGAAGGAGAAAGTGTGGGAGAAGTACAAAAGAAGGTGAAGAGAATGGAAGTTGCGAAACATACATATCTGACTAAATATAAAAAAGTTAACATAGTCAATATCTTTTTAACTCCGAACGTCTTGAAAAAAAAATTGGAATTAATGCTATGCCATGTGATTTGAATAAACCACTATGCTTTTAATGTCTCCTCCACCTCCCACAATACATTCTACATGATTCTTATTTGTTTTCAATTATGTAGAATTAGCCAACAAGGAAATAAAGGCCTTTTTTTAATTCCGATACCGGAAGTCCCATTGACTTGAATGGGACTTCCGGTATCGGAATCGGCGATACCCGATATTTTTTTCGTATCGGGCGATACCATCCGATATGATATTTTTGGGTATCGAACGGTATCGCTCAACACTACTCATGGTGGCTCAGTATGCTGTTCAGTTCCGCACCCTCTTGTCTGAGTTATCCTGGAACAATGAGGCCTTGCTGGCTACCTTCTGGGAGGGCCTATCTGGAAAAATTAAGGATGAGCTGGCAGGACGGGACAGGCCTACCATCTTGGATGACCTGATTTCCTTGGCGACCCGGATTGACCTGCATTTTCAGGAGTGTTCCATGGAGATTAAGCGTGACAGGAGGTCCTACCACCTGGACTCTAATTCTTCCAAGACGTCTACCTCATCCTCGTCTCCAGAAGCTATGGAGGTAGATCGAGTAAGTCTGGCCAGCCGCCGCCAGGAGGTGCGTCACAAAAACGGAAGCTGTCTGTACTGTGGTAGTTCCGAACACCAGATCCGCTCCTGCCCAAAGAAGTCGGAAAACTCCTGTGCCTAGGCTCGGTAGGAGAGGCCACCCTAGGTAGAGAGCGTTCCTCTCCTTCATTGCAGATCTCAGTCTCTGTGACCTGCGGAGCAATAACATTTTCTGGACTCTGTCTGTTGGACTCCGGAGCCGCTGAAAGCTTTATCCAGCAGACGCTTGTGGATCGCTACCACTTAACCTGTTCAGGCTCTTCCCAACCTGTTGCGGGTAACCACTGTCGATGACCAGCCTCTGACCGAACCCGTCCAGTTCCAGACTGAGCAAGTGGAACTCCGGGTAGGTTTTATGCATTCTGAAAGATGCCGTTTTTATGTGTACCCTGGTTTATCTCACTCCTTGCTTCTAGGTATGCCTTGGTTTCAGAAACATGAACCAGTCCTTAATTGGAGAACAGGCAAAATTCTACGTTGGGGAGATTCCTGCTTGGACCGTTGTTTAACCCGGATTGAAACAGCTTCACCCCCGGTCCATCCTGTTACCCTGCCTGGATTACCATCCGCTTACTTATCCTTCTCGAATGTCTTCGGGAAAAAGGAGGCTGAAAAATTTCCTCCCCACAGGTTGTATGACTGTCCAAAAGACCTTCTTCCTGGAGCATCTCCTCCCTGTGGGAGAGTTTACCCTCTTTCCCAGGCAGAGACTCAGGCTATGACGGACTACATCCAGAAGAACTTGACCAGAGGGTTTATCCAAAAATCATTGTCACCTGCAGGAGCAGGCTTCTTCTTCGTGACGAAAAAGGACGGATCCCTGCAGCCCTGTATCGACTACTGAGGACTGAACCAGATCACGGTAAAAAACAGGTACCCTTTGCCTCTAATTTCAGAACTGTTTGACCATCTCCGAGGGGCCAGGATCTTCACCAAGCTGAATCTCCAAGGGGCTTCCAATTTGATCCGAATCAGAGATGGAGACGAATGGAAAACAGCCTTCAACACCCGTGATGGCCACTACGAGTACCTGGTAATGCCATTTGGTCTAAGCAATGCTCCCGCTGTTTTCCAAGAGTTTGTCAATGACATTTTCAGGGATCTGCTTTACACCTGTGTTGTTGTCTACCTAGACGACATTCTGATTTTTTCTACTGACTTGGTCTCGCATTGCAGACAAGTGCGCCTGGTCTTACAGAGGCTCAGGGAGAACAGACTGTACGCCAAGTTTGAAAAGTGCCTCTTTGAACAATCCTCTTTGCCTTTCCTCGGTTACATAGTTTCCTTCACAGGATTAAAAATGGATCCAGAGAAGTTATCGGCTGTACTCAAGTGGCCTCGTCCGTCTGGCTTGAAGCCCATATAGCGATTCCTGGGCTTTGTCAACTACTACAGGCAATTCATTCCTAACTTCTCCACCGAGTGGTGCCCATCACAGTTCTAACCCGGAAAGGTACAAATCCAAAGGATTGGCCTCCTGAGGCTGAGGAGGCCTTTGTTTCTCTCAAAAAGGCCTTTGCTGTCGCACCTGTCCTTCATCGTCCTAACTCCAATGAACAATTTTTTCTTGAGGTCGATGCCTCTTCAGTAGGTGCGGGAGCCGTACTAACCCAGAAATCATCCTCCGGGCGAATGCATTCCTGTGTTTTCCAAGGTTTTTTCTTCTGCAGAGAGGAATTATTTTGTTGGAGATCGGGAAATGTTGGCTATCAAATTGGCTCTGCAGGAGTGGAGGCATCTTCTAGAAGGAGCTCTTCATCAGGTAGTCGCATACACTGATCACAAAAACCTTGCTTACCTCCAAACTGCACAAAGGCTGAATCCTCGTCAAGCCCGCTGGGCTTTGTTTTTTTCTCATTTTAACTTTGTTCTTCATTTTCGCCCAGCTGACAAAAATGTCAAAGCAGACGCACTTTCCAGAGCCTTTCTACCTCCTGATCAAGAAGAAGAACCGCAGCACATAATTGGACCCTCAAGGTTAGTCGCGGTTGCTTCTACTGATCTTGCCCGGCTGCCTCCCAGGAAGACTTTCGTGTCAGCTTCTGAGCGTACTCGTGTCCTTCGGTGGGGTCACTTGTCCAAGTTGGCTGGTCACGCCGGCCAGACAGACTCTGCAACTCATCTCCCGGTACTACTGGTGGCCTGCCATGGCTAAGGACATTCTGAAATACGTCACAGCCGGTCCTTCCTGTGCTCGTAACAAGATGGCCAAGCATCTACCCGCAGGTAGGCTTCAGCCTCTTCCAATTCCATCCGCTCCCTGGCAACATATCGCGATAGACTTCATCACAGATCTCCCGATCTCATCTGGCTGTTCTGTGGTGTGGGTAGTGGTGGATCGCTTCTCTAAAATGGCTCACTTCATTCCACTACCTGGTCTTCCAACTGCTCCGGAGTTGGCAGACATGTTCATCCAGCACATCTTCCATCTCCATGGTTTCCCTCTCCACATCGTGTCCGACAGAGGAGTCCAGTTTACCTCAAGATTGTGGAGAGCAGTTTGTAAACTGGTAAGAATTGAAATGGATTTTTCCTCAGCATACCATCCCCAGTCCAATGGACAAGTGGAGAGGACAAATCAAATCCTGGCTGGATTCCTGCGTCACTTTGTCAATGCCCATCAAGATGACTGGGTAGACTACTGTCCTGGGCCGAATTTCCTTACAACAATCAAGTAAGTGAATCTTCTGCAAAGTCTCTCTTTCAGGTTGTCTTTGGATTGCAACCTGGAATACCTCTTCCCATCTCCGGATCATCTGACGTTCCAGCTGCCGATACTTTCTCCGAAGATTTTTCTACGGTCTGGAGGGACACCAAAACTGTTCTGGAGAAAGTCTCCCAGCATATGAAAAGGCATGCGGACAAGAGATGTTTGGATGCGCCTATCTTTCGTCCCGGAGACAAGGTATGGCTCTCTTCTAAGTACATCCGATTAAAGATGCCATCCTACAAATTGGGTCCCCGGTTCCTCGGACCATTTGAGATCTTGAGACAGATCAATCCAGTCTCGTACAAGCTGAAGTTGCCCACTTCTCTACGTGTGCCTAACTCCTTTCATGTTTCTCTCCTCAAACCAGTAGTTTTGAGTCCCTTCTTTAAGGATCCGGGTACCACTCCTGACCCTGCCTTGGAGGATTATGTTTTTGAGGTAAAACATATCCTGGCTGTAAAAAAAAGTAAGGGGTAAGACCTACTACCTGGTGGACTGGAAGGGTTTTGGTCCTGAGGAGAGATCTTGGGAGCCTAGGGAGAACATCCAGGCTCCTCTCCTCCTGAAACGGTTCTACGCAGGCTTGAAAAAGAGGGGGTGTAAAGAGTGGGATACTGTTACACCCAGTCCCCGTCCTGGAGCTGCGCCCTGGTCTGCCGCTGTTACATCTGGCCCCTGTCCTGGCGCTGCATCCAGGCCGGCCGCTGCTCTCCGTTCTGGGCACTCAGCTCTAGCCTCTGATGCTGCTGCTCAGCGTTCTGTCCTCCCTCCTGCCTCCTCCTCCTGGCGTCCTGTGAGGAGATCTGTAGCTAAGGCTATTAGGGCACGCCCGCCCACTCTCTTGCCTTCTTAAAAGGGCGGCGTGCATTATTCAAAAAATGCAATCAACCAATGGCAGCGCACTGGCTGCTATTTCTGTCCTCTCCTCCATAGGGAGAGCGCCGGAGCAATGAGCATCTATCAATGCTACATCCAGTTCTCATGCTAACCTGTCTGTGCTGTACCTGCAGTCTCTGTGCATTGTCTAATGCTCTCTGTTTCCACAGCATATCAATATCCTGTGTTACCTGGTTATATCAGCAACCATCTGGGCCTAAGCCATCCCGTTCCGCCTACAGCCATCCGAGTCCAATGACTGTGTGAAGGTCACTGGAAACGACTCCTTACCAACTAACCGGATCCAGGACCCAGTGCATTACGGACTCTGCTGTAACTTTTGCTATCCCTTTTGGTCCCGCTGGGACAGCTGCCACGTGTTCGGGGTCTAACTGGAGGTAGCACCTGTGTCCTCCGGGTATTCCATTCTGGCCCTGCCTGAGGGGCTTTTCTACGGGTGCCCGGGGCTCACTAGTCACGCCCCCTTTGGAG